>NC_067399.1:586866657-587213324 GCF_016432865.1 Antechinus flavipes | reverse complement strand
ATGAGGGTAGGAGGAATCAGGGAAAAGCAATTGACCTTATAATCCACAGCAGGACTTCTGGCTTTTCCTAAGAGTAACAAAGCAACTTTTAAGATACAACTGATGCATTCCTGTCATTGTGAAGGGTTTGTCTGAGAGCAAAAGCCATACTCATTACAGATGAATTTATGCTTTGCTGGGAGATGAACTGTAAGTTCCTTTATATACTCAACCCTCCCCAAAATCTTTAGGAAAACTCTTTGATGCTGAACAAAATGGGAATATATTAAATAGATGTAATTAAAATGTCACTTTATCCCTGCTCCTCCCTTTTCTCTTCACAAGCAGAACATTTTACCAGGGTAGGCTGATTGTGCAGTGGGGAATGTTGAGGGGAAAAATAGATATAGAGGAAAAAGAAAGTCACTGTGTCAGAATAGGAGGTAATAAGTGAAATTTAATTGTTCAAATCCAAAAAGAACTCCCAGGTCTTCATCTGGTATTGATATGTGCTCTCATATAGGGAATAATTATATCTAGAGCAGGAGGAACAAGAAGAGTGGCAGAATATTTGTTACAATCACATTTAATTGCCTTCAATAGCTGGTGGCTATTTCAACCTTCACCTCATAACAAAATCAGCAAAGAACTTACATCTTCGAGGATGGCCCAAAGGTAAGGGGGATTTTTCTCTTCTCCTTGGGAATCACCACCAGGGTAATAGATGAGATGATCTTCCCACCTATTATATGATATATCATTTGTACCAGTGCCTCTAAGACACTAATAAAGAGAAAACTCAATAGTATTGGCATGATAAAGTGAAAGCTATTAATAAGGAGAGAGAGTTCATCATGCTCATTAGATTTGAGTGTATTGGAAAGAGCACAGTATGTTATGGGGTTGGCAAAATTATATTACAAGGCCAATCAATTTCTATATAGAGTTTTTGTTAGTGAGTAATTAGTATAAATAACGCTGACTGTATTTAAATAGTGTGGCTACTAAGGAAAATAGAGAAGGACATGATAGGAAACAGATGGATCATTTAATTTATTTCTCAATTACAGCTGACACATTGGGTACAAAAATCTGCAAGTCATCTATTTTTTTATGGTCCATTTTACAGCTGTGTTTATTGTTATAATAAATAAATACATTATCTCATTAGCCCAGCATTGGAGAAGACTTATAACTAAAAACACCCACATATCAACATAGATGGCTCCATATGATATCCTAACCCAGGAAGAGGTTGACGTGCCTGAAGGCAGCTCATTGACAGAGACCGTGGAAAGAAAGTTACTAGCAAAGAGAGCCAGTCTCAACAATGGGGGATGTGTTTCTCACAGGTAGGGGTTATCAATGGTTGGCAAAGTTTTCCCTTTCCTCTTGTCCTTCTAATAATAGATGCACACTTGGAAATCTGCGTTTCCCAGCAACCAATATGCATTGCAAATAACCATCCAGGATGCAGATGGGTAATAAAGTTTATTACACTCCATTTTAGACTCTCTTTGTAGCTGGCAGTGATGTAGAGATTGAGGGGAAAATATTAGAGCCAACCACTGATACTATATTTAAAGCTTTTAAAGTTATGTTTCTTGGATTGAAAGAAACATGTCCTGATTCTCGAAGAGCTGGCTCATTGCCTGTCACCTTCTTTTAGTGTCATTCCAACTGAGAGTTGAGGTGGAGAAAGGAGTTAATTCATCAAAATGGCAAAATATGTATGAAGTACCTACCATGTGCCAAAGTCTGTGTAAGTCACTGATTTGGTTCGTCACTTCCATTTTTGACAGATAATCTTCATGTGTGATAGTCATAGATGACTAGGTCAAAAACATTGAACAAGGTTCTTTCTAAACACAAAGGGGTGAGGGAGAGGAGATAGCAATTGTGCCAGAAAAGACTTTAAATGGAAAGCTGAGTCTTTCATGTTTTCTCTCTTTGATTTCAATGTGCTTTATTTAAAAAAAAAAGAAGAAAGAAATAATTTTAACATATATGAGTGATGGGATTTTTGATTCTAGATTACATACTATATTGGCTGATAATCACCTTAACAACTAATCACTTTCTGGAGCACAATATGGCATGTATATTAGGTTTTTTTTTCCTTTACAAAAAGAAGCAAATCAAGTTCTACATTGATTTATTTCTTAGTATGAATTGCTTGAATTCCACTCCCCTATCCCTATCAAAGGTGCTACTTAATTTAAGATAAAATTTAGTAGATTGAACCTTAGATTTCAGTTGTTTGAATGTAACTCTCCACTCAGGTATTTACTCCCCCAAATCACTACTTCTGAAAAGCATCTCTCTTCCCACACACCATGAGTTGAGCCATCCCCATGGATTCTCAGCCCTTGAAGTAAAAGTAGCCAATTATAACAGAGGGAGTCCACTTAAAGAAAATGGTCTTAGAGGTTCTTTGAGTAGGGATGTGAATCTGCCTTCAATTTCTCATGATATTTTTTTAAGGAATGATGGACTTAAGACTGAGTTTATATCTCCACCGGTGTTTGAAGAGTAAGAGGTACAAAGGAAGGATTGTTTCTCCCACAGAGACATTTGTCCTCAGGTACTGAGAGGGCAACATCAACTATCCCATTCAGAATAAACACAGGCATTAAGATGACACAGGTTTATACCCCTGCCCTATTTCTATTGATGTCAACATTTCCCAATTCCAAGATTCAGATCCTTTCTAAGACCTTCAATCCCAGGGGGCTAAAAAGCTTATAAAAATACAAGGTTCTGAAACTAAAAAGCCCTATGTGTTTACAAAGCATACCCAGGGCAGGTGCTCTCATTGGCAGGCTTTCCTCGATGTCTCTGTCATGTTTAGATGTAGTTTTTCCTTATGTCAAGATTTACAGAGGGAAAGTCAGTTTACTGAAAAGATTACCAGAGCTGGAGACGACAAAGATCAGAAGACTCTGAGATCTTAAAAATTCATTTGCTTTGAAGTTAGGGCTCAGTTGTCTGGTGAGACAAGTTAGTGATGAGGACATCAAAAGTAAAAATATGGCTCTTTGGGATTGAATGTGAGAAAGCAGACATTTTTTGGCTATGATTTTAAGTAGGACTAGGGTCTTCCTGGCTCTGATCTTACATAAAGTGCTTGAGAGGATGAATGAAGAAACAGTGAGCTTACCTATTTCTCTTATCAAAAGACCCTACTGTGATATCCATCTCCTGAAATCACATGTAAGTTGTATATAAGAAGACAAAGATGTGATTGGAAATGATTAATGCAGCTTCCACCCTTCCCCTACAGAAATATCTGTTTGGAGTTGGATCTGTACAAACCAATGAAGGGGGAAGAGGGTATCTTACTGATTATCTGAACATTGGCTTCCTTCCAGGTTTTCTGGAGAAGTTCTCAGAGAGAAGACTGATTGTCTATACTGTGAGGGAATCCTCACTTTGCTTTCTTTGGTGACTAAGTCAGGTTATTCACCAGCAGATCCACTGAATGCTGATTGCCTCATTCTAGATCCTGGCTATAGTCATAGAGAAATAAATAGCTTTTCTCAAGAGAGTTGTATTGGTTTTTTTCTGGATAGGATTTAAGTGGGAAGGATCTGGAAGCAATGTTTAAAAGGAAGAAAGGCATCTGATCCAAAAGCTAGCTTCTGTCTCAGCTCCTATGGGAAGTAGGTTTGGAGTACCAAATGCATCATTCATTAAAAAAAAAAATGCAATGGAGGGAATATGCAGAAAGTACAGATAAGTCACATTGGCTTTCTGGTCTTATTTCTTATTTTATTATTATTTAGTTAATTATTTATATATGATTCTTCACAACTGTATTTTGGGTTTTATTGGCAAAGATAATGGAATAGGGACAGCTGGAACACCAGCTATGGAATCAAGAGGATGTAGTACAAATTTGGATTCAGACATTTGCTAACTGTGTGACCCTGGGCAACTCATTTAGCCTTTATTGTCTGGGAAAAAAAAAGATAATGGAGTGGTTTAGCATTTCCTTCTCCATTTCATTTTATAGGTGAGGAAACTGAGGCAAATGAGGTGAGTTGACAGGGCTCACTTTGGTAGTAATTTAAGGGGTCATATTTGAATTCATGAAGAGGCTTCCAAACTCCAGATTCAGCACTCAAATCCATTGTACTCCCTCCCATCTATATAATGATAGAATAAAAGGAAAATCATTTATATGCTACTTCCTACATGCCAGGCAATATGCTGAGTGCTTTGCAAATATGGTTTTATTTATCCTCACAACAATCCTGTGACATAAGTGCTATTATCTTTCCTATTTTATAGACGAGGAAACTGAGGCAAACAGGGGTTGTCAATTACTGAAGGTCATATAGCTAATGAATGTTTGAATTTGGATCTGAACTGAGGTTTTCTTGATTTTTAGGCCTAGTGCATTATCTGCTACTCCAATGAAACTAATACATTCATTTAAAATTTGCAAAGTTTTACAAATATTACCTCATTTGATTCTGACAACATTTTATAGCTGAGGGAAATGAAATAATTAAAAGTTAAGTGACTTGCTTAGACTCACACAATGTGTAAATGTTTTAGGCAGGATCTGAATATAGGCTTTCTTGTCTCTAAGTCCAGTGCTATAGTAAATTAGCTGCACAGAGATTCTCTGTTTTAAGCAGATTGACCTGCTAGCTCTTCCCTATACACTACTGCTCATCTTTCACTTCCACATCTTGGTCTAGATGCTCACTCATTTCTAGAATGCCCATCTTTCTCAGGCCTTCCTTGAATGGAGCTAGTTTCCATTAGGAAACCTCTTTATTGTTCATTGATCAAGACTCTTCATCTCCCAATTCTATGAATTTTCACTGGCTGTCCTTCATGCCTGGATGTTTCCTGCCCCTTGCTTCAAGTCAGGTAAAATCCTACTTTCTGCCAGAAGTCTTTCCCAATCTCCATTATTGCTAGCATCTTTTCTCTTAAAATATCCCCAATTATTCCTATATATATGCCCATGTCCCACAAGAAATTATGAGCTTCTTCAGGGCAGGGACTTTTTTTTTGGTTTCCTTTATTTATATTTAGCACAATGTCAGGCAAAGAAAAAATGTATGATAAAAGCTTGTTGACTTATCTCAGGTGCCCTTTCCTAGAGGAAGTCTTCCCTGAAACACACACACGCAAACATACAAATACACAGAACACATACATGTGTACACAAATACATGCATACAGACACACATATGTATGTATATAAGGCATATCTACATGTATACATACATGTATGTATGTATTTCAAGACATACATATTTGTATATATTTATACATATTCACAATAAATATAAAAATATTTATATTTACATGTACACATATATCTAGACCATATATGTTTAGTTAATATTCTCTCTCTTGAAATTATTTATAGTTTTATATAATATTGGTAATTACATATCTGTGTACATATTGTATTCTTTTCATGTTAGAAGAATTTTGAGTTCCTTGAAGAGCTGTTTTATTTTTGCCTCTATCTATAGTGCTTAATGGAGAATAGCTCCTATGCTTAAAGGATATTTGTTTTGTCAAATCAAAAGTGTCATTTCCAAAATGAAGTTTGATGAAAAGTTGCTTTTTAGCCTCCTGAATTATCTCGGTATCAAAATTACCATTAACCAGCCAACAAACAGAATAAAATAATTCACCTGAATCATTATCCACAAGGTATTTTTCTTTAGATCTAGGCATATATGTGTTTAGCCATTTGGTAGCATCTTGAAAGCCCAAAGCAAACTTTTAAGGCTAAATATTCAGTTTCTTCCAGTTTAGAAAAAAGTCCAAACATTTGGCTCCCCTCTCTTATCTCCATATCTGTGGGTGTTAGAAACAACATACTAGTGATACTTCAGTTAAATACTCTGGTGCTGAATTTATGAATTTTTTTTAAAAGAGCTGAATCTTGGCAAGAGTATTGGCCCTTGATTGTGGCAGCTCCCAAATGTTCCTAGATTTTTCTGTCTATGAAAATCCAGGCATCTTAGAATATGCACACATATGGTGATAATGGCAGACTACCAATCAAGAGTGAGGGTTTCCAGGAAGCTCAGTTCCAAGAGGAGATTGCATGTATTAATGTGATCTAGTTTATCTCTTAAAAGCCAAACTTTAAAGATTTCTATTGTCGAAGATGACCAGTAGAACACCCTATCCCAAAGTTCTACCATTTCCACCAGTAAAAAAAATTTGAGAAATAAAATCTCAAGGTTTAAAACTTATTTTGGAACATTTCATCTAATTTATATTTACTGTACTCATGCTCCTTCACAAACTTTCCAAGGCCAATTAGTCCTTTAGGTACTTAATGAAAGCCTACACAAGTGCCCTCAGCCCTGAATTAAATATTAGTCACGTAGGGGAAAAGAGTGGAGTATTAAAGATATATGTGTTACTGATTTTGTGGTAATCTCATATTCATCTAACCTGTTGGCATTTATCTGTGCTTAAGATTTCAGGCATCTTGCAACCCATTCTAGTACACTAGGCTTTCTGTCATTTACTTTAAATTCTAGGCAAGCTGTATTAAACTTTTTTTTTTTAATCGTAAACTTGGCATTTCATCTCCTGACTCTGAGAATGTAAACATGGCACAACAAAAGCTACCTGGGTAGCTGCTTTAAACTTCTCTCTCCATAAATGTTTCACTTTCCATTCTTGCTCTTCTGACAAGACTATCAATTCTATGGTTAATGAATGAAAACTGATTTAGCTACAGATTCTTGGGATCCTTTGTTTTATTATATCCTTTTAAATACCTTCTCATGAGACTTATCATGAAGTAGATAAATTTTCTGTAGTGGAATTTGGCCTAAGTTTAGTGCTCACCAATCTGGTTGGCATTAGATAATAGCAATAAGGAGTCAATCATGAGTGAAGTAAGAAGTCATTTATTTTGATCAGTGGGGGTAGGTATCAAGATACAAGACAGAAACCATAAGAAAGGCATGAGAGGTAATTAATGTATAATGTTTGGGGCAGCATTCATAAATTAAATGTTATTTAATGTATTATTTTTTAAAAACAAGGAAAATCAAAATGGCTATGCAAAAATAGTGTGTCTTTGGAGAAAAATGTATGTTATTAATTACTGGAGATAAAAAAAGGGAGTTATCTGATTATAACTAGTTTCATTAAATTAAAGAAAATGGTCAATAGGCCAGACAAAGAGAATTTCCCCAGGACTTTAGAATGTTTCACCTTTAACAACTTAGTCTTTTTGTATTGTTAAAAGGCAAAAAGGAGACAATGAAGATATTCGCTGTTGTCAGTGATCTAACTGGCTGAACTTCCAGTTCTCTAGGAATCATTAAATGAGTAATACAGAACAAGATGGAGTCAGTATGCCTTGAAGAGAGGCTCTATATATTATGTAACATCAAGGAGATTATTGTAGTCATACTAGGGAGTTTGGTCAGGGATATTAAAGCAAGGGTAGGGAGGAAGCTTACTGAAAGCTGTCAACCTCAGGAAACTTCCCTGAAGTCAGTCTCTGGGGCCATATGTAGATGGCACTATTTTTTCCCACTTCTCCTATACTGTAAATGTTAGTAATGTAAAAACAAAACACATTTATTTAAAAAAAAACACCTTTAATGTGAAAACAAACACTTTCAATATGGGGAACGGGCTAATTCTCTCAGTGAAGTTATTAGCAACAGGTATTGTCTTTCTGCCACTGGAGTTTAACTGATTGCAATAACATTAGGCATTATGAAAAATACATTTCTTCTTAAAGAAAGTATAATATAGTTAGAAAAATGCAAACACATTTTTAAAAAGTGATATATAAAGTACAAAGATGAATAGATTCATTTTGCTACTTCTTGTCAGTATTATCTTGGGTAAGTATCTCTACATCACTGGATTTCTTGTCTCATTTGTTAAAAAAAAAATAAGGGGGTTGGAATAAAGATGGTGGAGAAAGGGCAGCTCTCTCCCAAAATTCCTTTGAATACTTTAAAATAATGACATAAAATAATTTCTGGAGCAATAGAACCCACAAAAGGAGAATGTGAAATAATTTTCCAGCCTAAGACAAGTTAGAAGATTAGCTGGAAAGGTCTATCATGCCTGGATAAGAATTGAGTATAGTTCAGTGCAGGCCTCTTCAGTGCAGATCCTTGCCCCAGCAAATCAGAAACATACTTTGAGAGCCCCTGAATCAACAATCAACAGTAACAGTGAGTTCTTTTAGAGTTCTTATCCCATAAATGGTAAGGGGGTCAAACTATTGGTCACAGGAGATTTCTGGGGTCTCTTTGATAGCCTAGAGACAGGACTCTGTTGCTTTGCCCATGCTTGGATCTCGGTGGCATCTCAAGGTGAGCAGGAGCAGTAAGTAGTATATTAGAGCTTGTGCCCATGATGGATTGAAGACCCTTATCACAGTTTTAGGGCACCAAAGAATAATTGTGGAGGCTAACAGTCCAAGCACAGCCCAGGAGAGTAGTAAACTTTGGAAAAACTGTAAACTTACAGATCACTAGAATTATCTCTGAAAACAGCTGCATAAAACCCCTAAAGCTTGGAACCATGTACCCTCCATCCAGCAGAGCCCTACTTTAACAAAGTGTTAAAAGTCAAGATATTAAAAAAAATAGCAAACAGAAAAAATTCTGACCATAGAAAGTTACCCTGGTGACAAAGAAAATCAAAACACATGCTCAGAAGATGAAAAAGTCAAAACTCTTATGTCCAGAGGCCTCCCCCACCCAAAAAACCCCAAAAAATGAATTGATCCCAGATCATGGAAAAACTGAAAAGGGATTTTGAAAAACAAATAAGAAAGGTAAAGGAAAAATTGGGAAGAGAACTGATAGTGATGCAAGAAAATTATGAAAAACAAGACAACAGGTTGCTAAAAAAAAAAACACAAAAAATACTGAAAAGATAATATCTTAAAAAATATGAGGCCAAATAATAGAAGAAGTACAAAAAATGAGAAAATATTTTGAAAAGCAAAATTAATCAATGGGAAAAGAGACAAAAAAAAATTCACTGAAGGGAAAAAAAAACTGTGAAAAAGAGAATTGTTCAAATGGAAAAGGAGGTTAAAAAAAGGTCACTGAAAAAAAATTCCTTCAGGCATTCGAATTGAGGAAATAAAAGATAATGACTTTGTGAAAAATCAAGAAACAATAAAACAAAACCCAAAGAATGAAAAAACAGAAGACTTTCTTTTTATTAGGGCAGTTAGAAGGAGTATATAGAGACAGAGGGCACCCACATGAAATGAATATGAAGGAATGATATTTAAAAAATAAAAAGGGATAAAAGAGGAATATACTGGGAGTAGAGAAAGGGAGAAGTAGAATGGGATAAACAATTTCACATAAAATAGGCAAGAAAAAAGCTTTTATATTTGAGAGGAAAAGGGGGTGGTAGATAGGCAGAGTGAGTGAATCTTGTTCTCATAAGAATTTGCTCAAGAAGGGAATAATAAACACTTAGTTGTGTATACAAATCCAACTTACCTTACAGGAAAGTGGAAGGAGAAGGAGATAAGACAAAGAGGATGTGATAGAAGGGAAGGCAGATTGGGAGAGGAGGTGTCAGAAGCAAAACACTTTTGAGATGGGACAGAGTAAAAAGAGAGAGAACAGAATAAATTGGGGTGGGTAAAATAGGACAGAGGAACAGTTTGTAATACTAACTATAAAAAAATTTTGAAGCAAATTTCTGTGATGAAGGCCTCATTTCTCAAAAATATAAATAAAAAAGTCAAATTTATAAAAATAAGAGTCATTCCCCAATTCATAATTGATCAAAAGATATGCAATTTTCAGATGGAGTGATCAAAGTAATGCTCTAATTCACTATTAATTAGAGAAATGCAAATTAAAATAATTCTGAGATTCTGCTTCATACCTATTAGATTGGGTAATAGGACAGAAAAGGAAAATGACTTTGTTGAAGGAAATGTGGGGAAAATGTGACATTAATGCATTGTTGGTGGAGTTATGAATTGATTCAACCATCATGTAGAACAATTTGGAACTATGTCCAATGACTTATAAAAGCATACCTACCCTTTGACCTAGCAATAACATTATTAGGTCTTTATGTTAAAGAGATAAAAAACATAAAGGAAAACGACATATAAATACAAAAAATATTTATAGCATCTCTCTTCCAGTAACAAAAAATTGGAAAATGAAAGAATGCCTTTCAATTGGGAAATGGTTGAAAAAAATTCTTGTAGGTGATTATTATGGAATACTATTGTGCTGTAAAAAATAGTGAGCAGGATGCTGTCAGAAAAACCTGGAAAGACTTCCATGAGTTGATGTAAAGTAAAATGTATTGCATACAAAATAATAGCAGCATTTTAAGATGGTCAGCTGTAAGTTAGGTAACTATTTTTAGTAATACAATGATCCAAGATAACTTTAAAGGACTTATAATAAAAAATGCTATCTATCCTCAAAAAATGAACTGTTGGGATCTGAAAACAGATTGAAGCATACTTAAAAAAAAACTTTATTTTTCAAAAAACTTAAATAAAAAAAAGAAATAGAAAAAGAAAAAAAATAGGAAAAACTTGAGCTATATTTTCTTTAACTTTTGTTCTAAATCTGTGATTTGATGAATTTAATATCTTTGCCATACAATGTAAGTCAGTATAGCTTCTGGATTGTATCCTTTCAGTTCTACATAGTTCAAAGAAACTCATTCCTCACTTGTAAATGACATCATCCTTCAGTGTTCCCATTCTACTGTCTGTATTCTCACATTGTTTTTGTGCATGTTATATGTCTTTAAGCAGTAACTTCTGGACTCGGTCCTGTGTCTTTATATTTTTCTTTATGAGGTGGAGTTAGGGGCTTGACAAACATGTTTGCCTGATGATGTCTTTGTCTGGGTAGCAATGTCCTTACTTTTTCATTGTGTTGTATTGGTATGGATTCAGGTTCCTTTGTGTAAGGTGTTCCATGTAAGAATGTGTTAGAAAGAAAAATCTGCTTAGATTTTTCTGATTTGGACTTAAAATTCAAATTAAGAAAGATCTGGTAAAGAAAGACTTTTGAAAAATAAAGTATACCACATTGATATATATACAAAGAGTCTCTTTCCCCTACATAGAACAAATTGACCTAAAGAATAAAAAGTTTGAACCTTAGCAGTTTGGATGCTAAGGCGGGTAGCTAGAAAGTAACCTCATTCCTACCATCATAAATTTAATAATCAGGGGCCAATTGAGTCTTAGTACTTTGGTGACCCTTTTCAACCCCTTGCAAAGGGAATTCTAGCTATACCTCCCAGACTGTTCTTTGGAGATATCCCCAGAGATGAACAAATAAGAAACCAAATGCCTTTTGGAAATAAGGGTTAGACTGGCTGCCTTGTCCTTAAAAGACAGATCACTGTTCCCCAAAAAAATTTTATACAGTTTTCTGGGCTCTCTAAGAAACAGAAAGCTTGTTTAATGCCAATTTCATTGGATTGAGCAAAGACAAGAAATACAGAAACCTATGATTGATGATCAGAATTGTTTCAAAATACAATTTTATTTTACAGTTTTTCTTCTGGGCATCACTATCTCTTTAAAGCACATATTTATTCATTTTATTCAGGTCTCTGGGCTGGTGATTGCCAAGTGCAATGGCTCTCCAGGGAAGAACAGTACTGGAAGGGAAAGAGAAGCCCTGGTATCTTTGGATCTATTTGTTGGGTTTACAGGTCCTATGTTTTCTAAATGAAGAATTGGGATGTTACACCAGCAAAATAGAAATGACAAAGTAACTTTCCTGTCTATAACTAGAGAAGAGTAAACTGGAGAGACTTAGAAGAAATTTCATTTATGAAGCAAAAGGGAGCAGGAGGAACTTCAGGAAGTCCAAAGTTTCATTTAAAACCATCTAATCCAAATCTTAGGAGAGCAGCTAATAGGGCCTGACTCTAATTTTTATTTATTTATTTATTTATGCATTGGGGAGAGAGGGGGGAAGGATCTCATATCACTATTGACAATTCTGTTATGGCATTTTCACTGAGCAATCTGTATTCAAATGTCTGGCTAACTCTTTGAGCAAGTCCATCTCTATTCAAAACAACTACACTCTTGAAAGAGATAGACAATATCATTCTGACTTGTACCTTTTAGGCTGACATAACTGAAAGGGAGGCAGTCTTTGAAAAAATAAGCAAGTTTGGAAGCTGATGCATATAATCTTGGGTAGGAGTGCATCCCTACTGCACAAGGATACTGATTAATTAATGGCTGTAAGATGTGTATCCTAGTGAAACGTGATTTTGCTCTAGCATCCTCTGCTATCACGAGTAAGACATTGAAGTGTGGTAAAAGAAACAGAAAGGGTATTTATCGTGTACAGTTTTACCTAAAGTTGATTCTAACATCTGGAGCAACCTAAAGTTTTCCTTCTAATAGTAATAAGGGAATGTCAGTCTCAATGGCAATGAATGCTCATTTCTTCTAAATTTTTGGCCCTTGCTCACCATGTTCACTATGAATGCCAACTTCAATTTGGCAAAATTGAAACCTTCTCTCATTAAATTTGAGCAGGAACTAGTGTCAGGAATAAGAGCCAAGCACCTGGAACAAGAAATGGAAACAATGAGATAGAAATCAGTGTGAGGGGGTCAGGTGTAGGAGTTGGATTATGAATAGTAGATAAAGGTCTGGCCAGTGATGAGTCTAAGCTGGTAACCAATAGATGAAGACTTAAGATCAAATGGGAATGGAAATGGGAAAACAAGATAGGATTTTAGAAAGATTTATTTTTTCTTGCTTCAAAGTAGAATGGGTAGAATAGGACAGAGGATAAATTTCTAACAATCAGAGATAATAGTTGGATCACTTGACATAGAGTAATGGAAAGACCAATGAATTTATAGATAGAGGACTTGAATTTGAATCACAGGTCTACCATTTATTACTATTTGTGTCATCTTATGCAAAACCTCATTTTTATGCATTTTATGCATTTAACCTCATTGGATGTCAGTTTTCTTACCTATAAAATGAGTGAATTAGACTAAAGGGCATCTGAGGTCCCTTGCAGCTTTAAATTTTTCATTCTAAGTATTTGAACTAAGCTGGGTCTGGTTATCTATCAAGGATATTATTGGAAGGATTAAGCCATAATTCTCATGATTTGGATTAGATGTCTGTCATTTTTGACCTGTCTCTGGAGTAAAATTAGGATTGGAAGAGGGAAGTAGTATCCTTCAGATCAGAATATTTACCTTGGAGAAATGGGGAAGGAAATGGGTTAATAGATTGTATCGACTACTAAAGATACAAAGGTAAGACATTTTGCAATTCTAAACCATGACACTAGAAAAACAGAAGTTTTTCAGAGAGAAAGAGAATAAGGGAAAATTTACTTGTGAAATCAGAAGAGTCTTTGAGAAAGGTTTAACCTAAAATCCTATCCAGATACAAGAAGTCACAGTCTTTTACCAGAAAGTTCAAGTGGTTTAGATCAGTGCTAACAGAGACATGACAAACAGGAGCAAAGGGTGAACACTATGCTTTCCTCCAATTATGTTTTTGGGAGTGTTTTTATGGAGCTGTCTGTAGATTTTATCTAAACAGTCCCCCTAAGACACAGCCTACAATTTCGCCAGTTGAGTTGAAGGACAGATGGTCTCTAACATGCCTTCACACTGTTAGCATCAATAGTCTAGGCTTTCTCCCTTTTATATACAGAAACTGGAGCCAAAATTTGACTTAACCAAGCCAACCAAGCTCCTTAGTGACAGATCTATGTTTAAAATGAAATTTTTTGATATCTAGCCAATATATTTTCTACTCTATCACACTGTTATTCTAGTTGTTCTAACTAGAATGACTCATATGGCAGGCCAGGCCTAGAAAGTTCAATCACTGAGTCAATGACAAGAGCAAACATAAATAGGCTCTGGTATCTTTGCCTGTTTTTGCAGAGAGCTATCCAATTGTCTGAACATATGGCAGAGATCAGTTTCATCTGACTCAATGGTTTCTTCTCTCTCATCAGTTAAGGATGGCAGCAAGGCCCTGATAACTACTGGAACTTAGGTCCCTGAAATATCCCTGCTTCACAGCTGATTTTTTTGAGTGACTATTGTCCAAGAATCGGTCAATAATAAGCATGTATTAATTGCCTAATATGTGCCAGGGACTATGCTAAGTGCTAAAGATACAAAAATAGGCAAATGACAGCCCCTCAAGAAGCTTACAATTAAATAGAGGAGGAAATCCTATGTAAACAAACATATGCAAAGCAAGCTAAATGGAGAATAAAAAAAAAAAAATTAACAGAGGGAAGGCTCTAGAATTGAAAACAATTGGAAAACGTTTCCAGTAAAAGGTGGGATTTTAATTGGGACTTATAAAAAGCCAGAAAAGAACAAAGGAGGAAAAACATTCCAAAGCTGGGGGACAGCCAGAGACAAAGTTGATAGAGGCAAAAGATGTGTCTTCTTACTGTAATAACCCAGAGGCAAATGTCACTGGAGAACAGTATATGTTGGGGAGTAAGGTGTAAGTACACTGGAAAGGCAGGAGAGGATTTGCTCTTGAAAAGCTTTGAAATGCCAAACAAAGAGTTTTGTATTTGATCCTGGAGGTAAGACGGAGCCACTAGAGTTTGGTGAGTAAGTGAGTGACTTGATTGGACATATACATTAGGAAAATTATTTTTGTAATTGAATAGAGGATGAATTGGAGAAGGAGAGACAAGGCAGTCAGACACACTAGGAGGCTATTACAATAGTCTAGACATAAGAGATTACCCTAGAATAATAGTAATGTCAGAGAAGGGGAGAGGGAAGAAAAGTCACAAAGTTGAAATCCACACTCCTTGCCCATAGATCAGTTATAGAGGTTGAAGGAAAGTGAGGAATCTAGGATGAGTCTTAAGTTATGAGCTTGAGGGATTGGAAATACAGTATTGTTTTCTATAGTAATAGAGAAGGTTGGGGTTTGAGGAGAAGAAAGATAATGGGGGAAAGTTAAGTTCCATTTTGCATATATTGAGTTTAAGATATCTGTTGGACATCCGATACAAGGTATGTGAAAGGTAGTTGGAGATGGGACACTGGAGATCAGCAGTGATGATAATTAAATTGATGGAATTTTATGAGATTTTTGAGGGAAAAGAGAAGGGAACCCAGGACAGAATCTTGAGGCACACTTACCTTTAGAGGGTGTGATCTGAAAAAGGATCCAGCAAAGAAAAGGAGTAATCACTTAGATCTGAGGAGAATCATAAAAGAGTGCTGATCCAGAAACCTAGAGAAGAGAAATTATCAAGGAGGACTGATCCACAATGTTAAAGAATACAGAGAGGACAAAGAGAATAAAGACAGAAGAAAGACCAATGCATTTGGCAACTAAGAGATTATTAGGCAACTAAAAATTATGGAAAGAACTGTTTCAGTGGAAAAATAGCTCAGAAGCCAGAGTATAGAGAATGAGTGGAGGTATTTATTGTAAATAGACTTTTTGAGGAGTTTAGTTATAAAGGGCAGAAAGAGATATAGGTAGTTAGCAAGGATAGAAGGATCAAGAAGTCTTTTCCAAATAGGGGAGACATGAGCATGTTTGTAATTAGTAGGGTAAGAGCCTATAGATATGAGGAGACTGAAAATAAGTGAAAGAATGTCTTTATAGTCAGAAGTCAAAGGACCAATATATAAGAATACCTTGAGGGATCAGGCTGCATTAATGGACATAGTTAACTTTTTCTTATCTGTAAAGCAAAGAAAACAGATAGTAGAATTGGAATTTTATTTCAAAGTAAAATTATATTTTCTTGTGCAATAATTGAGTCCTAATTAAAATAAGCATCTGGGTTTTTCATGTCAGATCTTAAATATACCTGTGGAATCCTCTAGTTCAGCCTCTTCTTTTTACAGAAAATTACAGAAATGAGGTCTACAAAAGGCAAGTGATTGGTCATTTTTTTCTTTTTTTAGAACTCCATCTACCATTCCTTCTGCCACACTATACTGTTTTTTTCCCCTAATAACTGTCATAGTCCACATATATCAGCTTCATGCTACTCACCTTACACTCCAAATATGGGGCTTTTAAGATCTGATTGTAGCCTATAATCATACTATTAATAACATATATAAAGAAGAAAATGACAATGCAAATAAAAATATGAAAAAAGTAACAATGACCAGAATGAATAACATTTATATTTAAGTTTAAACAAATATTTAAAAACCCTGAAAATTCAAAGATTTTTCTTAATATGTAACTTTTACTTTAACTTTTAGGAGATCTCATGGTAAGATCATGGTCTATATTCAGGCCAATTAGGCTCTATAAATAACCTCATTAATGTCAGGGAATGGATTGAAAGCCTTCATATTCTGTCTGGGGAAAGTTTATGGGTGCTGAGTCATGTGAATAGGTATTCTTCATTATTATCTATAGATGTTACATAAATACTCAACCTTTAAAATTATTTTCCCTTACAGTTTTCCTTTTTTGATTTTAGATATTTTTCTGTTGTTTGCAGGTTTCTTTTCTTACTGGTGGGTGGAGGAAAACTGTATCAGCTTCCAACTCCACCTAGCATATCCACAACCAGTGAATCAATCAATTGACAAATGTTTTATTAATAGTTACTATATCTAAGGCCCTATGTTCTGAGCCAAGAGGAATGGCTCCAAAGATAAAGAAACCCTGGCTGCTTCTCAAAAGGAGCTCATCGTATAATTGGAGAGACAGAACATACATATGTAAAAAAGAAAATGCATTGAGTTTCACCTAGTAGATGCTTAGCAACAATATATGAAATCAAATAGAATGCCAAGACAGTATTGATATTGGGAATGGGAACAACAACAGATTTGCCAAGAAATGTAATTTGGACTAACTAGGGTTTATTGAGTTCACCAGCAGGGGAGTCTTACAAAAAGAGCCAAAAACTCTCTGTATGAACAGTATACAAGATTTTTATAGGTTTCAGGGAGCAAGGAACAGGATGGGAGGATGGGCAAAAGTTGATTGGTAAAAGTCCCTGTTGGTGGGGCATCAAGCTAATTTGGTATTCTTTTATCCCATTTCAGGGTTAGGGGTTTCTGTATAACAAGATTTGAGGGAGCTAGGTGATTTTTGAGAACAGACTGCAAAACAGATACCAAGACACATTCATTTTGAGTGGCTTGTATTGCAACCACTAATGGAAGAATACCTGCATACATATGTAAACAAAAAGAAGTGATTGTCAAAATGGAGTAGCTACAAATACACAATACTGTTCTAAGTATAACATGAAAAATGCAAAGAAAGACTCCTACAATTCATTCTTTCACTGTGAGTTGAGGTAGCCAAGGAAAGCCAAAGAGATAAAGTGGAGCTAAAAGTTGGACCTTAACACTCTTCAGGTATGATGTTCTCATTGCCATAGCAGGGGGGATGAACTAGATTTTCTCTTTTAGTTGTAGCGCTAGAAGCAAATTGCTTGCTCTTGGACAAACTCATATATCTTAGCTGTGGCATGTGGTCCTAGCAAATTTCATTTGCAAACGGGACTTCTTCCACCCATCCTGATGCATATTCCAAAGAAGCTTCTTGTAGAAGCAGAATATGAAACAGATTAAATCATAATGTGTCTGTGGAGAAGGTCAGGCGTGTACTTATAAATCTTCTTCTGCTTCCAACATGAAGGTACATTTCAAATTATTTCCCTTCAAATGCTCTTGTTCACTCCAATATTGTTCTTGGCTGGAATAAAGACCTGTGGGGTTTGTGGAAGCTGCTTTGGTGGTTTGCAATTTTTCAGGCACAATGTAAAAATGTCATTGAGTTGTTTAAAACTTGCTTTTGTTCTATATCCAGACCTGCAAGTTGGCAAAGGGCTTTAAATATGCAAATCAATTAAGCAACCTGGCTAACCCCCAGCCAAATAATCAACCTAGTTTGTGCTTTCCAGTTTAAAGTTTCTCTCTAAATAAGGTCTCATTCTTTGGGGGACCTATAAGCACTGAGATCATTCTTCGGCACACTTGCCTTTCAGTGAAAGCTTTTGCCTCCAAACTGCCAATTAAAATCTCTTTAAGTTTTTGTTTTCAAACACAGTTCACAGGTTCTGCATGGGGGAGTAAAAATGCTTTTGGTGGCCAAAGCCTTCAGCTGCCTGTTCTGTAGAGCTGGAATGGGTTTCCTTTGAGCTCAGGGCATTAGCTGCTTCTCTTCCAGAAAATCAGTCAGAGCCCAGATTTACTCTAATTAAAGATTCAATGTGACTATTTCTAGTTTGGTGCAGTGTTTCCTTCCTGATTGTGGAGAGAGAAAGCCTTGAGCTGTTAACTATTGTTCTTAACTAGGGGAAGGTGACCTTAATGAGTTGGCCCCAATCACTTTGCTGAAATTTTCCCTTGAAAGGTCAATGCTTTCTCTTGCATTACTACAGAAGTCATTTCAAGCCCGAGTGGAATTTGACCCTTGGAGTGAATGAGGGAGAAAAAAGTGGGAGAAAAATGCACTGTGATGATATAGTCCGGGAGAAAAGTGAGACTCGGTGGCACAGATTGCCATAATAGCGAAAAACAAGACTGCAGGTTAAATACAGTGATAATAACAGCCCCATTCCTGCAGGCATCCCATATTCACTGGCAATTACACACTCTCAGGAACCAACACACTTCCTTTTTTTGGGCAAAAACATTCATTTACCATGCTTAGACTCTCCAAAAATCTTCTGAAAAAGAGAACTTCCATTTTGTATCAGGGAAGATGGAAACCATCATTGGTGACCTGCTTAAATTCAGAAAAGAAGCCTCATTTTTAATTTAGCAGGTACCTTTCTTGAAGTTATCCCAATCATACCAACTGTTAGTATCCTTTTTTCTTGTTTGGGACAAGAAGACCTACCCAAATTGACTACTACAGAGATCACTCACAGAGAGAAGAATTATTTATTAGAATCTCGAGAAGCGGACCCCATCCTGGTCTGTGAGCCAAATTCACAGCAGGAGAGAGCCACTTCCTTGAATATGTTCACAATATTTATACGTTTCAGACAAAAAACCTCTAAAATCCCACCCTCTATATGGTGTGATTGGTCACTTAAGTCTATTCCCCTATTTGGTCAGGGGAATGCAGTAGGTGTATAGCTTTCCCACCAGTGCCCTTCCTTGAACAATAAAATATAGCCCAGATATTATCTAAAATGGCATGCTTCCTCACCACGGATCCTCTTTTGGACAGTGGAGCTTTCCCACCAGTGTCTTCTTTGAACGATAGAATATAGTCCAGGCCTTATCTAAAATCACATGCTTCCTCAAATGAGGCCTTAAGGCTTTAGCTAACAGTCTCTGATCAATATGTGATTTTTTTTTAAATTTTATTTTATTTAATAATAACTTTATATTGACAGAACCCATTCCAGGATAATTTTTGTTTTTACAACATTATCCCTTGCACACACTTCTGTTCCGATTTTTCCCCTCCCTCCCTCCACCCCCTCCCCTAGATGGCAAGCAGTCCTATATATGTTAGATATGTTGCAGTATATCCTAGATACAATATATGTTTGCAGAACCAAACAGTTCTCTTGTTGCACAGGGAGAATTGGATTCAGGAGGTAAAAATAACCCAGGAAGAAAAACAAAAATGCAAATAGTTCACATTCGTTTCCCAGTGTTCTTTCTTTGGGTGTAGCTGCTTCTGTCCATCATTTATCAATTGAAACTCAGGTCTCTTTGTCAAAGAAATCCATTTCCGTCAGAATACATCCTCATACAATATCGTTGTTGAAGTATATAATGATCTCCTGGTTCTGCTCATTTCACTCAGCATCAGTTCATGTAAGTCTCTCCAATCCTCTCTGTATTCATCCTGCTGGTCATTCCTTACAGAGCAATAATATTCCATAACGTTCATATACCACAATTTACCCAACCATTCTCCAATTGATGGGCATCCATTCAATTTCCAGTTTCTGGCCACTACAAAGAGGGCTGCCACAAACATTTTGGCACATACAGGTCCCTTTCCCTTCTTTAGTATTTCTTTGGGGTATAAGCCCAGTAGTA
The DNA here is from genome assembly GCF_016432865.1 of Antechinus flavipes. Taxonomy (NCBI): domain Eukaryota; kingdom Metazoa; phylum Chordata; class Mammalia; order Dasyuromorphia; family Dasyuridae; genus Antechinus; species Antechinus flavipes. The sequence continues at coordinate 587,193,326 of NC_067399.1, read as the reverse complement.
GCACTGCTGGATCAAAGGGTATGCACAGTTTGATAACTTTTTGGGCATAATTCCAGATGATCAATATGTGATTAATCTGTAAGTTCTTCACCTTTTTTCCCCACACATTCCTAAAACACTTTGTATCCAAATATGTGTTTGTGTTAACTTTAAATTTATAATGGGTGTATATATATATATATATTTTTTTATAAACATATAACTGTATATATATATTACTGTTATACCTTCTACATTATGGAAATACAATCTGGAAAATTCAGGTAAAATTTTTTTAGTCCTCCCTTCATACCCAAGAAATTTGAAGTCTTGTGATATAAGAAATAAAATATATTGATATTATACATTATATATAGGCATAGCTATCATACATTCTGAGCATGTAAACTTTTTCTGTGTTTTCTGCTGACCTTTGTATGTCATCTGCAACTTCTACAAAACTCCCACAAAATTTTCCATTTAATTTCTTATGCAGAACTGTGACATTTGAAACTGTGTTGGGAAAATTGTGATGTGGAAGGGATAACTCTCTCTCACTCATCTAATATGTACTTTCTGTCTCTCAACAATATAAGAGTGGGGATTGTTTTTGTTGTTGTAATTGGCATACAACCTGGGATATAGTAGATGCTTGTTTATTGATTGATGAGTTTGATCATTATCAGCATGAATTGAGACAGCTAAGTAGCATGCTGGATAGGGTACTGAACCTACTGGCAAAAAGACTTCAATTTGAATGTTGCCTTAGATACTTAGTAGCTCAGCAACCAGGGGCAAATGATTTAGTCTCAAGTTTAATATACTTATCTGTATAATGGGTATAATAACACTTAGTTCATAGAGTTGTGAGGAACAAATTGGATTGTATGTTTGCAAAATTTAAAGAGATGTGTAAATGTTAGGTATTATTACTCTTATCAATGGAGTATCATTATTCATTCTTTCCAAATAATTAAATAATAATGCAATGATGAGCCCACATATGGTTCATTTCTGAGATAGTGATTAGGAATTAAAAGTCATACATTAGGGTTCAGCATGTGAACTAATAAACTAATCATTGAAATAGGAATGGATTCTTAGTTCTATTCCTTTTAATTCTTAGACTCCATTTTCATGTTATCTTCTATAATGGAGAAGATCTATGATTTCATGTTTAAGGAACTTCTAATGAGAGAATCCTGTCTCCTGATATATATGAGTTTAAAGATTATATAGGCTTAAATTGTTGTCTGAGATACCAAGAATTTAAATGTTTTGCCTAAGATCCCACAATCAGTTTGTGTCCAAAATAGGACTTAAACTCATGTCTTCTTGATTATAGGCCAATTTTCATCCTCTCTGCCATGGGTACTTCTCTTTTATCTAGGATATTGCTGACTAATAGCAAGGATCTCTAGTTTTCAGACTGAATCTCATTATGATCATTTTATTTTAATTTCCATTTCCTCCATGAAACCTTTCAGGATGACTTCAGCCTATAAAAAGTTTACTCAGTGGATAATATAATGTAGTAGAAAGTATATGGAACTAAGTCTAAGTAGTAGAAAATACATGGAACATAAGAACTAAGTTCTGCAGTTCTGGTTCTTTCTAATTGTCCTCTGCATGTAAATATTGCTGCTGAGAAAAATGGCAAACTTCTTTGGGGGCAGGATCTCTATTATACACCTTTTTATTCCCACCCAGTTACATCCATTAAAGTTATAAGCACATATTCAGTTCTCAATCAATACTAGTGAATTGATTAAAATACTACTATCTTCAGCTTTGATTCAGCAGGTACCAGTTCTAAAACTATATAAAGTTTTGATTATGAATGGGAAGGGGTGATTTCTAGAAAAGAGAATATTTGGAGTAATGCTTGGTATAGCAAAAGCAGGCTAGAATGTTTGCAATGAATCATTAAGGGATTGTTTTTAATTTCTCCAAAGGTTTGTTTCCCAAGACTATCATTCATGACCATTTAGAACTGTTCTTTGGGGAGCAACTTTTGTAGATTCTGGAAGAAAAAACAAATGAAGCCTTGGGTTGTTTTTAGATTTAGTCATGTAGACATTTTAGACTATATCTCCCCCTTCATTTTTTTCCAACGAGTTTGTTGCCCCAATTTGTCTTTATGTTGTATAGTGTCTATAGGAAAGACATCTATCTCTGTACCTAAATTAGATTTTTATTAGCTTAAGGCATATTCTTTTGGTTTACAAATTCATAAATATTTTCCCCATATTTTTGTCTCTACTGAAAACTTCATGTATGGTGCACATTGCTTTCTTAGTACATTTTTCTAGCTCATTGATTTCAAGACTTTTCATTTTATATCCCCTTAGGAAATTGTGAAATTGCCCTGGTATCTTTCTTTTCTCTGTCTTGTGTTCTATTATGGGGTTATGGAATCTTGATTTTTCAAAAATCACCTTCATCAGCAAGTGTTTGCTAGAATCGTTTTTTGTAAAAATGGGAAATATTTTGTGATGGTTGGCAAATATTAGTGGCTCTTACATACCTATGATTATATTAACAAAGATAGAAATATGACTTATCATCAGTAGTGTCAGATGATATGGAATTTCCTGACAATCTCCTGATGGGGGTAGAGCATAGAAGCAGTGTACATGTAAGGAAGAATGAAATATGGAAGAATCATGGAATCCACATTTCTCATTTATAGGAAGATAAATCTCATCCTGAGTTAGTTTGCTGTATTATCATGGGGGAAAACAGACAAAGCTTTCAATGTTCCTTTCTCAGCCTTTTTAAAACCATAGCTAACATCTAGAAAGCAAGGATATGTGAGCATAGGTCTTAGAAGTGTTATAAAAATGTATTTTAGGTCCATAACACTAAAGATCATGGGGAAATTGACTCTCACAGTAAATTTAACTGGTTCTGGAATTTCCATGGCCTGATAAGAAATTTTGATGGTAACAAAGTAACAGTTTTGCTAGAGTTTGGCAGTAGGGATAACTGTTCTGTATGTCAGGCAGCTTTCCTCTCCCTGTGAAGCCAGACAGCCATTATTGTTGGTAAATGAGTTGTCCCTAAGCAGATATCCATTTATCACATAACTCAGAAAGAAAACTGTTCTCTTTCCTTCTTTCACATTGCATAATGCCCTTCCTTCCTTTTCCATGAGCCAACATACTTTCGGAATAGCTTTGGGTACAGGTAACCTGAGATATAAATATGGTCTGTTTTCAAAAGTCAGTGCAATTTTAAGCTACCAAAACTTAAAACTGCCCAAAGACTTTTGTTTTATCCTCTGTAAGTTCTGACCATGACTACTTCTGCCTTTCTTCCATTTCCTCTCTCTTCATTACCACAGTCAAATCGCCTCTTTTTTTCCAAAAACCTTTTATTTTTCTTCCCAACATGCCAACCTTACCTATAGCAATTTTTCATCAATAATAAATTCATGTTCTACAAGTGGGCTAACAAAAATAATAAACATAATTCACAACTATAACACTTTAAATATAATGTTTTCATTTTATTTCCAGATCAAGATTATTAAATGAGGAGTACCTAAAAACATTCACATCCCTCCATAGTAGCCAACAACACTAAAAATAGGAACGATTTGGAAGCATGAGGTTTTTTCATGTTATTTTATTTGATTCTCACATTAACCTTATGATACAGTGGTACAATGGCCAGAGTATTGGGTCTGAAATAAAAAAACCTAAGTTCAAAATCAGCCTCAGTTACTAGCTATGTGATATTAGACAAGTCACTTAACCTCTCAGCTTTATTTTCCGCATCTATAAAATGGGGCCGATAATATTACTTCACAGAGTTATGAAAACCAAGTAAGATATTTGTAAAGTTCTTTTAAAGCCTTTAAGCACCAAATAAATAGTAGTAATTATTATTATTGTTATTAGTAGTATTAGTATTATCTTCATTTTACAAATGAAAAGCCTAAAACTAATGGAGATTAAATCACTTGCTTTGGGTTACAGAGGCAGTAACTATCTGAGGAAAGACTTGATCTCTTGTGGTCCTAAATCTTAAATCTAGGACTCTGTCCATTACACCACCAATACACCTTTCGTGATGAAAGGTTATTCTTGAGACCTACATACTCTCTAAGAGTGAACATTTTCCTTTTCTTTTTTTTTTAAATCATATTAGCCACTGATAAGTGTGAATTGGGAAATGACTTGTGTTTTTATAAATGTGACTCAGTTCTCTAAATATTTATTAGAACTATATCAGAGATACGTGTTACAATACTCCCATACTTTCTAGTTTTCTGTTTTCCTTACAATTTTGGTTGCATTGATTTTGTTTGTGCAAAAACTTTAATTTCACATACTGAAAGGAATCTATTTTACATTTTTGCAATGCTCTATCTTTATTGGTTCTAAATTCTTTTCTTATACATAATCTGATAGATAAATTATTCCATGCTCTTTTAATTTACTTATCAGGTCACCTATATGTTTAAACCACAAACTTATTTTGACCCAGTCTTGGTTTATAATGAGAGATGTTGGTATGAATCTAATTTCTACCATATTGTTTTCCAGTTTTCCTAGTAATATTTGTCAAATAATGAGGTTTTTTTTTCTTCAAACTCTTGGATCTTTGAGTTTGTCAATTACAAGATTACTATGGTCATTTGCTGTAAGATAATTTGTATATAATCTATTCCTCTGATCCATTAGTCTATTTCTTAGCCATTAATACAATTTGATATCTGATATAGCTAGAATACATTCTTTTCTATTTTTTTCCATCAATTCCCTTGGTATGCTTGAGTTTCTGTTCTTCCACATGAATTTCATTATTTTTTTAGCTTTATAAAAAATTTTAATGTTTTGATTCACATAGCCCTGAATAGGTAGAATAACTGAGTTAGAAATGCCATTTTTATTATATTGGCTGAGTCTACACATGATCAATTAGCATTTTCACAGTTGTGTAGATCTTACTTTTATTTGTGTGAAAAGTGTTTTATGGGTTTTATGCCAATAGTTTTTCTTACCTTGAACCAGCTCTACATTTCTAGAATAAATCTTACCTGGTCACAGAGTATGATCATGGTGATATATTGCTGTCATCTCTTTACTAATATTTTGTTTATTTTTTGCATTAATATTCATTATCATTCTATAATTTTTCCCTTGTTTTGGCTGTTACTCATTTGGATATGAGTACTATATTTGTGTCATAAAAAGAATTTGATAGGACTCTATCCTCCCTCCCCCTCAAATACTTTATATAGTATTGGAATTAATTATTCTTTAAACATTGGATAGAATTTGTTTGTGAATTCATTTGGTGCTAGGGATTTTTCTTAGGAGTTTCATTGATGGTTTTCTTTTTTCTAAGATTGGATTATTTAAATATTTTATTTCTTCTATTATTAGCTTGGGTAATTTCTATTTTTCTAGATAGGCATTTATTTCATCTAGATTGTCAAATTTATAAGCATATAATTGGGCAAAATAGCTCTTAACAATTGTCTTAATTCTTCATTGGTCACAAGTTCACCCCCTTTCATTTTTGATACTATAATTTTTTAATTTCCTTTTTAAAAATCAAATAAACCACTGGCTTATCTATTTCATTAAAATAAATAAAACCAACTTCTACTTTTATTAGTTCAATGTTTAGTTAGTTCAATTCTACTTTTTATTAGTTCAATGATTTTCTTACTTTCCATTTTATTAATCTCTCCTTTGATTTCCAATTTGGTGCTTAATTGAGATTTTAAATTTTTTTTTCTTTTTCTAGTTTTTTTTTTTTTTATTGCATGCTAAATTCATGGATCTGCTTTTTTTTTTTTTAATTGCATTGATGCAAGCAATTCAAGTTATAAATTCTCCCCTAAGTACCACTTTGGCTTCATTCCATAAATTATGGTAGGCTCTTATTGTTGTCATTTTCTTTAATAAATTATCAATTGTTTCTATAATTTGTTGCTTGACCCACTTTTTTTTTTTTTTTTTTTTTTTAGAATTAGATTATTTGATTTCCAATTTATTTTTGATCTCTCTATTGAACATTATGGGATATAATTTTATTGCATTATGATCTGAAAAAGGATGACTTTACTATGTCTGGTTTTCTGTAACTGACTGTGAGATTTTTATGTTCTGCTTTATGATCACTTTTTGTGTAAGTACTCTGTATTGATAAGAAGAAAGGTATATTCCTTCTTATTCCTATATGTTTGTTTTTTTTTCCCAGAGATCTAACATATTTAACTTTTACAGAATTCTATTCACCTCCTTTTTTGGTTAGGTTTATCTAGATATGAGAGGAGAAAGTTAGGGTTCCCCACTAATATAGTTCTATTATCTATTTCCTCTTGTAACTTATTCAACATCTTCAAAAATTTAGATGCTCTACCATATAATGCATATATGTTTAATATTGATATGACCTTATCATCTAATCAAGATATAGCAATTATATGTTATGATAGATTATATTTCAGCAAGATATAGTTTCTTTATCTTTTAATTGGATCTATATTTTGCTTTTGCATTGTCTAAATTATGATTGCTACCCTTGCTTTCTTTGTTTCAGCTGAAGAATAATAGATTTTGCTTGATCCCCCTGCCTTTACCATATGTGTATCTCTCTGTTTCAGATATATTTCTAGTAAACAACATATTGCAGGATTCTGTTTTTTAATCCATCCAGTTATCCACTTCTGTTTTATGGGTGTTCATCCCATTCATATTTATAGTTATGATAACTGTATATTTCCCTCCATTGACATTTTCACTTGTTTCTATGGCTCTCTTAACCCCAACTCTTTCCCTCTTCACAAGTGTTTTACTACTAATCACCCTACCTTCTCCAATATCAGTTCCCTTTATCAGTCACCTCTTTCCCTTCTATTAGCCCATCTTTTTTTGCTTCCTTATAGAATAAGACATGTTCTTATATCCAACTGAGTTCGTATGTTATTCTCTCTTTGAGCCAATTTTATTAAGGATAAAGTTTAAGTCTTGCTCAACTTCCTCTCCCCATTTTCTCCTCCATTACATTTTTCATATGTCTTTTATATGGGATAACTGCCGTTCTTTAATGTAGGAGCCACCAATTCCTGTGTAATCCTGATTGCACAATTTGAATTGTTTCTTTTTGGCTGCTTTGTTATACTTTCTCTTTCTAGATTTGCCTACAATGTTACTAGGAGTTTTCATTTTGGGATTTCTTTTAGGTGTTGATTGCTGGGTTCTTTCAATTTGCATTCTGCCCTTTGATAGATACCAATATATCAGGACAATTGTCTTTGATAATTTTTTTTAAAAAGATGTTATATAGGATTTTTGTTTTGTCTTGGTTTTCAGGCATTCCAATAATTTTTATATTAACTTTCCTGAATCTATTTTGAAGGTCAGTTATTCTTTTAGTAATAATTTTCACATTTTCTTCTTCTTTGTTTTTTTTTTTAAATCATATCTGGATGTTTCATAGAGCCATTAGTTTTCACTTGCTCAATTCTAATTTTTAAGGAATTATTTTCTTAAGTGGGTTTTTGTACTTCTTTTCCCATTTGACCAATCCTATTTCTTAGGGAGTTATTTTCCTTGTTATTATTATTATCTTTTTAATTTTACCCATGCTATTGACTCTTTTTTCCCTCATGAAATTCTCTGGTATTACTCTTACTTCTTTTCCCCATTTTTTTCCTTCTACTTCCCTAATTTGCTTTTATAAATCCTTTTTAAAGCTTTTCTAATTTTTGTTTTTGGTCCTAAAACCAAATTACATTTTTCTTTGAGTCTTGGCATGTAGCCAGTTTGACATATAGTCCTCTTCTATGTTTATACCTGAATCCCATCTATCTCCATGGTAACTTTCTATTGTCAAAGGTTTTTTTTGTTTTTTTTTTTAAACTTGTTTTTCATTTTGCTGCCTGTGTGTGTGTGTGTGTGTGTGTGTGTGTGTGTGTGTGTGTGTGACTTGGTGTTGGTCAGAGTCTGTCTCTGATTCTCCACTGTCCTGAACTTTTTGCAATTGGGCTCTGGGTCTTCTATTCTGGCTTTCACTGAGCTTCAGGGTTTAGTTATATTTTTCCTCTGGAGAATAGACTTCCTTTCTGGCTTGTCCTGGGGGCATGGAAGCCTCCCTGCTGGTCTCTCTTGTTATAGGGCGGCCTACTGGCCTGCCTCAGGGGTGGAGGCTTACTGGTGGATGGCTGTTGTAACAGGGTGTTCTTGCTGGCAAACCGAAGGGGTGGGATCTCACCTTTGGCCAGCCCTGGGGCAAGACTTCACTGCCAGTCAGCAATAAGGTCAATATCTGGCTGATGGTTTATTCCTGTAGTAGTATCACTGACATGGGACCTGACTGCACTGCACAAAGTGCTCATTTGCCTAGAGGTCTGTTCTTTTGCAGGCTGGTCTGACTTGGCTGGTAGATCATCTCAATTTCAGAGCCCTGCTTCAAACCTCCTGCTGTGAGACTCACTACTGTGCTGCTGCTGCTCACTGATCTCATTCCTTTCCCACCCTAGTGAGACAAATCCTTCCTTCTAGACTAGCTGCTTCCCTTGCCCTGGACTAATTCTGAATCTGTTTGGAAGTTGTTTGGAGAAGAATTTGGGAGAGCTTCAAAGGGTTCCTTCCTCACTCTGCTCTCTTGGTGCTGGAAATCCCTGTCCTACTTTTTAGAAGCAATCATGTGGTGCAATGAAAGAGACTTAGGTCTGAATTCAAAAAGGCCTGGTTTCAAATCTGGCCGTAGACATTTACTATTTGGGTGACCATGGACATGTCACTAAACCTCTACCTCCTCAACTACATAATGGGGATAATAATATTACCTACCAAGGTTGTTGTGAGGATAAAATATGATAATATTTGTAAAGCATTTAGCACACTGCTTAACACAAAGCAGGTATTTATAAATGCCTATTTTCTGCATCCCTCCTTTCCTGTATTCCTACATTTCTTCTTGCATTCCTTATTTCCTTATTTGCTTTTCTGCTACATAGCCATCCAGAATATATGTGTTATTGGTTGCTCAGATTTCTTTCACAGATCTTCTTGTTTGTTTCCTTATGTGAAAAGGTTGAAGATACCCCCAAATCATTTCTGAACAGTTCAAAAGATTATGATAGCAAGGCTTAAGATTCTGATCCCACTTTATTCAATCCCCAAACACATATGTGTATCTCATTTTTTGAAGATGTTATCTTACTCTGGATTAGAGAAAAAAAAATCCAAGAGAGAAGAAGGAATCAAATGTAACTATAAAGTATTGAAGCCAGAACTAATATTTTTAAGGTTAATAGCATTTTGGAGCTGGAAGGAATCTTTGAGATCTTTTATTCCAGGTGCTTAACTTTATGGATTAGGAAACTGAGGCCCAGAAACTTTGAGGTCCAAAAATTTGGATCCAAGTCTTTTTGACTACAAACTCAGGTTCTTTCTACCACATTATTTTTCCTCTGCATATAACAATAGCCACTTATGTAACACTTTGCAATTACAAAGTGTTTTACATATATAATGACCCACTTAAAAAGTTGAGGACTACTGCGATTTTTGTTTCCTGGTCCATTCCTGTGTCAGGTAATGAGGTAGACCCTTATCATCAGAATTTTTCTCTGCAGAAAAATGAAGAATATGTCACAAAGGAAGGTCTTAAGCAGACTATTAAACTGTGGCCTTATATGAAAGCTTACTTTCTCTATAAAAATATTCAATGGCGTGGATAGAACACCAGCCCTGAAGTCAGGAGGACCTGAGTTCAAATATGATCTCAGACACTTAATACATCCTAGCTGTGTGACCCCGGGCTAGTCACTTAATTCCAATTGCCTCAACAACAACAACAATAACAACAACAACAAAAATTAGTCAATGGCAGAATGTGTTGGTATCCTATAATGAAGATCTAGAAGATAGTTCTTTTTCTCTCCAGGGGAATATTTGGAGTTTTGTGTGTGTGTATATATACATACATACATATATATATATATATACACACACACAAAACTCCAATTACATATATATATATATATATATATTTGATCCTTCAATAAAAAGCAGCGATAAAATGATATTTTTCCCCAAATAAACTTATCAACAGTGCCAGAAGGTTTAATTTTTTTTTTTTTTTTTTTTAGGAATTAAGGTGCATAAAATACTTAATATATGAATGAGCCTTGTTCCAAATAATGATTTAAGTCATCTGGAACTCAGGAAATATTTTCCTATAGAAACAACATTTACAGTGTGGTTAGGTTTCTAGACTAGCTCATAAAAAATATTTGTAACACAAAATGTAACACAAAATGTTTAGAGACTAGTGATATTGTAAAACCTAATCACTATATATCTTCATCCCAGTTAAGCCCATTAGTTGTGTGTGTCTCCTACACTTCTATGTCTGACTTTCTTTTTTTTTCTCCTATGTCATCAACTTGTATGTATTAAATTATTTTTATGAAGGTGATTCACAGATTTATTTATCAAATCTCAATCTTTTCCCCAAGCTCCAGTCTCAGCTTGAACTGGATATTCCATAAACACTTCAAACTCATCATGTCAAACACAGAACTCATTATTTTTTCTCCCACAACCCCACCCTCTTATGAATTTACCTATTTCTGTCAAAGATAGTAGTGTATTTCCAGCTACTCAGACCTGCAAATTTTGGTGTAATATTTACCCCCTCATCTTTACTGAACTCACATAGCTGATCTTTTTGCCAAACTTTGTCATTTCTTTCTTGGTGATTTGCCCCATATACACTCCCTTCTGTCTACTCAAATAGCTGCTACTATGGTGTAGACCTTATGCTTGGAATAGCACTTTATGTTGCTGGGTTTTTTTCTCCTGCCTTTAGTCTTGCCCAATTCCAGTTCATTCTCTACTCAGTTGCCATAGTGAGCTTCCTATAGGACTGACCTGTCATTCTCCTACACATTAAACTCCAGTTGTCCCCTATTTCTTTTAGATTTAATTATAAAATCCTCTCTTGGGCATTTAAAACTTTTATAACCTGGCCCCTTCCAAGTTACAACTAAAAGTGACACTGCCACATGACAGATACTTCATCTTCTTTCAGACTACCTTTCCACTGACTTTTTTTTATCAAGACCAGAATGTTATTCATCTATACCTTCAATCACCTATCTTCCCTGGCCTTTTTCTGCTCAAATCTTACCTTTTTTTCAAGAAGCCTTTCTTAGTCCCACCTGCTTCTAGATTACTTTGCATTTATTCTTTCTGTGTTTTTCTCTATCTGCCCACATATATGTACAGGTCTATTTGTATACATAATATATGTATATTCACATATATTTATAAACATTTTATACAGAACTACTGGTTTTGCTTCTTGAAGGTATGTTTTTGCTTCTTTTTGTATTCCTAGCACTTAGCAGGGTACCTGTTCCAAAGTGTTTAGTAAATGCTCAATGATAAAACAATTTTTTTCTCATAGGAAAATGCATTCAAAATTCTACTCCTCACTCTATTAATTGGAGCCATTCTCTTTTCATACTTTCTGGTCCACTGGAATAGTTCCTGGGAGATTTTCCCTAATTGAGCAGGACCTGTAAAAGGGCAAATGCAGTGGAGAGAAAGGATTTTAAGAAACCTTAGGTGAGAAATGATGGGGAAATCCTCTGGCCAGTGTAAATACTGAAAAATTTCTGAAGGGATCAGCTCCATGATTTCCCCATTTTTTTTTCCTGGAAGTTCCCAGGAACTTTCTGCTTCTACCATTTGTTGGTTCTAGTTAGTGTCCAACCCAGCCAACAGCAGCTTCTTTCTCTCCCATTAAAAAGACAAATTTTCTTAATGTTGACTCCCATTAACAATAGGGAAAGAGAAAGAGAGTGGGGAGAATTCTTCCCATGCCCTTCACCTTCTTTCTTTCACCAGAGAGATAATATAATACTAATGATTTTTGTTTACTTTTTACTTGACCTTGTAGAAAAACACCCAGTTGCTTAGAGATATTAATGGTGGTTCTTTGTAAGTAGGAAGGAAGGAATCTTTATTTTAGGAAGGATGATCAATCTTTATTTTAGAGGAAAATACAGCTCAGTCTATTCATGAATGATCCTGGAACTTGGCAGAAGTCTGGGGTCTAGGGATGCTTCTGCTAAGTTTAGTACCAGAACCAGATATAGAAAAAGTGAAGATGAGGAGAGGAACTAGTTTTGGATTACATCCCCTTCTTTCTCTTCATCTCCTTCACTGTTTTCTACTGTGTTTCCCCAATAATAAGAAACTGTCTTATTATTTTTTTGGGGACAGAAAAACACCAGAGGGCTTATTTTCAGGGGAGGGCTTATGTTAATGAACATTGACAGCAATTTTAATAAACAGGTAAATGTGAACAAAAAAAAGTACCTTTATTCAATAATGATCATGTCATCTTCTTCAGCAACATCATCATAAGTGTCCATACCCTGAATTCTGTCCTGGATGTCTTGTGCCTCTATTTCCTTCAGAAGAAGTGGACCCAATCTGTCATGTCCAGCAATATAGCTCTCTTTAAATGAACATGTCTTGTCCAGGTAACCTGCTCGTAGTGCCTTGGCGACACAGCTGTCAGTAATTTTATCCCATGACTTCTTCACCCAAGTCACTACTTCTTGCAGACAGGGCTTCACAAAGTTTCCACGCTGATTTCTTTCCATTCTATTTTCAGTGTAGTCATTGACTTCCATGCGCAAATGGTCCTTGAATGGCTTGTTTATTGCAATATCAAGGGTCTGGAGATAGGCAGTCATTCCTGCAGGAATCATTGCTTGATCTATTCTTCTCTCTGCAAGGAAGTTCTTCATTTCTTTAGCATGGTGAGTGCTGGCTGAGTTCTTCTTTTATCCTCCATGATGCTCCCTGAGTTCTTCTTTTATCCTTCATCCTGCCCCCTGAGTTCTTCTTTTATCCTCCATCATGCCCCTTTTATCCTCCATCATGCCCCCTCACTCCCGCTTACATACGGGGTTTTTATGTTGTCCTGCCTCAGCTCTCCTCTGCAGCACTGCTCTCAATGGCGCCAGCAAGCAAATCACTGGGGAAGAACAGGATGACGCGCTCACTGCTGCAGCTCTGATTGGATGCAGCTCGGAGTGCGGCGTGCGTTTCACCTGGAGGGGGGGGAAGGGAGGGAGGTGGTGCATACAGAGGGTACTGTAATGTAGCGTGTAACACAGGGGATCACCTTCACTACAGTAGCAATCTCAATAAGGCTTATTTTAGAGGAATCTTACACAGTAAGGGGAGGGCTTATTTTCGGGATAGGTCTTATTATCGGGGAAACACGGTACTTGTCCCTAAATACTGTGCTCTATATTCGTCTCTGGCAAGGTAAGAAACCAGGTGGAGTTGGGAGTAGAGAGGGAGGAGGGTATGCAAATAAAGTACTAATTGACATGAACAAGAAAAAAGGGGAAGGAAATCTAATGTGGTGTCAGTGGACAAGGGAGGATCACTGGAAGTCAGTATGTCTATGCAGATTTCAGTGTAAGAGACATATAGATTTAGCATTTGAAGGAGCTTCAGAAATGATCTAGTCCAATCCCTCCTTTTAAAAATGAGAAGGGCCAGATAGGTGGTGCAGTAGATAGAGCACCAGATAGAGCATCAGCCCTGAAGTCAGGAGGACCTGAGTTCAAATGTGATCTCAGACACTTAATATTTTCTAGCCGTGATCCCCTGCAAGTCACTTAATTCCAATTTTCTGAGAGAGAGAGAGAGATACTGAGATACTGAGATCCAGGGAGATTAAATAATTTGACCAATGGCAGACAGATAGTAAACATTAAAGAGATGATATGTATTTTGGTATTCTGAATCTAAATGCAATATTATTTTTTTATAAAGCAGAAAATTGTGTGTTTCTGAACATTATGGATATTTATCACATTTTACCATAAGCAGATAATTTTCATCCTGTTAGAATTTTTGTTGTTGTTTAGTATTTTCCTTAATCCATGATCCTTTTGGAATTAATTGTTGGAATCTTTACAAACTGCTAACTCATTAGAGTTGATAGATTATTGATCTGATCTTACAAGACGATGTTTTGGGCCAGAACCTGAAACAAGGTACTAAGTAGAACTAATTGATACATTGCTTGTGTTCACACCTTTACTCATTGGAGTTCACAAGTATGGGAGATTCACAAAGTAAACTTTGTAACTTTGTGAATTTATACCTCCCTTGAAGCTCTTAGGGCTAGAGAGAACTATGGGAGAAAACCCATAATCCCTCTCTCTCATATCCCACAATTCCTCTCTCTCATATAAAACAAACAGAGGCTCTCAGGGAGAGTTGAGCTGAAGACTGAGAAGGTTCTCTCAGAGGCACAACCAGATTCATCTTCATCTTACACCACTGTGGTGGCTGAGCTCCTGCACTTCCCCCACTGAGACCAAGCTGGGCTGAAAGACTCGCCAGAAAGCTAGCCGAGCCCCAAGTGAAGGAACAAGAGATTCATTCTATCTTTGTGGAGGCTGGAGGCTCAGCAGAGGCAGAGGCTGAAGGACAAAACCTTTGGATTTGGAGACATTTGGAGGGCTCTAAGCTAACTGGGCTATATTAGAGACAATAAAAGATCTGAACTTTTATCACCTGGCTGCGTTTTGGGTGATTATTTACTCTTAACTGAAACTAAGGCTGCCTCCAGAAACCCTCCCTGAGAAACCTGCTCTCTCTCCCAGAGAGAACCTTTATATTATTTTAAAGAAGAAAAAGATCACCACAATTAAGGAACCACCTAGTTGACCCTGTTTAGAAGCTATTGTCTTATACAGTGACATTTGTACACCAGAATGATGGGGGTGAAGTCTGAAACCAGTGTCCCCTAAATTGTGTACCCTTTGATCTGTGAAGAAGGGAGATTCTGAATCTCAGGCTCTCCTGGGAAGCATATCTCCCTGGACAAGTTAAGTGGCATCATTCAATTGGGCTTTTGTGAGGCAAATCACCTCCTCCCCGCATTGACCTTTTGGGGATGTCTACCTTTTTCAGGAAATTCCAAATTCTTTCAAGCCTTCAAAGTGATTTTCATTCAATTGGGAGATCTGGGTCTGATATTGCTAAGTATCTAGGCCTAAGAGCGTTGGCTTTCTTTTCAACTTGAAATCTGAGCCTCAGATTTCTATAAAGGATGATTCTAAATTCTATATTTTTGCAGAAGCTCAAAGGAACCTCTCTCTCTCTCCTTGGCATAGCTGCCTGCCAGGACCCTTGTCCTCTGTGAAGAGACCCTCTTCTCAGTGAAAAACCTTTTGTGATTTCTCTGCCACTGAGGAAGTTAGTCTCCTAGCAAAGCTGACTTCTGCAGTGCCAATAAAACTTCCTTTTTGCCATTAATATTTTGGGTTCATGAATTCTTTCATGTTGAACCTGCATCGACCAGAAAGGCATTCTCACATCTTAGCTCTCTGCACTGTCACTAGAACAGCATCAAGAAGGCATTTTCATTAATAATAAAAAAAAAATTAAAGTATATTTTTCTAGTAGAAAACACAGTCTAATGAAATAGAAAGAAGTGGAATGTACGTAATTTATTGTTTTTCTACAATTCTTCTGCTTCATTTCTATATATGCTGCTCTCTGTGTTGACCTTTAATGTTTAATTGACTCAGCTGTCATGTCAGATGAGTTGAGAAATAAATAGCTTCTATAAAAATATCTTTGGTATTAAGAAATAAAGACAGATTAAATTTATTGAAATCTCAATGTGAGTAAAAGCTACATTAAGACTTTTCTTTAAAATTTTAGAATAGTAATTAAAAAACAAACAAGCAAGAAATGAATTTGTGTAATCTCATGCAGGTTTGGCGTTGTTTGGTACTATAAGATACATTTTCCTTGCTGTTCCTAATTTAGTTGAAACAATGCTGTGAAACTCTCTGGAGATGGTATAGTGTAGTAGAAAAAGCTATCAGAGAATCAAGTTTGAGAATAGTGTCATGAAAAGGGTTTAAGAAAAGGAGTCAGGAAAATGGGTTTGAATCTTGCCATTGACAGTAACAGTTTGATCATGGGCAATCATGTAACTTCTCTTAGCTTCAGTTGCTTCATATGTAAAATGAGTAATAATACCTGTAGTATCTACTTCATGGGTTGTCGTGACCTAGTGACCAATCTATTTGTGATGAACTCCCTGGACATAAGTGGAAACTTGGAGAAGTGGGATATTTTGTTCTAAGGTTACAGCTAAAATCTTTTCAACCTGATAGAATCTATCACAGCTTCTTGTCTATTGACATAATCTTCATAAAAGACCTAAGTTCTCCTTGGTACGATAAAACATGGATGCATATTGTCATATGGAGCATAACATTATAAAAGAAAAAACTTACATAATAGGATGTAATCCTTTGATCATTTTTCAATCAGGAATGCCTTGTATACTTTTAGATTTGAAAAAGTTCTTTATATATTTTAGATATGAGATCTTTATCTGATAAACTATAAAATCACCCTTTTCTTCTTTCCTCCTGTTTGTCACTATCTTTTTTATTTTTACAAACCCTTTGTAATATGATGTTATCAGAATGATCCATTTTGCTAACTATGCTATTTCTTGTTTATTCATAAATTGTTCACCTACCCAAAAGTCTAATAAGTAATGTGTTCAATGTTCTAATTTTCTTTGTAAGATCTCTCTTTGTATCTATGTTATTTATCTATTTTGATCTTATCTTGATAAACAGTGTAAAATATTGGTCTATGTCCAGCTTCTGCCATAGCTTTCCAATTTTCTCAACATTTTTTTTTTTTACCAAATACTGATTTTTATCTCAAAATTTCAAGTATTTATACTTGTTAAATACAACTTTATTATGCTTATGTGCTACTGTAAATTATATGTCAATCCTATTCCATTGCTCTTTCTATTTCTTAATTAATACCAGATAGTTTCAATAATTAATATCTTATAATATAGTTTAAGATCTGGTTACTGCTAAACTTCCTTTCTTTGTGTTTTTCCCCTATTATTCTCTTTGATATAATCTTGTTGTGTATTTGAAAGGAATAGTAAGTTGTACATAGTAGAATTACAGTTTTATATACAAACATCTTTTTATTATATGTTATAGAAATGTTTGTTTTATTCCATAAATATAAAATGAGATTTAAAAAAAATCACCCTCAAAAAGAATGTCATCAAAGAAATGTATAATTGAAAAAAAAAAACAGGCTGGTTATTTTCAAAAATGAATGTCAGCTTGTCAACTTCATGTGAATTTTCATATTATCAAGAGAAAATGAGGAAAACCCTTAGTGTACTGGCTGGGTCACCTTGTACTTAATTTAAGGGAGGATATAGACAAGAACAGGGCTGTATGATTGTGCTGTGAAATGAATCTTTAGAAGGAAAATCCATAATGATGAGATCATAGATCCATTTAAATATCTGTATACAAAAATTTTGTGAGCATCAAATAAGATAAATGGATATAAAATGCTTTACACAATTTAAAACATTACATGCCACTAATTATTATTAGTATTCCCTTTACCATTCATTAGCTATACATCCTTGGGAAAGTCTCTTTCTTTTTCTAAACTTAATATCTTATTCTATAAAATGAAGGAGGAGGGGAGAAGAAAATGGATAAGATATCTAATAAGTCTCATCAAATTCTTATCTTCTCTGAAATTTACATAACACATTGATAATTCACTGATGAACCAGGGGAAAATGTAGTCTAGGTCTTGATGTTATTTGATGATTATCTGAAATGTTGGAGGATTATTTTCTGGTAGCAGTTATAGATGGTTCAGTGTCAGTGTAGGATCTGGATGTATGGATGTTTTTAAAAGGAAGGAATTTTGAAATTGCAAATTCTTAAAAGACTGAAGGACTCTGATTCTAGAGACACACAAAAATCTAGAGTCTCAACTTTTCTCCATCAGATGATTGGTTCAGGAATGTATCAAAAGTATGTTATGGAAGACCATATAGAGAACATTCTGGGTTCTAAATTGGAAGAGACAGCTCCTTGCAAAGTCTTCTATTTTAGGATTCAAATCAACCATGACCAAGTAGAGATATGGTGAGTAATAAATCTAGTAATGAATGGCTCAGAGATGTATTTCTGTGTCACCTGGATAAAGGGACTTTTCATTAATAATTATAAGGAACAATGTTCCTACTGCTATCTTGTAACATACAAAGGGCATAATTTCGTTGCAATAGAGGTATAAATTTTCCTAAATCGTAACACAGACAATATGTTCCTTATAAATTTTCAAAGGGACTAAATCAAAATAATGCAAAATATCTCTACCTTAATAGATCTGGATAGGCAGATTTAGGCTGAATTGGATGAGACATCATTTTTGCTTGCTTCAAAAATGAAGACCATCAAATTAAATATAAAAATGCTAGTCTGCTGCGGCACTGTTAAAATAGGACATTTATTAATGTTCAGCAGTCTTCTGGGCCTAAGAAAATGTCAATATCTACAGATTTGAAAAAAAAAGGATTTTTAAAAATAAATTTTCATTTGCTGTGCTTAGAAATGGGGGAAAGTTTATTGCATTTAAGTTATTCACTAAAAATACTAATTTTTCTGAGCACATTACAATCATTATTCCCAATGGCTTATTTACTTTAGGTTGTTTGTGAATGAAAAAGTGAATCCTTTCAGAATAACTATCACTGTCTATTCCCCACAAAGGATTTATGTAGAAAATAGGTGATATTTCTCTCTTCTTAAGTCCTTTTTGGGGAATATTTATTTTGCAAAGCTGTTGCATGAAAGATCCACCTACTAACTCGTGCATTCTAGAAATGACTGGAATATTTTTTTGTAAATGTCTAAAGCTCTCCAGGTGGAAAATAATCTTAAATTGAATTTTACAAGACACTGTGGTTTTATTAACACTGATAAAAAAAAAAGAGGTGGAGTGGGGGCTGCTAGAAAGAGCCTTAGAATCAATCTTATTTTAGTGGCGACTGTTCAGTGGCTTGCATAAAATAAAATTAGTCTTGTTTTGGAACAACAGGAAGTACATAATAGAAAATAAGGTTAAGATTGATTCCAAAGTAAGACAACATTGCTGCCTAGCTGATCATATAATGGAAGAAAATATTCAGCTCATTTTTGATAAATTATTAATCTAGTTCCTCTTTACAATATTGTTAATGTTCATGGCGAAACGGGAGGACATCAAAGCGTGACTCCTCCAGTCAGCAGCCTGGTCTCAGAATGAAATTACCTTGCCTTGGAATGTGTTTTGTTTGCATTAGAATGCTTGTAGTGCAAATAAAAGATTTATTTCTCATTTTCAGACTGAGCTTTTCATATGAAATGTGTAAAATCCTTTCTTTCGCTAGTGCAATCTGCAAATCATCAGTTTTCTTTCTGGATGGGTTGAAATAACCTAAAGTGACTGCAGGATATTTCATTATTATCATGACTAGCAACAAACATTTACTGAGGGCCTACTGTGTGTAGCTCTGCTATGTATTGTGGAGGATAAAAAAAAAAAGATGAATAAGACATAAATTTATGGATCCAAAGAATGTTAAGAGCTACAGAAGAAGAAATCTAAGAATCCACTCCAGAGATTCCCTACTTTTTGTGTGGTTTGGAATCAAATGGTAGACAAAGCCTATGGACTACTTTGAAGAATAATATATTTAAATTTATAAAATAAAATGTACATATTACCAAAAAAATGAAACCAGTTACATTGAATGAATTTATTTATTTCTGAATATTTCTAAAAGTGAACCACAATTTCCCAGGTTTAGAATTCCTAATTTAAACTACCTCTTTTTACAGGTGAGAAAATAGTGGCCCAGGAAGTTTGTGACTTGCCTAAAGTCATTCAGATAGTGTCAGTGCTCTTAAGGTTCCTAAAGTCTGGTTTGGGTAACAATACATAATGATGAATACACTAAACACAATGTATATGAATTGTCAAATAAATGGTATGAACAATTTCCAAGATCATCAGCTGAAGGAAGCCCTGATAAGAACCTTTGAGCTCTCTGTTACAGTAAAGTGTCTCTATCTGGTTTGAAGGTTTGTTCCAATTTGCTGAAGTTGCTTTAGTACTTAGAGATGATAAAAGGAATCATTACACATTTATTGTATGATGTTTTAATTCATAAACAAGAAAGATGAAACCCAATATGAGGCAATCAAGGGCTAAGGTGTAGGGGACCAAATACCATATGGTTGGTTTCCTGCTTCTGATTTTATAGGAATAGATAAGATAAAGATTAGTCAGTGAGGCCTTCTTCTAAAGAAATTTGCAACATTACATGATACAAGATTCCTGCTTTTGAAAAGGCCAGGGTATTAGTTGGAGGATAAGGTATATTTAGTGTAGAAGTAGCCTATCACTCATAAGCCTTGTGGATATCAGAGGAACTCTTTAAAATTGAGACTTGGCAAATTTTTCAGTTACAAATTTTGTTTGGGACTCAGGACTTTTCCTGAGGATTTAGGATCTTAAATTTGACATCTACAAATCTTGGATTTCACTTTGTTTATTTTTCCTTGCCTTCTGGATCCCACTAAATCTAGTCAAGCTTTTTAGTATCAGAGAGTTACTATAAGAGCTGAAAATTTGGAGGTCAAGTACAGAGTTTATTCATAAGTGACTTAATTATATGTAGTTTATCAGTTCTAATAATTTAATCCAGAAATTTAGTTGATATAAATCCATCCATGAGCAGGAAACCAAAATAGTAAAAAATAGTTTTAGTTAGTTTATATTTGATTTATTTGCCAAGTGAGAAAAGATGGTAGTCAAGGAAGAGCAATATCAGTTTATACCATAAATTTACTTTTAAAATCTTATGGAGGATTGTGAAAGCTTATGATCATTATTGCTTCATAAAAGAGGGAGAGATAGTGAAATGAAAAATAAATTTAAAGAAAGCTCAGTAAAAGACCCAACTAAGTCACAGAACCACTTGTTCTGTGGGCATTTGAAGATGAGTCTAGGAGGACAACAAACCAGTAAAAGATGGAAAAAATCTATAAAGATTTTCATAATGAACTGCTAATAATCAAGGATATTGGAGACTACATATGAATGTGACAACAATGTTGAAAGTAAAATTGATGCACAGGATATTTGCAAGGAAGTCAGTTGGAGCAGTGGAGAAAGTGCTGGATTTAGTCAGAGAATATAAATTCAAATTTAGGGTTCTGTCATTTGTCACTGTGTAACTTTTGGCACATCACTTAACCTTGCTAGGTATCTGTGCTTTACTTATAAAATGAAGATTTAGACAAGATTATTAGGCCACATGCAATTCACAATACTTCTAATCATAGTCCAAACCTGATTAAAACATAATGGGAAATATTTAACAAAACAAAAGTAAAGATAGAAAATATTAATATGTAGTTTTCTAAATCAAAATGTGGCCCACTGAGATCCTTGTGTTTCCATTTCAGTTTGACACAACTGGACTTGACCATGGTTTACTTTTTCTACTCATAACCCCTTTTTGCCCAGAAATTATTATCCAACTCCAGGTATATAGCTCAATAAAATAGCTATATAAGTAATAATAAATCAGACTTTTACTGATGATAAATTACAAAGAAATTTATTTTAAAACAATTCTTTGGTGTAACATAATTTTGCCATTTATTAAAGATGAAAGCAAATTTGCTATGTGGTTATATATTTTTATATAAATAATTTAATCTTAGTGAAATACTCGATACCTTTACTATTGACAACTTTTTTGTGACCCTCACATTCAATTACATGATCCCATATGGAGTTATGACACACAGTTCAAAAAGCTTTGAATTAAATGACCTCTTTGGTTCCTTCTAGTTTTAATTTGATCATCTCTGAGAATGACATATAGGAAATACATGGGGAAAAACCTTGGACTTTATATATTACTATACTTAATTAGCTACACTTTCATATCCTTATATCTCTATTCATAGTAAATTATAAAAGCAATCTACAAAAAGTGTAGTGTGACATAATATCTAGAGAGCAGCCTGGGCATCATTAAGACCTTGATTCAACTATCTCCTCTAATATATATTGGCAATGTGACTCTGAGAATGTTAGTTAAACTTTCAGTGATCCAGGAAACTTTTAGAAATCTGCTAGTTGCTGAACAGATGTCTATTAGCATTGATAGAGGGAATTCTCTCACTTTTAATCCCCCATGTGACTCAAATCACAGGTATAGACCAAAACAAGCAAAAATCAAATCCTACATTGAGCACATCTTTGATGAGACTATTGGAAGGGAATGTCTAATTAATTAGTACATTACATCTTTATCACAACAAAACTAAGTGCTGTAAAAAAAATACAACATTCCAACGTGCTTTTTTGTATATTCAATAAGAATATTTTATTTACCAGATTGAAATTCCATTTTAATACCAACTAGATATTTCCCATGCCTATGTTGAAAAAGATGGATAATCTTCTGAATGTTAACACCAAGTAAGACAAAATGAGAAAGATGTGTCCTCCTTAAAGACATTTACTGCTATCATGTAGGAAAGGTAATGTGCTGTCCAAATCAAAGTAGTTTTCTAAACAGTCCTGTTTGAGAATGACAAACCCTGGAAGACTGTAGGTCCTATAAACAAGGCATATAATTTTCCCAAAGGATTTGGCTTAATAATTTACATAGGAAAAGCCAATAGTTGTTATTGAACCTAGCAAAGAAAGAAAACACAGTACCCATCATCATTTACCATCTGCTTAGTTTGTTGAACTCCTAAAACTGTTGCGTGCCATAAGTCCAGGGTTCCTTGGTCCTAGATCTTAGCGTGTTAACAAAGCTGTACCCACAAAATGCCTACACAGTCTTATTCTGGAGGGGGAGCATTTAACGGGGATCATCAGAAGACAGATAATAAGGGAATTCTTAGCTTAGTAATGAACAGACCAATCTATTATAAGTTGAGCTACTAAGCACATGACCCATCAAGGGAATCATTAACTCAACAACATAGAAATCTATCAGTAATAACTTCAGTACTATAAGACAATGCTTAATAATATTGGAAATAAAGGCACACAATTATTCTTATAACAAGGATTGCTGTGGATGAAATCTCTTAGGCCTACGTGGCATTTCTGAGCATTCATCTATGTGAGAGAAGGAATGAAAAGAGAGAAGACAGAAAGTAAAGAGGGGAAGAAAATGGGGGAAGTGGAGACAGAGGGGCAAAGACAGAAAGAAGAGAGAGAGAGAGAGAGAGATGATTGAAAGTGAGGGTTAAAAAAAGAATATTCTATATCTACAAAATTCAGGCTTCTGCCATCGACTAGTTTCAAGTTATAGAAGATCCAGGGCAGCAAGTAAGTCAAACAGTGATGGAGGACTGGAGTTCTCCTGAGCCACCAAAAAGGAAAAGAAGAAAAGTAAGGGTAAAATGAGTTTAAGCTCTTGTCCTCCTAGAAATCTGTAAGCAGAAGAGAGAGAAAAAGGAAGTAGAGGTGACAGGGTTTTTCTCCTTTTGTGTCAGGCAAAATGTAGGGGACAAAGTCATTCTATTTTGATTAGTAACATCTGTCTTCCAGCAGAGGTAATCAGTTGGAAAGGGAAATGAACCCTTCTTAAGCAGACTTTTGTCCTTTAGAAACAAAGAAGAGTAAAGTGTAAAGAAGTGGAATAAAGACTTGAATTCAAATCTTGCCACAGACATTTGCTAATTATGTGGTTCTAGGGAGACTGATCAACCTCTCAGCCTTAATGTCCATAGATATAAAATAGGGGTAATATCTTCCACAGTTGTACTTTACAAATCTGAAAATGCTATATAAATTATTAATATTATTATTATTATTACTTCTTTCCTTAAGGTTTACAATAATGTAACAAGAGGGTTCTCCCTATGGGTATGATATTAGACCCTCTCCCTCCTTAATCCTGTAATCCTCTGGGGAAACATAACTTTATTCTCCAACTAGGTCAGGCTTTCCCAAAATTTTCATTCTTGTTCAATTGTCCTGAAGCTGTTAATTATAATATGGCTAAAGAATAGTGAAAATGAAGGCATTGGGTATTTGCTCTGATTTTTTCAAGGAATATGGGAAGGACACATTAGGTAAGAATAGGTAACACATACTCAATAGGAAACTAGTAGAAAGAATGATTTAAAATCTCATTGTTATTGATAAAGAAAATGGGTAGATCACTTGGAAAGAGCAAGGAATAATTGAAACATAATATGTATGCCCCATGATTATCTTTTCAATGCCAAGAAAAAGTACAACCCTTCCTTCCCCAACCCATATCTGTACATAGTTATGTCCATGTTGTCTCCCCCTTTAGAATACAAACTCCTTGGTTTATTTGATCCCTTTCCCTTTTTATAATCCTACTACTTAGCATGATTCCTAGAATATATACTTAAAGGCTAGTTGACTGGCTGAACTTTCTGTGGCTAAAATGTAGGAAAAATGAATAAAAACAACATAATATGATGGACTTTGCATCATCCAGAGGAATGTCTGTTAATGAGTGCATGTATGTAACATAATGAAATCACTGATAGGCCCTGGGCTTCTGAAGTAGCCATTTAAAAAAATATTGATAGATTTTGTTTTTACATCATAAGCATTTACAGATCATTCATACTTTGTGAGCTGTCTTCTTATAACAAAGGAAAATAGTTAAGAAAAACTGACAGTACACTGAATTGCATCTGAAAGTGCATGCAATATTTCACATCTGAACCATCCCCACTTTGCTATTAAAAAAATAAACAGAAATGTGTTTTCTCTCCCTTTTACCTCTCATCCAATTGGGAAAAAAGATAAGAAAAACAAATTTCTTATAACAAATATGTATAGTAAAGCAAAACAAATTTCTTCAAAGGCCATATACAAAAATATATTTCTCATTCTGCATCGTAAATCTGTCCACTCTCTCTAATGGATAGCATGTTTCATCATTGGTCCTATGGAATTATGAATGGTCATTGTATCAATCATAATTCTTCCAGCTTTCAAAGTTATTTATTTTTATAATATCATTGTATAAATTGTTCTTTTTCTGCTCATTTTATTTTTCATTTATCTATAAAGGTTCTCAAAATTGTTCATTTTGTAATATTGATGTTATGGTATAAATTGTTCTTTTGGCTCTGCTTATTTCACTGTGCATCAGTTCATATAAGTCTTTCTATTTCTTTATGAAATAAATTTATTCCTCATTTCTTATCACTATAATGATCCATCATAGTCCTATGCCACAACTCATTCAACCATTTTTCAGCTGTCAGACCTTCTTAGTTTACAGTTTTTTGTCATCACAAAGAGCTGCTTTAAATATTTTTGTACACAAAGGGCCTTTCTTTTCTTTAATTTTTTTCTGTGATTGGGTTTAACAGTGGTATAGCTGAATCAAAGGACATACTCATCTTTTTTTTTTGGAGGGGGGCTATGGCAATTAGGTTAAGAAACTTGTCCAGGGTCACACAACGTGTTGTGTCTCAGACTGGATTTGAACTTAGGTCCTCCTGACTTCTATCCACTGTGCCACACTGCTCCTAAAGAACATGTTCTTTAATGATCTTTGGTATGTAAGTCCAAATTGCTTTTCAGGATGGTTATGCCCATTCATAGATCTGCCAAGAGTATGTCATAATGTTCTAGTTTTCTCACAGTTACGCTAACCTTTTTTGTCTTCTTTGAGACTCTGAAACATATGAAATAGAATCTCATGATCCTTCTGCCTATTCCAATGAAGTACTTTTTTTTTTTTTTTAATGACTATTGCTAGTTCCTGGGTATCTTCCCTTAAGAAATATCTGATCATATTCCTAGGCTATTTGTCAATTAAGAAATTGTTCTTTTTATTTTAAATTTGAATGAACTTCTTATATATCTTAAAAATTAAACCTTTTCTAGACAAGCTTACTGCAAAGCTTTTCCCTAGTTAATTGTTTCCCTTTTAATATAAGAGTTATTAGATTTGTTTTGCAAAAACTTATTAATTTTTGTGATTAAAATTATCCATGTTATCTGTAGTGATAATCTCCATTCCCTATTTGGGCATGAAATTTTCTTCTGTCCATATATATTATAGGTCATTTTTCCATGCCTCTCTAATTTGTTTATGATGTGACCTTTTATATCTAGGTCACATAACAATTTAGAACTTATGTGAGTTGGTGGTCTAAATCTAATTTATTCCATACCGTTGCCCAATTTTCCCAGCAGTTTTTGTCAGATGGTGATATCCCAGTGGACAAGATCTTTGTGTTTATTGAATACTAGAGTATTAGATATATTTGCTTCTGGATATCATGTACCCAATCTGTTCTACTAACAGATTGTTTTTTTTTTTTTTAACAAGTTTTGAATTGTTTTTAATAATTACTACTTGTAGTATAGTTTGAAATCTGGGATTATTAGTCCCCCTTCAGACTATCAAAGGATTACCTTATAGAGCTAGAAAAAAAATTATAACAAAATTCACACGGAGGAACAAAGGTCCAGAGTCCCAAGAGAAATAATGAAAAGAAATGGGAATTAAGGCTATTTTTAAAAACTCCATTTCTCAAGATTATTCCTTGAATAGCTATGGTCAGGTAAAGAAAAACAAAGCAGAAGTTGCAGATGCACAAGGTCCTGACTTAGGTTTACCTAGAGAAGCTCTGCTGTATTGGCCACATTTGAACAATCAATATTTCTGCTGGGGTTGGGAAGAGCATCCCTCTTAAACCTCTCATGAGAAATCTGAATAGAGACACAGACAGACAGACAGACACACACACACAGAGACACAGAAAGACACACACACACACACACACAGTGACACAGAGAAAGGCACACATAGAGACACACAGAGAAAGAGATAGGAAAAAGCAGCAAGACAGAAAGACAGACACAGAAACAGAGACATACATATGCAGAGAGAGACAGAAAGACACAGAGAAAGAGACAGAGATAGACAAAGAGTGACAGACGGCCACACACACATTCTGTAAAGAAGAAAATGGAGGGCAAAGTCACTTTTTAAAAATCTTCTGAATGTCTCTCCATATTTTAATTCATCCTTCATTGAGGAAGGAAAATAATTTTTCTGAAATTAAGGTCTGAACATGTCACTTCTCTACTCATTCACCTCCAGTGGTTCCTTATTACCTTCAGGATCAAATATAAAGTTCTCTATCTGATATTTAAGTTTCTTCATAACCTGGTCCTTTCCTACCATCTCAGCCTTATTAAACTTTATCCCCTACCAGTCAATCTTTGACCTGGCTATGCAAGCCTAATTCTCTCAGTCTTTAAATAAGAGTGCTTGATCACTTATTGAGGATTTTATAGAGGGAATAATTTTTTAGCTATAGATAGACTTGAGATTCTTTCCAACTCTGATGTTAAATGATTCTGTAATTGTAAAGTAAAAATGATTATATCTTTTAAATCCAGTATACAAAAGGAACCATGTTCTGTAGACTTCATAGGATATAGATCTATAATAGCCCGATATTATAGTCTACCCCACCTCAATTTTACAAATGAGGAAATTAAGAAATAAAATTATGTTGTTCAAGATCACACAGATTGTGAGTAAGATAGATGGGATTTGAAATCAGGATCTTTAACTCCAAATCTAGTGTTTTTTTCCACTATACCATCTTGCCTCTTATTGTTCAGTTATTTTCAGTTATGTTAGATTTGCTCAGGATCACACAGCTAATAAGTACCTAAGGCTAGATCTGAATTCAGACCTTCCTACCTCGCACTCTAGTCATTGTATCTCTACGATGCCCTCATTACTTCTTAGTAAATTAGAAACTTCAACTGAACTTGAAGCCAGGATAATCACATACTTGTAGAACTGAATACAACTTTGCCTAGTGTCAAATTCCAAATCTGTTTTGTAAAATAGGAAACATAAGTCTTGAATGCAGAGGTGACATACAGAAAATAATATAGATAATCATAGAGATAATAGAACAACCTGGAGTCCTCCATATTGAAATCCATGACTCCTTACAATACACTAGACTGCCAGAATGTTTGAGGCTATGGAAGCCAGTTTAAGAGCTATTTGTAAATGATTTGGAGGAAAGTAAAACACCCCATCCCACATTGGGTTCCTAGAAACTTAGATTGTAGCACTATAAGCCCTGCATTCCCCGGGCTTATAGAAGGACAGATGTGGTACAGATTTTTAACTTTGCTTTCCTTCCACAGTATCCTCTCTGAACAGCAGTGGAAAATAAGTGGTTTCTTGGCTGCCTTTTCCAAGCTCTTCTTTGTTCCTCCTATGAAAGATGACAGCATGAAGATTTTTTTTTTTTATAAATTCTATCTTTTTTATGTTTTTGATGAATTATTCCTTAAACAACATTTTCCTTGCTGAATTATGCATCTTATTTCCTTCAGCTCTTTTCTGCCCATAAAGTTCATTGTTGGGATTTAATTATAATCATTTTATAATTACTGTATTATTATGACATTAATTGATAATACATCTCACAATTAACAGCATTATTCAGTAGAAAGCTCATCTAGTGACCAACCCACAGGGGTGAGAGCCTGCCTGAAGACTATACAGCTTACTCAATGAGCTATTTTTTCCTCTTTCTTGTAACTAATTAGAAAAAAAAAGCTTTTAAATATTATATTTCAGAATCTTTCCCTCTCAGCAATGCACAAGTTCTCCTTCCTTGTTTGGACATGAGTTTTCTGCCATTCAGAGCCTGATGCTGGCCAGTCACACTGCTCCTCTTCCTCTTTCCTTTTTTTTTAAATGCTTAGGGTTGCATTAATATCAAGAGGGTTAGAGAAATAACTCTCCTATTCATAAAATATAGCATTGAATCCTAGAACTCTTTCCTTTTATCAGGCTGTCTATGAGGGGCATAGAGACACCCTGGTATGGTTGGAAAGACTACTGAACGTGGAATCACAAAGCTGGAATTCTGTTCTGAGCTATACCAAAAAGACCACTTTTGTCATCTTGGCCAAATCTCTTTATTCTATGATTTTCAATTTTCTCATCTGTAAGATAAAAGGGTTGAACTAGAAGACTTCTAAGGGCTCCTTCTAGCTCTATATTGGTTATCTCTATTATTCAATGACATGGACTATCTCCAAAATGTGTTGTATTCTAGCTTTCTTAAAATTACTACTAGATATTTCACTTTCTAAGGGTTGTCCTATCAGTAACCAATGGGGACATGGAGTAGAGCTCAGTGTTCTAGTGTAATTAAAAAATATATATATGTGTATGTATATATATATATATATACATATACATATATGTATATATATATGTATATATATTTGTAGAGTGTTTTAAGATCTACAAAGCATTATGCATAAAATGTCTCATTTGTCTACATGCCAATTAAATGAAGGAAAGGGAAGTTCTGATGGGAAGGTCAATTTTTATTCAGAGCTATCTATATTCCAAGAAGGAAAAAAAGGAAGGACATATTTATAAAGCACTACTACATGCCAGACACTGTGTTAAGTACTTTACTTTGATTGATTTCATCTTTATAACAACCCTGGGAGATAGATGCTATTATTATCCCTTTTTTGTAATTAAAAAAAAAAAAAAAACTGAAGCAGGGATAAAATGACTTATTCAGGATCACACAGTTAACTACACAATTGAGCCTGGATTTAAACTCAGGTCTTTGAGATTCCAGGCCCAGGACTCTATCCATTTGTTGTGCCACAATTCCCTTTTGATATCCTGACCTAGTTTCCCCATTGTCCTATTTACTCTGTCTCAGGTTATAACCTTTCCCTCTTAATGTTTGATGAGATAAAGGTCTACTGCCCCCAAACTCCAGGCTATAATCATTCCCTCTTAAATGGTTGATGAGATAAAGATTTTATATCTTTAGGTTATAATCATTCCTTCTTAATGTTTGACAGGATAAAGTTTTATCCATTTTAGATATCATTAGAATATTAGTAACCTCCCTCCATTGTGCCATTCTAGGTGCCTCCCCCCATTAGGTTATCCCCACCTAGGTACTTCCCCCATTATGTCATTGTTCTTGTTATTTTATAAAAAAGCTTGCTCTGTGATACTGAGGGCTGGACTCTTTGAGATGATAGTCTCGTCCAGCCAAACATGGATCCATTGGTCCCAGTATCTCTCTCCATTTAACAAGCTATTAAATTGGTCTCTAATCTCTGTCTTGCTTAGTTTCTCCGGCATTACACATTGTGTAACCTAGCTGCCTCTAGGTAGTAGGGATGGGGGAGATTGGTCAAAAGAGCAAATGTAGACATTCTGTAGTGTAATTCTGGTATGTGATCTAGAAAGGAAACTGAAACAAAATACAAGGAGACTATGCTGGTGTCTCAGGAAGATGCACATCCCTGGAATGTCTAGTAACCTGAGTGGATGGGAAAATCAAAAGGCATAGGTCCAATTCTCTGCTCTGCCAGTTATCCAGGTCATCTGATGTTAAATAGCAAAATCATTTTATCTTTTTGGGCTCTAAAATTCAAAGTGATTGAGCTAGCTCTTTTCTCAGGTTCTTAAAAAGACTGAAGTCTTGACATTCTAGGTCACTAAGACCTGCATCTTCCTGGACTTAATAGCAATTTTATCTCTTTTAGGAGCTTCCCACGGACAAAACCTTGACGATCTCTTTCTGGTGTCCTTTAATAATACCCTGATGTACACTTATCTACCATTTTAATATAAATCCATTTTCTCTTGTTTAGTCCATAACAATCTAGAGATCTATCAATCTCTTAGCATTGTTCTTATAACATTGCCAGGTCAGTCTTCTCATTGTCTCCTGGTCTTAATCTTATTTTTTCTATTAAATCATGTTTTCCTTCTTTCCCTCCACTCAAATAGCAGTCTCCCTCCTCATATTTGCCTATTCAAATTCAATCTACCTTCAAGGAAAACCTTCAGTCCAAACAACTCCAGGAAAGCCTTCTCTGGCTAATCCAATCTTCTTTTTTTCTATTCTTTGAATTTCTAAAGCATTCACAAATTATCCTACAGAATTTGGCACCTAAATTTACCATTTCTTGTACTGTTTTCTATTGTTTTATACATGTCAACTTTATCTTTACCTGCATTGCAGACCTCTTGAAGATAAAGAACAATTTTTGTCCTCTTTTACAGGACTGAGCACATTTTAAATATTCGATTCAACTAACAAGTATTAAATGCCAGTGAGATATGATACCTCATACAATCTATTGTAGAGACATGGTACATTGTTTTTCTTCTAATTTTGGACCTATAATTTCTTCAGTATGAGGATTTATTGACAAGGGAGTTCCCTCAGCTAATGCATATCAGTAACTCTTCAGTCTCCATTAACTCATACTCTTGAAAAATTGCCTAGGGTTATATGAATAGTAAATTGCATAGGTAATATTTGAACCTATTATTTTCAGAAGTCAGTGTGTATGACTCTGGCCTTCTCTTTACTATGCTGTTATCTTTTTCTTTTCTTTTCTTTTTTTAAAATTTCAATAACATGATTGAACCAATTGTATATAAAGATGATTTTCAACATTTATTTTTGTAAGATTTTGAGTTGCAAATTTCTCTCTTTCTCTCTTACCTCTCCTCACCCCAAGACAGCAAACAAGTTGATATAAGTAATATATGTACATTAATTTTAACTGTATTTCTACTCAGAACAAAAGAGAAAAAACATGAGAAAAAAAGGTGAAAATAGTATCTTTTGATCTTTCTTCAATCTCCAAAGTTCCCTGTCTCTCAGGATACAAATGGTATTTTTTTATCCAAAGTCTATTGGAATTATCTTGGATCACTGGATACTTAAGAAGATCTAAGTTCATCATAGTTGATCTTTATATAATCTGGCTGTTATTATGTACAATGTTCTCCTAGTTCTGCTCACTTTAGTCAGCATAAGTTCATGTGAGTCTTTCTAAGCTTTTTTGAAATCACCTTGCTCATTATTTCTTAGAGAAAAATAATATTCCATTACATTCATAGACTATAACTTATTCAGCCATTCTTCATTGTTGGGCATTTATTCAGTTTCCAATTCCTTGACACTACAAAAAAGAGATGCTTTTTTGCATTTTTGTATATTTCGTATTTTTTGTATATTTTTATGATCTCTCTGGGACACAGATGTAATAGTGACACTGCTGGATCAAAGGATATGTAGCTTTATAGCCTTTCACCTATATTCTCTTTGGGAAAAGTTCCAAACTGCTCTCCAGAATGCTTGAATGATTTTACAACTTCACCAATAATGCAATAGTGTCTTTGCCTTTGTCTCCTCCAACATTTATCATTATTTTTTTTTTCTGTCATCTTTGCCAAACTGATAAGTGTGAAGTGGTACTTCAGATTTGTTTTAATTTGCATTTCTCTAATCAATAATGATTTAGGACATGTTTTCATAAGACTAGAAATGGATTTTATTTCTTCATCTAAAAATGTTCATATCCTTTAATCATTTATCAATTGGAGAATGATATATTCTTATAAATTTGAGTCAGTACCCTATATATTTTAGAAATGAGGCCTTTATCAGAATACTGGATGCAAAAATCGTTTCCCAGGTTTCTACTTCCCTTTTAATTTTGGCTATGTTGATTTTGTTTGTGCAAAAAAAACAAAAAACTAAAATTTTAGTTTAATGTAATCAAAATTATCTATTTTGTATGTTTTTTATTTCTTGTTTGGTCATAAATTCCTCCCTTCTCCAAAGGTTTGACAGGTAAACTATCTCTTGCTTTCCTACTTTGCTTATAGTATCAACCTTTATATCTAAATCATGAAGCCATTTCAACCTTATTTTGATATAAAGTATGAGATGTTGGTCTATGCCTAATTTCTACCAAACTATTTACCAGTTTCCCTCCCAAATTTTGTCAAATAATGAGTTCTTATCCAGAAACTGGAGTCTAGGGGTTTATCAAACAGTATAGTAGTATTGTTATTGACTATTATGTTTTGTGTATCCAACCTCTCTCACTGACATATCATGCTATTTTTTAGCCAGACCCAAAAGATGTGGTGACTGCCACTTTATAATATGGTTTTAGATTGGGTATGGCTAGGCCACCTTCTTTTGTATTCCCCCCCCCCCCCCTTAGTTTCCTTGATATTTTTGATCTTTAGTTCTTCCTGATGAATTTTGTTATTATTTTTTTTTTCTACAGTTCTATAAAACAATTTTTTTTTGGCACTATTGATATATAGCACTGAATAAGTAGATTCATTTAGATAGAATTGTCATTTTTCTCATTTTAGCTCAGCCTATACATGAGCAATTGATATTTTTCCAATTGTTTAGATCTAAATTAATATGTGTAAAAAGTGTTTTGTAATTGTGTTAATATAGTTCCTGGCAGTTAAGACTTCTAATATTTTATTTTCTATATTTATTTTAAATGGGATTACTCTTTCTATCTCTTGCTGCTGGTCTGTTGGTAATATATGGAAAAGCTAATGATTTATGTGTATTTATTTTGTGTCCTGCAACTTTGGTAAAGTTGTTAATTGTTTCAAGTAGTTTTTTGGTTGATTCTCTAGTATTATCCAAATATATCATTATATCATCTGCAGTGAGTAATAGTTTTGTTTCCTCCTTGCCTGTTCTAATTCCTTCAATTCCTTTTCCTTTCCTTATTGCTAAAGGTAACATTTCTAGTACAACATTGAATAATAGTGGTGATAATAGGCATCCTTGTTTTACCTCTGTTTTTACTGGGAATGCTTCCATTTCATCCCCATTACATATAATGATTGCTGATGATTTTATATAGATGCTGCTTATTGTTATTAAAAAAAAAAAAAACCCTCTATTTATTCCTATGCTCTCTAATGTTTTTAGTAGGAATGGATGCTGTATTTTGTCAATTTTTTCTGAACCTGTTGAGATAATCATATGATTTCTTTTAGTTTTGTTATTGATAGGAACAATTATTTTGATAGTTTTCCTGTTATTGGATCAAACCAGCTAATATTTTATTTTTAAGATTTTTGTATCAATATTAATTAGGGAAATTAGTATATAATTTTGTTTCTCTGTTTTGGCTCTTCCTGGTTTAAATATCAGCATCATATCTGTGGCACAGAAGGAGTTTGGTTAAAATTCCTTCTTTGCCTATTTTTCCAAGTAATTTATATATAGTACTGGAATTAATTGTTCTTTAAACGTTTGGTAAAATTCACTTGTAAATCTATCCCAGCCTTGGAGATTTTTTCTTAAAAAGTTTGTTGGTGGTTAGCTCAATTTATTTTTTCTAAAGTGGGATTATTTATGTATTTTATTTTCTCTCCTGTTAATGGGGTAATTTATACTTATATAAATAATCATCCATTTCACTTAGCATTGATTGGCATACAGTTAAACAAAATAGCTCCTAATTATACTTTAATTTTCCCTTCATTGGTAGTAAGTTTATTCTTTTTCATTGGTTGATAATTTGGTTTTCTTCTCTCTCTTTTTTAATCAAATTAACCAAAGATTTATCTTTATTTTTTATAAAACCAACTCTTAATTTTATTAATTAGGGTAGTGATTTTCTTACTTTCAATTTTGTTAATCTCTTCTTTGATTTTCAGAATCTTTAATTTGGTATTTAATTTTGGTATTTATTTTTTTTTTTGTTTTTGCATACCTAATTCTTTGATTTCTTATTTCTCTATTTTATTTGTGTAAGCATCTAGAGATAAAAAATTCCTACTAAGAACTGCTTTGGCTGCATTCCACAGGTTTTGGTATATTGTCTCATTATTGCCATTCTGTTGCATGAAATATTGATTGTTTCTATGATTTGTTTTTATTTTATTGAAGTTTTTAATTTTCAAAACATATTCAATGATAATTTTTACCAATGACCCTTGCAAAACCTTGTGTTTCAATTTCTTCCCCTACCCTCCACCCCCTCTCCTAGAAGGCAAGTAATCCAATATATGTTAAACATGGTAAAATTATATATAAATCCAGTATAGGCATACATATTTATACAATTATCTTGCTGTACAAGAAGAATCAGATTAAAAAGGGAAAAATGAGAAAAAAAATTCAAGCAAATAACAACAAAAGAAGTGAAAATGCTAAGTTGTCATCCATATTCAATTCCCACGGCCCTCTCTCTGGGTGTTGATGGTTCTCATCATCACAAGATTATTGAAACTGGCCTGGATTCTCTCATTGTTGAGAAGAGCTACATCTATCAGAATTGATCATTGTATAATATGATTTGTTGTTTTACCCACTCTTTTTTAGGATTAAATTATTTATTTTCAATTACTTTTTTATTTAATTTGCTTTGGCATGTAGTTTCATTACATCATGGTCTAAAGTGGATGTATTTAACATTTTTCTTTCTTTTTTTCTTCCTATTCTTTCTTTCTTTTCTTTATTGACATATGGTCAATTTTTGTGTGGGTACCATATAACACTGAGCAAAAGGTACATTCCTTTCTTCTTTCATTCATTTTTTTCTAGAAGTCTATAATATCTAACATTTCTAAAATGCTATTCACCTCAATTTTTTTCTTGTTTGTTTTGTGATTATATTTGTCTAATTCTAAAGGAGGGAGATTGAGGTCCCCACTAGTATTGCTATATAATATTCTTCCTGAAACTTATGTAACTTTGTTAAGAATGTGGATGCCATATCATTTGGTGCATATATGTTTAGTATTGATATTACTTCATTATCTTTTGTATCCTTTAGTAAGATGGAGTTTCCTTTCTTATTTCTTTTAATTAGATCTATTTTTGCTTTTGCTTTGTCTGAGCCCTGCTTTTTTTTTTTTTAAACTTTATCTAAAGTTCAGTAAATTCTACTATATAACCTTTTACTTTAATTTTGTGTGTATCTGCTTCAAAAGTGTTTCTTGTAAACATCATATTGTAGGATTCTGGCTTTTAATCCACTCTGCTATTTGGTTCTGTTTTATGCGAAAGTTCATCCCATTCACTTACACAAAAATGATCATCAACTCTGGATTTCCCTTTGTCCTATTTTCTCCATTTATATTTTTCTCTTTCCTTTCATCCTTTCTCTCCTCACAAGTTTCTTTCTTTCTTTCTTTCTTTCTTTTCTTTCTTTCTTTCTTTCTTTCTTTCTTCTTTCTTTCTTTCTTTCTTTCTTCTTTCTTTCTTTCTTTCTTTCTTTCTTTCTTTCTTTCTTTCTTTCTTTCTTTCTTTCTTTCTTTCTTTCTTTCTTTCTTTCTTTCTTTCTTTTTTCTTTCTTTCTTTCTTTCTTTCTTTCTTTTTTCTTTCTTTCTTTCTTTCTTTCTTTCTTTCTTTCTTTCTTTCTTTCTTTCTTTCTTTCTTTTCTTTCCCCCCATCTCTCTCAATATGTCCTCCTTCTATCAGCCTTCCATATTTTCTTTCCTATTCTCTTTCCCCCTCCTATTTCCCTATAGGGTGAGTTAAATTTTTATACCCAACTAAATGTGTATGTTATTTCTGTTTGAGCCAAATCCAATGAGATTAAGGCCCAAACAATGCTCATTCCTCTCCCTTCTTTTCCTTTATTGTAATGGATCTTTTGTGCCTCTTCATGTGATGTAATTTATTCCATATAATCTCCTCTTTTCTCTTCTCCCAGCACAATTTTTTTTCTACCCCTTAATTTCTTTTTTTACATCTTCACATTACATCTTTTGAGTCTTGAATACCCCTTTTAACTTCCCTAAAAAAGATGCAGTTCTCAAGTTACAAGTATTATTTCTACATGTAGGGATGTGAGCAGTTTAACCTTTGAAAATATTTTCTTTCTTTTCATATTGACTTTTTTATGCTTCTCTTAAATCTTATATTTGAAGATCAGATTTTCTGTTCAGCACTGATCTTTTCATCAGAAATGATTAAAATGCCTCAACTTCATTGAATGTTCATTTTTTCTCTTGAAAGATAATGCTCAATTTTGCTGGGTAGTTGATTCTTGTTGTAATCTAAGTTCCCTTGCTTCTGGAATATCATATTCTAGATCTTCCAATCCTTTAATGTGAAAGCTGCTAGGTCCTATGTAATCCTGATTGTGGCTGCTAGATATTTGAGTTATTTATTTCTGGCTGTATGAAGTATTTTCTCCTACACCTGATAATTCTGGAATTTAGCTCCATTATAAAGTTTTCATTTTAGGGTCTCTTTCAGGAGGTGATCAGTGAATTCTTCCAATGACTATTTTACTTTTTGAGCTCTTCAAACCTTTTGGGAGAACCTTTTGAGCTTGAGACTAATTCATATTCCCTTTTTAGGATTCACATGTAGGCATTTTGCCATTGCAATATTGGTGTCCTCTTCTAAGTTTGTGTCATCACATCAAATCCCATCTAATCTTCCCTGTTGCCATAGTGTTTTTTTTTTTTTTTTTTTATTAGTCAGGACTCTTTTCTGCATTTTTGCTCATTTTAAAAGTTAAACTCTGCTACTGTGGCACAAGGGATAGTGTCACAAGCTTCTTTGTAGGGGGATAGGGGCCTCTCACTGGCTTATTATGCTGAGGCCGGAATTATTGACAGCTTTCCCACTATGCTGATTGCTTTGGCCTATTGTGCAAGGATTTGAAGGTTCACAATTTGCCTTCTATACTCAGACTGAAGGTCTCACAGCTGGCCTTCTGGCCACTGGCCTACTGATCCAGGACAGAAAGGTTTCAGCTGCTGATCTTTGCAACAGCTTAAGAGCCTCCCACCTGATTCCCAGCTCCTCACCCATAGTGGACCATACTCTCCTTCCTCTCAAGTGAGATAAACATTTTCTGAAGTCCTTCTATTTTACCTTAAGCTGGAAAATTGCTTTACTATGAATTTTTGTGAGTTCTGTCACTCCAGAATTTATTTAGAGACTTTATTTAGTGTAATTTCTGAGGAAAATGAGGAGAGCTAAGGCAATTTTCTGGCTTCTTTCTGCCATTTTGACTCCACTTGACCTCTGTTGCCTTTTCATATATGTAATTTGAATACAACAGATCTTTAGATGAATGAATAAAATTACTTAATTTTAATAATTTAATGTATAAAGCTTATATTTTCACAGAACTTTCATTTGAAGTCATTCAAGTTTTCTTTAATATTTCTCCCTCTGTCTCCTATCCTCTTCTTCTTCTTTCTTTTCGCTTATCATTCAATTCTCTTTCCTTTTTCTTTTCCCTTTCCTCTCTCACCTTTCTCCTTTCATTTTCCCCTTCTGCTCTTTTTCTTCCTTTTTCCATCTTTTTTCTTTCCATCTCTCCCTCTCCCTTTCTTCTGCTCCCTTTTATTGCTATCTTTCTTCCTTCAATAAGAAAGAAAATACAACTTTTTACTTGGGCATTGGGATATAGGCACCACAATCTTTTAGGAATGTTCCTTAGAGGAGAAAGAAAACATATTTGCAAAGGCTAAAAAATTCAGATGAGAAAATAAGCCCTTATTCACTCATAGTGAGAGTAATAAATTTATGTTACAATGAGAGGCTTAAATCAATTTCTGTGCTTTCATTGAGTTGCAAACTTTGTTATTGTTCCTTCAGCACAATAGAGATGTCATAAACCATGTCTAAGTGTGCAGAAGATAGTGCTATGCAAAGAGCTTTGAGAACCAGATGAGACTTTATAAGTGACTGTATCCTATCTTTTAACTACATTTTAATTTAAGTGCATTTTTAAACATGATTGAAAAAAATCCATTTCCTGCTCACTAGCCAAAGTGCTTTTATTTCTAAGCTAATTGAGTATTTTTGAAAGTACAACCCAAATGCACTTAGTCAGATTTTTTGGATATTCAACTTTTAATTTTTGAACTTCATTTAATTGCACAGTAATTTTATAACTTTTTAGAATACCATGGCAAATTAAGTGCTTTAGAATTATCCCATACCTAGTTAGCTGCATATTTTTAGATGAGCTTATGAAGAAAAAAGAGGAATGTGTAGATACAAAGACCCCTAGGAAACTGGACAGAAGCATCAGAGTACAATAGAAAGAATTCAGAACTGAGTATGGAAACCTGGATTCCAATCCTGATTTTTTAAGTTAACTCATTATATAATCTTATGCCAATAATTCTCTTGCTGGGTCTCAATTTTTTCTTATAAAAGGAGAGAATTAGACTAACTATATTTACAGCTTGTACTTATACTCTGTGATCAATTAAATTTAACAACACATACCATGTATATAGAACCTTCTGCTTTCTTTCTGGGAGAGATGTCTTTAGATAAGATATAACTCATGACTGGATGGAGTTTAAAGTGTGGTAGAGGATATGACACTCACATAGAAATCTCTAATGGGAGACTACATGGAAAGTGCATTTGAGAGATGCAAAACAAGGTTCATCTAAGGTACTGAGGCTATGATGGGAGAGATTCAATTATCTGACTTGCTACAGAGGCTCTAAAATCATTTTATCCCTCCTGAACTTTTTCATAAAACCCTGTTCCCCAACTCTTTCAGCTAAATAATTCTAGTTATCCTTCTTTAAGAAAATGAAGGCCATTTCTCAAGGTCTCCATCTTCTTTCCTTCTCTTCTTCTCATATCATTCAATGTTGTTGTTTGTCCTTCGTTCTTGAAGCGGACCATGATACCAGGGAAATGATGCCATGATATGCCAGTGAGTTGAATTTTAGTGAGAGGGCTGTGAAAGGTCACCTGCCTTATTTTCCCCTTCAGAGCCTTCTGGGTCCAATGGCAAGCTATAGATCAACTCCCACCACTCAGATATCTCTCTTCAGTATCTCTTCTATCACTCCTGTCTTGCACAAAAAAATAGCCTTCTTCCTTGCCAAAGTTAATCCTTCTATACGAATGATTGATCCCAACTTCTCCTGTCTTTTTTTTCAGAAGATTTTATCCACTATCATTTTCACTCTTTGTAATCTTCAATTTCTTTACTGACTTCTTTTTTTGCTACCTGTAAGCACATTATGTCAAACCAAATTGTCAGATCAAAAGGCGTTTATTAACACCTACTATGTGCCAATGGCCATGATAAGTGCTAGGGATGCAAAGAGATGGTGTTAGAAAATAGCATTATACCTGGATCAAACACTAGTTATGTGATCTTCAGCAACTCACTTAATCTCTGTGGGCCTCAATCTGATAAATAAAATAATAGGAACACTTAGGATTGTTGTGAAGATCCAATGAAACAATATTTGTAATGTTTGGGATTTGTTTGGTAGAAATCTTAAATTGTTTTTATAAATGCTAGCTATACTTACTGTTAGTTAAAGACAAAAATAAAGGATGCATTCATCTCACAGTTTGGTGGGAAAGATAACATTCAAATAATTATGTATATACGAGATAAATTAAAAATGATCTCAGAAGGAAGAGACACTAGCATTAAGGGGGAATGGTAAGAGCTTATTGCAAAAGGTACGATTTTAGATAAGACATGAAGGCATCTAGGTCATAGAGTCTAGGGTAGAAGCCTAGTCATGAGGAACAGCCAGTAAAAATGCCCTTAGTCTGTGATGAAGTGTCCTGTTTAAAGAACAACAAGGAAGCCTATGTCATTGAATTGTAGAATACAGAGAGGGTAGCAAGATGTAAGAGGACCAACCAAGACATGAAGGATTTTTATGAACTAAATTGAGGATTTTTTAACTTGATCTGGGAGATAATTGGGATCCATAGAGTTAATAGAGGGAGGACTGTTATGGTCACATATGAACTTTAAGAAGAATGCTTTAATAGCTGATTGGAAGAAGGATTGGACTGTGAAATACAAGATGTTCTTGGACAGGGAGACCAAGTAGAAGTCTTTGCTAACAGTCCAGGCATGAGTTTTTGAGGACTAGTACTAGGGTGATGGCAGTGTGCAAAGGGGGTTTGTATGAGACATAATATGTATGTAAAATTGACAGGACCTGGCAATTGTTCAGATATGAGGTATGAAGAAGAAAGAGAGAATCCTGGGAAAGAATATTATATGGATTATTAAGACAGAAAATGGCTTCAGTAGGAAATGAGGAAGAAAAATATTGTAATTTTTTAAAAAAGAAGAATATGAAAAAAAGGGGGCTGAATTTGCAAGAAGTTTAAGAAGAATCTATTTACTAAAGGATAGTTAGGATACATGAATAAAAGTTTGTGTTTTTTTAATTTACTTTTTATTTGACATCCCTAAGATTATGACACATTGCAATTAAATTAAACAAATACTTTTTAAATGTACTCTATGTGAATCACTGTTCTGGGTGATATTACTTGATTAATGTTATCTTGTTTATAGGGGAAAAGAGTACTGGACTAGTAGTCAGGAAAACTGATTCATTGTGTGATTTTGGGCATTTCCCCTCCTCTGAATTGTATTTTCCTCTCATGTAAAATACTGACCCCAAAAGTCTCAGAAATCTCTTTTAGTCCTAATATCTGTGACCCTATAAATACAATATTCTTAATACTGAACCTGGAGTAAGGTTACTTGTTCAAACCTGTATCACACACTATTCAATTCAGTTCAATAAACATTTTTAAATTGCCTATTTTGTGCAAGGGGTTGAGTTAGGCTTTCAGGTTGGTTGGTTGATTGTTGTCCTTCAAACTTGAAGAGGACCAAAATGACCTCACTATGTTAGAGTTGAGTTACAGTGTGTCTGACTGTGAGTGACTGATTAGACCAATATGAGCTCGGAATGCTTTGCCATAGGTTGGACATAAATAGTCCCTATGAACATTTGGGGTAACTACTCTAATTTTGCACATCTCATGTTTTTAAAAATAAAGATAAAATAACCCTTGCCTTTAAGAAGCTTATACTCTATTATGGAAATACATTAATCATAATGTAATATAATATAATATTCCTTAATATAATGTAATATATTAGTGTAATATAATATAATATTCCTTATACAGTTAAGGAAATGAAAAGTAAATTACTGAAGGCCTCAGTACTAAGAACTCAGAGAAGTGAGAACAGTTTCACATAGGGGATGATCCTAGAAAGAAGGTAGGGAGTTCTAGAGATAGGAGAGTATAAGAAGTGCATTCTAGAATTCAGAGATATCAATCTGCATGAAGGCACACAAATGGAAGATTCTATGTAGCATACTGAGTTTGGGGAACACTAATAGATGGAACATTAAATAAATGAAGAGGAATAACAAAAAAAATAAGTCTAGCAAGGTAGGTGACAGCCAGATGGATGATTTTTATGTTTTATCCTAGAAGCAATAGAGAGCCACTTGAGCCATTTGAGGAGAAGAATGACATGGTTAAACTTGTGTCTTAGGA
Source organism: Antechinus flavipes (assembly GCF_016432865.1). Taxonomy (NCBI): domain Eukaryota; kingdom Metazoa; phylum Chordata; class Mammalia; order Dasyuromorphia; family Dasyuridae; genus Antechinus; species Antechinus flavipes. The sequence continues at coordinate 587,151,223 of NC_067399.1, read as the reverse complement.
TACTAGTTAATGTTTCATTTAAACTTCTGGAGGCTCTTTATTCTCATCTGTAAAATGGGGATAATGATATTTATACTACTTCACAATATTGTTTTTAGGAAAGTGCTTTGAAATCTAAGTGCTATACAAAAATAATAATAATGAAAATATTATAATGAAATATACTATAACAATATAAAACAATAATATATAATAACATTGAAAACAAACATTTATGTTATGTAGGATCTATGGGAGAACATACCACTTGATTATTGGACATATGGATGTTCTGTAGTCATCATAGAACACGTAGAAAACAGAGTTCATTATATTTTCCCTCTTTCTATTTTTCCCATATATTTTGTATCACTACCATTCTTGTTTACATTGTTTCAACCATCTTTGACTCTTCACTTCCCCTCACACTCATACCCAAGTCTCTCTCCATATTCTACAGATTTTATCTTCACAATATCTATCATTTCTCCACTTTATGGCCGCCATCCTAGTCCATCATCTCTTGACTTGACTATTACCATAGTCTCTCTACCTCCAGTTTCTTCTCCCTTCCCACCATTCTCAAACTAGCTTTCACAGGGATATTACTAAAGTGCAGTTCTTACTATATCTCTCTGTTGCTCAAAAAGCTTCAATACCTCCTTTTTTATTTCTAGATTAAGAAGTAAACTCTCTTTTCTGATATTTAAATACTTTGATCTAGTCTGGGCCTTCTTAAACTTTTTCTACTCATCACTCCTTTTTGCCCGGGGAAATTTTTACACGACCTTGGGTATATAATTATATAAAATAAATATACAAATCAAACATTTACTCATAATAAATGATAATTCCACAATCCCCACATTCAGCTATATGACCGCATTGGGGTAGCAACCCACAATTTAAGAAGTTTTAGTCTAGCCTACCCCTATGAAACCAGGCAAAAGGTCTACTTTTGAAGGTTCTTCATATACACAAAGTCTGTTCTGTGCCTAGAATACATTCCCTCTTTTCTTTTTTATAGACTCTTTAACTCTGAAAACTTAGTTCAAGGTTCACTTCCTATATGAATAATTTTGTAATTTCCCTAGTGGTAAGTACCTTGCCCTCTCCTCCTTCCCCTCCCCATTATTTCTCATTTATTCTTTGTATAATTTGTATTTGCTTCTATACATATCTATTGAGAAGCTTTGAAGCAGATAGCTGGTGCAAGGAATACAGTCTTCAGGAGGATCTGAATTCAAATGTAGCCTCAGATACTTATTGCCTATGTGACCCTAGGAAGTTTACTTAAACCACTGTCTGTTTCCTTAACTATAAAAAAAAACTTCCAGAATTATTAAGAAGATCAAGTGAGATAATATTTATAGAGAGCTTAGCAGAGTGTCTAGATATATAGTGGATACTTAATAAATATATTTTTTCTTTTTCCTTGTCTTAAGAGTGTTTATGTGTGTGATATCCTTGGGCCCTATTAGTTTCTATAGCATGACTCCTTAACAAATACTAGTTGATTGGTTAGTTACTAATGGTAAGGAGTGGGTGGGTGTTATATAATAGTAATAATAATATATATATGATTTAAGAAGAGAAAGAAGTATATTCCAAAGACAGGGAAGAGCCTGAGCAAGGGTAAACTCAAGTGTGTGGAAAGGAGGAATAAGGGGAGATAAAAGGATACCAAGTGGTAAAGACCTTTGAAATAACAGGAAGGAGATTTTGAACTTATTCAGTAGATAAATTATAAACTCTTGGAAGGCATTCCCATCTAGAGCTTTTCTTTATAATACTTTGCTCTAAGCACATCTCTGGGCACATAAATTCCTAGATATGTCTACTTCGTTGCCTCTATGTAGCAGAGACCAAAGTAACAATTTTCACTTCAAGGAAAAATTTCTCAGAAAAGACACTGTGAGACTGTCATAAGGGGGTGAGGATCAGGAGCAACTGGACTAGGGATGAGCCCAGATGGGGTATGACCTCTCAAGGGACACCATCTGGTAGCTTCCTATTTTAACTAATTTTTTTCTAACTCTATAGTAAGCTTTCATGTTTTTAATGTTCAAGTGATTTCAACTCCTCTAAATGGCAAAAGCCTATGGAATGGCATGAGTAGCTAGGTGGTACAGTGGATAAAATGCTGGCTGGGAAATCAGGAAAATTCCTCTTTATGAGTCTAAATCCAGTCTTAGACACTTAATATCTGTATGATCCTGGGCAAGTCACTTAATCCTCTTTGCCTCAGTTTCCTCATCTGAAAAAATGAGCTGGAAAAGGAAATGGTGAAGTACACTAGTATCTCTGCCAAGAAAACCCCAAATGGGATCATGAAGATGACTAAAAAATAACTGAACAACAACAAAGAATGGTGGAGCTCGTGTGTGTGTGTGTGTGTGTGTGTGTGTGTGTGTGTTTGTCTATATGTGAATGTGTTTTGAAAATCCTTTCTGTCAAAGATTAAAAAAAAACAAAAAACAAAATAACAAACAACCTTTTTCTGATAAACCAGTGTGGGTATTTCCATTTGCTTTCTTTAATGTTTCAGAGGGGTGTTGAAATAGGATCATGTGTTATTGATTCAATTGTGTTCATCTGAAGACAGTTGGCTGCTTGCAAAATTGTTTTTCACTTTTTCTTAAAGAAGACCTAAATTTCTTGAGACCATCTTTTTTAAGGAAGTAAAAGCAGTGACTAATCTGATTGCTTTTGCTCTAAACCACTCTAATAAAATAGTTATACCTGCACAGCTTCATTAGGCTTCAGGAAAGGGCCAGTTTCTTCTCTGAACATCACTGATGTTATTTCTTATGGAAATCAATGAGCTCAGTAGTGCTGGGTGGGAGACTCAGTATGGTATAAAATCTTATGTAGGCAACATTGCATAGCTAGCTGAGCACTAGGAGCAGTCTGCTTCCTTGGGGAATTGGTGAAAAGGAAAAGTCATCTAGTTATTCAAAAACTGGGTTCAGGATGGCTTCTGGATGACTCTCCTCCCTTCTACCTCCTATTTTGTTTATTCCCTATTCCCAACCCCATAGCTTTTCAGATATATGTGTGTGTGTGTGTGTATGTGTGTGTGTGTGTGTGTATAGATGATAAAATTTATATATGAATATATATTTAAAGAGATGTATTTATACACTTATGTATGTGTGTATATCTGACTATATGTGTGTATTCATGTGTACATGCATGTATATGTGTGTTTTCTTCACACATTAAAATGTAATCTTGAGGACAGGAACTTTTTCCTCAGCTTGTAATATTATCCCCAGTGATTAGTACAGTTTCTGACTTAAAGTATGTACTTAATAAACTCCTTTCTCTGTTTCTGTCTCTGTTTCTCTGTCTCTGGCTTTCTCCATGTTCATCCATTTACATATTGCCTTTAGTCAATCCTCTTAATTGTATAGTTTTCAGCCCTCTCACCATTCTTATAATCTTACTTTGAAAAAATTCATTCATTTTATCAGGACTTACCACTTATCTTACCAGGACTGAAGACTGTAGTTAGATGTATTTTTTTTTTTAACCCGAGTAAAGTACAGTGGGAATTTCCCTTCCTTGTATATGATGCTATGCTGTGATCAATTTATTGTCTTTTTTTAGTTGTCATTTTTGGTAACATTTTTGAATCATATTGAATTTACCATCCACTGAAATACTGATTAATATTACCAAATCATTCTCCTATCTTTTACTTGTGCAGTCAACTCTTTTTTTTTTAATTTAAATACAGGACTTTATATTTATTCATATTTCCGTCTGATCAGTGTTAATTCATTTTTCTAACTGGTTGACATCTTTTCACTCCTCTCTCCCTATATATTAGTTTCTCTCCCAGATTTTTGCCATCCACAGATTTGATAAACAAGGCATACATACCTTCACACAAGTCATTGATAAAATTTATTGAATACATCAGGGTCAAGAAAAGGTCTTTGTAGTAAATCCACTTGAGACATCCTCCAGAATGACAACTGTCTATTAATTACTATTCTTTGAACCTGGAATTCAACTAATTTCTAGCTTACCTCATGTTTCTGTAATCTCTTCATACTGTCCACAAGAATATTGCATACAATTTTGTCAAATGTCTCACAGAAATCTGGCTATGTTATGTCTGCAACATTCCTCTCAAATATCAATCTAGTAACTCTAGTTCCCCAAAAAAGATGGGTGGAGATGCCATAAGCACTTAGAATTTGTTCTCAATCAATTGATGTTGACTTATAGCTATTTTTGGTTTTCTTTTTGTAAATTCTTTAAAAATGTTGCCAAAATTCTCTATTACTGTTAAAGGCACCACCATCTTCCCAGATATCCAGACTTGCACTCTAGATGCCATCTTCAACTTTTCATCCTCTCCTTTCACCCATCTTCAATCTATTGTTGAAATGTATTGATTTTATACTTGGAACATCTCTCACATACTTCTTTCTTTGGACACTGCTACTACCCTGATGCAGGATCTCAAGACTTCACACTTAGACTACTGTAATAACTTTCTTGATGGCTTGTCTGCCACAAATCTCTCACCAATGTATTCAAGCCTCCTGTCAGCCTTCAGTAATCCTCCTAAAACACAGAGTATCTTATACCCCTCAATCCCTATTCAATAATTTTTGGAGCTCCCTGTCATCTCCTGGATCAAATAAAAAACAATTAGTTTGGCACTTAAATCTCTTTATAACTTGATACCTCCCAGCATTCCATTCTTCTCACACCTTACGTTCATCTCTGTGCATTATTCAAACCAGTGGTACTGGCTTTATTGCTGTTATTCAAATTAGACACTCCATCTCCTTATTTTAGGCATTTTCCCTGCTGTCTCCCATGCTTGGAATGCTTTCCCTCTTCATTTTTGCCCACCTTCTATAGAAAATCTTTCCTGTTTTCTTTTAATTCTACTGACTTTGCTGATTATTTCCATTTTGTCCTATATATAGCTTGTGTATATGTAGTTGTTTGCATATCATCTCCCCATTAGACTGTGAGTTCCTGAAGAGAATGGCCACCATTTACCTTTTTTTTTTTTATCCTCAAGGATTAGCATACTGCCTGTCACATAATAGGCACTTTGTAAATGTTTACTGACAGAAAGAAAAATCAGCATTGCTCTGTTTTTGCCCCTATCATCTACATTCCTTAACCTCAACAAACCCTACTCCCACTTTTACTCAGTCCCTATAATCTGTACAAAGCTGCTTAATCAAGGCCAGAATTGCATCCTGTACTTAAGGTAATCAGTATTAGTAGAATATTTACTTTTGACCTTAAAATAAATCTTTATATAAAGATGACAATACTCCCTAAACTAATCTATTTATTTAGTGCTATATAAATCAGACTTCCAAGAAAATATTTTAATGATCTAGAAGAAATAACAACAAAATTCATATGGAAGAATAAAAGGTTGAGAATCTCAAGGGAACTAATGAAAAAAAAATCAAATGAAGATGGCCTAGCTGTACCTGATCTAAAACTATATTATAAAGCAGCAATCACCATAACCATTTGGTATTGGCTAAGAAATAGATTAGTTGATCAGTGGAATAGATTAGATTCACAAGACAAAATAGTCAACTATAGCAATTCAGTGTTTGACAAACCCAAAGATCCTAACTTTGGGGATAAAAGTTCATTATTTGACAAAAACTGCTGGGATAATTGGAAATTAGTGTGGCAGAAATTAGGCATGGACTCACATTTAACACCGTATTCCAAGAAAAGATCAAAATGGGTCCATGATTTAGGCATAAAGAACAAGATTATAAATAAATTAGAGGAACATAGGATAGTTTATCTCTCAGACTTGTGGAGGAGAAAGAAACTTGTGACCAAAGATGAACTAGAGACCATTACTGATCACAAAATAGAAAATTTTGATTATATCAAATTAAAAAGCCTTTGTACAAACAAAACTAATGCAAACAAGATTAGAAGGGAAGCAACAAACTGGGAAAACATCTTCACAGTTAAAGGTTCTGATAAAGGCCTCATTTCCAAAATATATAGAGAACTGACTCAAATTTATAAGAAATCAAGCCATTCTCCAATTGATAAATGGTCAAAGGATATGAACAGACAATTTTCAGATAATGAAATTGAAACTATTACCACTCATATGAAAGTGTTCCAAATCACTATTGATCAGAGAAATGCAAATTAAGACAACTCTGAGATACCATGACATACCTGTCAGATTGGCTAAGATGACAGGAAAAAATAATGATGAATGTTGGAGGGGATGCAGGAAAACTGGGACACTGATGCATTGTTGGTGGAGTTGTGAATGAATCCAACCATTCTGGAGAGCAATCTGGAATTATGCCCAAAAAGTTATCAAACTGTGCATACCCTTTGATCTAGCAGTGTTTCTACTGTGCTTATGCCCCAAAGAGATACTAAAGAAGGGAAAGGGACCTGTATGTGCCAAAATGTTTGTAGCAGCCCTGTTTGTAGTAGCTAGAAACTGGAAAATGAATGGATGCCCATCAATTGGAGAATGGTTGGATAAATTTTGGTATATGAATGTTATGGAATATTATTGTTCTAAGAAATGACCAGCAGGATGAATACAGAGAGGCTTGGGGAGACTTACATGAACTGATGCTAAGTGAAATGAGCAGAACCAGGAGATCATTATATACCTCAACAATGATAGTGTATGAGAATGTATTCTGATGGAAGTGGATCTCTTCGACAAAGAGCAGATCTAACTCAGTTTCAATTGATCAATGATGGACAGAAGCTGCTACACCCAGAGAAGTAACAGTGGGAAATGAATGTAAACTGTTTGCATTTTTGTTTTTCTTCCCAGGTTATTTCTACCTTCTCAATCCAGTTCTCCCTGTGCAACAAGAGAACTGTTCAGTTTTGTATACATATATTGTATCTAGGATATACTGCAACATATTTAACATATATAGGACTGCTTGCCATCTAGGGAAGGGGGTAAAAGGAGGGAGGGAGGGGAAAAATCAGAATAGAAGTGAGTGCAAGGGATAATGTTGTAAAAAATTACTCTGGCATGGGTCCTGTCAATAAAAAGTTATTATAATAAAAAAAATCTTTATAGATAGAATAGAGGAAGTATAGAAATCCTTATAGGTACTTGATTTTTAAAATGAAGTCTATTGACTTTTTGCTAGAGTTTAATACATTGTGACCTTGTCATAATCAACAAACATTCAGTGAACATCTGTAATGTGAAAAGTATTGTATTATATATTGAAGATATTTAATATTTCAAGGCTAAATAGTTTTATTAGTGAGGATACTCTAGCTATAAATACAAGACTCCAGGATCTTTAAAATTTGGTAGAGGGTCTTTAAGAAATGTTGAGGCCAAAATAGTCATCACTTATAAGCACTGGATATTAAGATATCCAAAAGAACACCAAGCCTGTCTTCAAAAACCTTATAATCTTATTAGCAGGAATTAGGTGTGGTAAGCATTAGGAGAGACCACACTTTCTTGGTACAGAAAGACGAAGAGACTAGACAGACTCATTTGGGAATAGTACTTAATTGTAAGCAACACAAGGAAATTCATATAAACATTTATGCTGTCACTCTCTACCTCCTTATCTCAATCTGTTTCAGCCTATCTTATTCATACTTATTCCCTTTTACTCTCCTATTCTGTCCTCTGCTTTTCTTTCATTAACAAATGATCTTTTTATCTTAGATTTCTTCCATTTGCTCTCTTATTTCATCAACCAGAAACCTTGTTCCCCACAAAAGACATTTTAATCCTGGCTTTCCTCTTTAAGACTCATGTCATTTCTTATTCCCTAATCTCCCCCATCTTTAACACTAGATCTGGAGCAGAACTAAATGTATTTTGGCTCCTCAGGCCAGTTCCAGATCCTCCCTGTACCACCACCATGCAGTGACCTCTTGTCCTTTGAGGATCACTTCATCTTCCTACATCAATGTAAGCAAATCCCAGTTGTAGTTATTTCCCAGATTCTACAACAATCTTCATCTTTATCAAAAGGTTCAACATATGAAACTCTTCCTCTCAGTATTATTTCCTGGACTTAGAGCTAAGGGCTTTCATTTCCATATTGATGTTTTCTAAAATACTCTATCCTCCCAGTTCATCAACTTCACCTTCCATGATGTGTTTCTTTATTCTACTTCTATTTCACATAGGTATGATTATACTCTTGTTCTCATCATCCCCCCAAACTGTTCTACTATCTCGATCTAGAATTAAAACTCCTTTTTGACAATAAATACCTGTTCTTTAACCAGTCAATTTACTTTACTTTTCCTATACTAATTCTTCATTCTTCCTGTAACCTCTAATCACTCCATCCTTCTCTTCTTTCATCTCACTATTCTTCCTTTCTAATATTGACTTTCTATTTCCTCAATTCAATTCTACTATTCATTTTCTTTTGAATTTTTTGTTACTTTGTTCTATTTAATAATAATAATGATAGTGAACATTTCTATAACACTTTCTATGTTCCAGGAACTGTGCTAAGTGCTTTCCAATTATTTCATTGGATTCTCACCCCTTCACTACTAGATTACTCCCACCATCTTCCTTCTCTACCTTTATTTCAATGACACTAAACACTACTGGAAGAAGGGAAACAATTATGCTCATTGTAAAATAATCTCAAATGAACTGTCACTGATGTATATAAATCCTTTTATTTTTCTTGCATTGGTTCTGCTGAACTCCTTACAGCAACTATTTTATGCCTTTACATTTCTAGCATTTCCCTACTCTCCCACCCCTAAGCAGAAGATCTCACTTCCTCCTTTACTGAGGAAGTAGATTCTTCTCCCTGATTCAAAAGCTGAAAAAATCCTTATTCTGACTTCTTTTGCTCCAGTTTTAGATAAAGAGATGACCATTCTTCTTTTTAAAGTCTACATGTGCTATTTATAGGCCTTGGTCTTTTGATTATTCTTTCTGTAATCTTTAGTCTCTTCTTGTGTACCATGTGCTCTGTTGTTGTCATATACATTCAGGTCTTCCTCAGTCTTCAGGGAAAAAAAATAATATTTTAAATAATTTTATAAACGATAATATATATATAAATTTTATATATTATTTTAATATATGCTATATTAATATACATTAGATATAACATATTAATATGTGTTAATATTGCATATATAATATTATATATTATATATATTGAAATAATAAAGTAAACAAAATCCCAAACAATAGAACCAACTTTTACTTAACCCAATCACCCACTCAAGTCCTCTTCCCTTTTATAGTCAAACTTTGAGAGAAAAAAAAAAAAAACTGTAGTTCTTGTCTTCATTTTCTTTTCACCAACTCACTTTGCAGTCCCTTATAATCTGGCTTCTAAATTCACCACTCATCTGAAAGTGTTTTCTCTAAAAGTACCAACGATTTCTTAATGTCTGAATCAAGTGGCCTTTCCTGTCTCCATTCTGCTTGACCTTCTTGATTACCCTTTCCTCCTTCATAGTCTTTGCTTTCTGAATTTTACATGACTGTTCTCTCTTTTTCTATCTGTCTCTCTTTGTCTCCCCCTCCTAGATAGAACCCATTATGTCTCCCAGTCCCCATTAACCCACTCTTTTTCCAAACGTCCCTACTTCTGTGAATTGTATCACCAGCCCTCCAGGTTAGCAACCTTAAAATCTTTTTTTTTTTTTTCCCCAATATTTTCTCTTTCCTACTCCTATTCCAATAACTTGCCAAGTCTTGTTGGGCTAATCTCCCCAGTATAGATGCTTTTATTTTCCTTTGTCTTTGCATAGCTACCACCCTAATTCAAACCACTGACATCTCTCACTGGACCATTCTAATTGACTGCTAGCATCTCTCCTCTTCAATCCATGCTCCACAGAGTTGCTAAAAAAGCTTTCTAAAACTCAAGGGAAATCATGGAATTCTTGTGCTTTGGAACTTTTAGTGGTTTTCTATTTCATTTAGGATAAAATGCTAACTTGTCGACTTAGCATTTAAAGCTCTTCATATTCTGACTCCCATTTACCTTTTTTTGGTTCATTTAATATATACCCTCTTAATGTACTCTGGTTTCTAGCCATGTGGCCCACTTGCTGTTCCCTAGACTTTTCATCTCATTCCTACATGCAGTAAGCCATTCTCCTATACCTGAAATGCCTTCTCTCATGTTTTTAGCCTCTTAGAATCCTTAGCTTTATTCGAGACTTAGGTCATATGCTTCTTCCTGAGGGAAGCTATTCCTGAACACTTTAAGTTAGTGTAATCTCCCTCAAATAATTATGAATATACCCATTTATTTGTATTTTTTATTCCTCTCAGAATAATGTAAACTCTGAGAAGGGGGATGGAAATTTCCAGTGCCTTTCATAGTGTTTTGCTGCTCATAGGCACTTAATAAATGCTTACTTCATTGGAATTAGTATTAGTGAGGTCTGTGAGTGGATTTCCCAGCCATTATGTACATAGCTGCTGGGACTCTGACAGCAGGCAATAGGTAGAACCCCATTGTTCTTTGTTATATAGATTTAGCAGAGGGTACAATGGGATGTTCTAGCAGGCAAATGGAGAAGAGCCTCAGAGGAGCCTGGCCACCAGAAAGTAGGCAAAAATTCTAGGTAGGTGGATGTTTTCAAATTTTCAAAGGTTTTTATATATCTTACCTCATTGATCATCACAACAATCCTGTGAAGTAGATTCTGCTATCCCTATTTTGCAGACTAGCAAATTAAGACTGAGAGTTAAACAATTTGCTTTAGGTCTTATAGTTAGTAATTGTCCAAGGCAAGATTTGAATATAGTTGTTTTAACTTGAAATTCTGTATGTATCCAGTGTACTATTTAATATGCTTAGAAGCTCAGTTTTAGGACCATTACGAGCAGGAATTTACAATTATTATTTCACAGTTGAAAAATATAACATAGATATCAAAAGACTGCTAATGATATAAAGTAATATATGACATGGGCAGTTGGGTGGCACAGGCCCTGGGCCTGGAGTCAGGCAGGCTCCTTTTCCCAAGTTCAAATCTGGACTCAGACACTTACGAGCTGTTTGACCTGGGCAAGTCACCTAATCCTGTTTGCCTCAGTTTACCCAGTTATAAAATGAGCAGGAAAAGGAAATGGCAAATTACTCTTATAGCTTTGCAAAGAAAAGCCCAAGTAGAGCCAAAGATGAATCATAAATAACTGAATAACAATATATGATGCAACATGAGTGTCCTGAATCATACAAATACTAAATATTATGGAAACTGAGCAAAGAGCAGGGTTAGAGGCAGTAATGGTCAAGAAAAACTTTATGGAAGAGGAAAAATATGAGCTACTGAATTTTGAGAGATTTAAATGACAGGTAAATAATACACAAACAAAGAAATAGAGTTAAGAAATTGTAAGGTGTATTTGAGGAATAATGGACTCAAAATTGCCTCACCTCCAGAGTTTGTGCAAGCATGCAGAAGAAAAAGTTGGGCTAGATTGTATAGGACCATGACAAAAAACTCTCAGGAAGAGTTCTGACAATGAGAATAAATGTATTTAGAAATCCCAGAAATGTCTCCAAATAGACATTGCGTTATATGTCTTAATAGTTCTCTTTCTGGTATAATGTACCCTAGGTTCAATGGATATACATAATTAGGCATCTAGGTTATGCAATGGATATGATGCTAATTCAGAAGTCAAAACACCTGAGTTCAAATTCTGTCGCAGATTCTTACTAGCTATGTGATATTGGGCAAATCACTTAGTCTTACTTAACCTCAGTTTCCTATAAAATAGCATAATAACAGCACCTACTTTGAAAGGTTGTGAGGAATCTAGTAAGATATTTGTAAAGTGCTTAGCACAGTCTCTAGCATATAGCAAGTACTCTTTCAGTTTGTATTCCCTCTTCCCAATAGGAAATTTCTATCTTTGAGTGTCCCAAACTATCTCTCCTACCAACTTCTCATCAGATTTGAAGGTGCCTTTTTTCTATGATGAGTTTTTCCTCCGATAGAAGTAGTCAGAAAATGAGTTAGTACAATTCTATTCTACCCTGAGATCCAGACTTATAATTTTCAGGGAAGATTGTGGCTATTAGGGCAGAGTGCAGCTCATTAATCCTGACCACAAGTCCCTCTGGAGACCATGGCTTGACAGCATGACCATCAGGGGCAGGGCACATGGTAATGATATGGGACTCCTGCCCCAGGAGATGATTAAGTTGAACACTGTTCCTGGAGTTTCAGCAGGCCCAGGTAATTTCCCAATGCCTAATGGTATATGTGGTCATCCAACATAAGACAGCTAAAAGAGTAATCAAATATTCTTGTTTCAGAGCATAAAACAAATGCCTTGGAGGATCAGAAAGTAATCTCCTCTCTCATGGTACATTACTGTGTAATTTTCTGGTTGCCTTTTAGCTTGAAGTTGGAGATATTGTTAATGCTGAGGGGCAGATTTTTGGATTGGAGGAGCTAGTTTTCAGAAACCAAAAGGGTAAATTTAAGTACTAAGAAAAAAACAGGAAGACCCTCTCTCTAATTCACAACCAGCCCATAACCCCCAAACTCTTTATATGTAGAAAGCTTAATTAATTACCAACTGACATAGAGCTAAATTAAATAATTCTGCAAATATCTATTAAGCACAAAAAAGTACAAGGCCCTTTTCTAAGGGATAGAGATACAAAGATAAAAAAGCAAAGGACTCTGTGCCCTCATAATGCCTACCTTTTTTTTTTTTTGACTGTTGTATTCTCTCTAATTTTTTTTCCAATTTTATTTTATTTTAAAATAACTTTTTATTAACAGAACCCATACCAGGGTAATTTTTTACATTATCCCTTGCACTCACTTCTATTCCGATTTTTCCCCTCCCTCCCTCCATCTCCTCCCCCAGATGGCAAACAGTCCTATACATGTTAAATAGGTAGCAGTATATCCTAGATACAAAATATGTGTGCAGAACTGAACAGTTCTCTTGTTGCACAGGGAGAATTGGATTCACAAGGTATAAATAACCCGGGAAGAAAAACAAAAATGCAAACAGTTTACATTCATTTCCCACTGTTACTTCTCTGGGTATAGCTGCTTCTGTCCATCCTTGATCAATTGAAACTGAGTTAGATCTTCTCTTTGTCAAAGAAATCCATTCCATCAGAATACATCCTCATACGGTATCGTTGTTGAGGTATATAATGATCTCCTGGTTCTGCTCATCTCACTTAGCATAAGTTCATGTAAGTCTCCCCAAGCCTCTCTGTATTCATCCTGCTGGTCATTTCTTACAGAACAATAATATTCCATAACATTCATATACCACAATTTACTCAACCATTCTCCAATTGATGGGCATCCATTCAGTTTCCAGCTTCTAGCCACTACAAACAGGGCTGCCACAAACATTTTGGCACTTACAGGTCCCTTTCCCTTTGTTAGTATCTCTTTGGGGTATAAGCCCAGTAGAAACACTGCTGGATCAAAGGGTATGCACAGTTTGATAACTTTTTGAGCATAGATCCAGATTGCTCTCCAGAATGGCTGGATGTGTTCACAATTCCACCAACAATGTATCAGTGTCCCCGTTTTCCCACATCCCCTACAACATTCTGGATTATCTTTCCCTGTCATTCTAGCCAATCTGACAGGTGTGTAGTGGTAGCTCAGAGTTGTCTTAATTTGCATTTCTCTGATTAATAATGATTTGGAGCATATTTTCATATGGCTTGAAGAAGTTTCAATTTCTTCGTCTAAGAATTGTCTGTTCATATCCTTTGACCATTTATCAATTGGAGAATGGCTTGATTTCTTATAAATTAGAGTCAATTCTCTATATGTTTTAGAAATGAGGCCTTTATCAGAACCTTTGACTGTAAAAATGTTTCCCCAGTTTATTGTTTCCTTCTAATCTTGTCTGCATTTGTTTTGTTTGTTCAAAAACTTTCAATTTGATATAATCAATGCCTTCCTTCTTCTAGAACTCTGACACATACACACACACACACACACACACACACACACACACAGAGACAGACACATGCATGCACACACAAATATACCTAGCTATTAGTATAATGCAAGGTAGAGAAAGGTAGTATAAAGCAGACCATTAGTGTACTCTGGGAATAGTTGAGAAAACAGATGATCCTTTTAGCTGGCGTTTTCAAGGAAAGCTATATTTAGTCCAGGGTTTCTTAAACCTTTTCTTTTCTCTACTTCTTTTTGCCCAAGAAATTTTTACATGACTCCAGGTACATAGGTATATAAAACACGTATATAAATCAAACATTGACTGATAACATATCATAATTTCATGACTCCCACATTCAATTACCAGAAGACATAAGTGCTCAAAACCTATAGTTTAAGAAATTGGGATCTAAGAGAGGGGACTCAGGCTGACCCCTGGAGAAAGAGAGGGGTTTTGAGAAGGGAAGATAAAGAATCTATATACTCCATGTTTGGGAAACCTGGTGGGAATTCATAGAGGTTTGGGAAATAGAAGGCAGCCAGGTGGCATCGGATAGAACATCGGACCTTGAGTTTAGAAGACTCCGCCCCAGACACTACTTCTGTCAGGCAAGTCACAACTTCTGTTGGCTTAATTGTTCTCAACTGTAAAATGGAGACAATAATGACACCTATTTTGCAGAGTTATTGTGAGGATGAGATGAGATGATATTTGTAATACATTTAGCATTATATTGTTGTTGTTATTATTATTGATTCAATTTGGCTGGAACACTGAGTCTCTAGAAAGAAATACCATGAAATTAAGATGTGCACAAATCTGAACAATAAACATTTAAGGAGTGTTTACTGTTCAGGGTATAACCAAAGTCAACTATAGTAAGTCATGAAGAGAGAAAGTAGTTGGTCTGACCCTTTCTTCTGTCTACATTAAGATGAGGGAAATGGGAGATCAGATCTCAACAGTTGTTGAGAGATTCAGCAACTGTACCACATTGTGATTATATATAAAATTAAGTATAGAGATGATTCCTCTTGATGAGCAAGAAAGACCTTTCCGCTCAGATATTAGTACCTTGGGTAAAAGCCATGCTTGCCACAGACAGTTAAGTGGTACAAAGAATAGAGGGCTATATCTAGAGTCAAGAAGATTTGGATCCAAATACTGCTTATGTGACTCTTGAAAGTTGCTAAATTCCACTCAGCCTCAGTTTCCACATGTGCAAAAGGAAGATTATGATAATAGATTCCCAGTTGTTGTGAGGATGAGGTGATAATTTATCAAGGGCTTTGCTAATCTTAAAGCACTATATACACATTACTGATCAGGATGATGATGATGATAATTATATTCCTTGGCATGGAAACCAAAAACAGTTATTTTGATCTTCCCCTTGATTTTAGTTTGTTTTGAAAGGCATGATATCTAAGACAATAGTTCTCAAAGAGCATACTGTAGCATGTTAGCATGCCATGAATTTCAGCTAGGGAGGACATGAATTATATGGAACTTACATCTGCAATCATTTGTCTATGAGCTAATTTCTTATGAATTATAAGAAATTTACATTTACAAACATATGTACCTATGAGTGTCCTAATTCTCTCATAGTGTGCCATAAATATTTAGTGTTAATATATGGGATTATACTGTGTTGTGAGCCAAAAAAGGTTTGAAAACCACTGGTCCTGTTGTGTTCAACATAGCTAGACTGTACCTGGAGTCTTATGTTCTGTTTGGGGTTCCATTTTTCCAAAAATTGAAGATCTTCTATGGAGGAGGAAAGAATAGAGATCATTATTGATCACAAAATAGACAATTTTGATAATATTAAGTTAAAAGATTAGCAACAAACTGGGAAAATATTTTTACATTAAAAAGTTCTGATAAAAGCCTCATTTCTAAAATATATAGAGAATTGACTCGAAGTTATAATAGTTCAAGCCATTCTCCAATTGATAAATGGTCAAAAGATATGGACAGACAATTTTCAGATGAAATTGAAACTATTTGTAGTCATATGAAAAAGTGCTCTAAATAACTATTGATCAGAGATATATAAATTAAGGCAACTCAGATACCACCATACACCTCTCAGATTAGCTAAAATGACAGGAAAAGATAATGAATGTTGGAGGGGATGTGGGAAAACTAGGACATATCATTGGTGGAACTGTGAACAGATCCAACTATTCTGGTGAACAATTTGGAACTGTGCTCAGAAAGTTATCAAACTGCGCATACCCTTTGAACCAGTAGTGTTTCTACTGGGCTTGTATCCCAAAGAGATCTTAAAGGAGGGAAAGGGACCCACATGTTTGTGGCAGCCCTTTTTGTAGTGGCTAGGAACTGGAAACTGAGTGGATGCTTATCAGTTGGAGAATGGTTATACTGGTATCATATATAAAACATAATATAATAATATAATGAGGGTATATGAATGTTATGGAATATTATTGTTCTCTAAAAAATGACCAGTAGAATGACTACAGAGAGGCCTGGAGAGATTTACATGAACTGACGCTAAGTGAAATGAGCAGAACCAGGAGATCATTATACAAGGTAACAATGAGACTTTATGATGATCAATTCTGATGTATGTGGCTCTCTTCAACAATGAGATGATTCAAACCAGTTCCACTTGTTCAGTGATGAAGAGAGCCATCTACACCCAGAGAAAGGACTGTGGGAACTGAATGTGGTTCATAACATAGCGTTTCACTCTTTCTGTTGTTTGCTTTCATTTTGTTTTCTTTCTTAGTTTTTTTTTTTCTTGATCCGATTTTTCTTATGCAGCAAGATAATTATAACTGTGTGTGTGTGTATTGCCTCCAATTTAACATATATTGTAGCATATTTAACATATATTGAACTACTTGCCATCTAGAGGAGGGGGTGGGGAAAGGAGAGAAAATGTGGAATAGGAGATTTTGCAGGGATTAATGTTGAAAAATTACCCGTGCATATGTTTTGTAAATAAAAAGCTTTAATGAAAAAGGATTAAAAAATTGAAAAAAATTGAAGATCTTCCATCAAGTTGGTAAGAGGACTGAAGCCTATCCTATAATAAATATCTAATTAATTAGATATAGAGACTGAACTGGAACATAATATCTGTCATTGGTGATTGAAGGGTTACCATGTAGAAGAAAGGATTATATTTCTTCTTCTCAGTTCCAGATATTTCTAGGTGGGCACAATGGATAAAATGCCAAACCCAGACCTGCCTTCACTCACATCTAGTGTCAGAAAGTTACTAATTTAAGCAAATTACTTCTTCTGTTTGCATCAATTTCCTTAACTGTAAAATAGGGATGATAATAGTACCTATCTCACAGGGGCTGTTGGATGATCAATGGGATAATAATGTATCCTTATCTTATTCCCTCCATCCCCGAAAGCAGAACCAAGAACATTGGGTAGAGAGATAAATTGCAGATTGTTGTAGAGAAAAATGTCCTAATGATTACAGTCATCCCAAACTGAAGTAAGTTTCCCTTGAAAAGAGTTTTTACCCTGTAAAGTTGCTCTGTGCATCTCTCCTTCTCACATTGGGGAATTTCTTCTGGGGCCTCCAAATGGAGGCACAGCAGACCACATGGCCTCCATTCTCTGCCTGTCTCTGTCCCTGGCTTCTGAATTTTGAAAACTATGCCCTACCTCATCAAGGTACCTTTATCTTCCTTCTGCTAATACCTTCTCTCCCTTTTAATTCCCTTTGAGGGCTGTCTTTACCCATTAAAATGTAAACTTCTTAAGAAGTACCTTTCTGCAATTATATATATGTATGTATGTATGTATACATATATATCTATATATATAGATATAAAATTGTTCTTTTTCTTGTGTCTAACATCTATATCTATGTGTCAATGCTCTAGAGAAAACTTCTTTTCAAGTAGCAATTGTATCAGATGCCCTCTAGAGTCCCTTCTGTCTCTGGAATTCTGTGTTTCTATATATTTTTAAGGTTTTTATTTTTAAAACATGCATGGCTAGTTTTCAACATTCACCCTTGCAAAACCTTGCATTCCAAATTTTTTTCTCCCTTCCCCCCACCAGTTCCTCTAGATGTCAAGTAATTCAATATATGTTAACCATATGCAATTCTTCTGTATGTATTTCTACAATTATCATGCTGCACTAGAAAAATCAGTTCAAAAGAGGGGGAAATGAGAACTAAAACAAAATGCAAACAAACAACAACAAAAAAGTGAAAATGTTACATTGTGATCCACAATCATCCTCACAGCTCTCTCTCTGGACTGTGACTCTCTCCATGGCAAATGACACTCTCCATCACAACTCTATTGGAACTGACCTGAATCACCTCGCTGTTGAAAAGAGCTGTGTATCTGAATTGATCATCATATAATCTTGCTGTTGCTGTGTGCAGTGTTCTCTTGGTTGTACTCATTTCATCTAGCTTCAGTTCATGTAAGTTTCTCCAGCCTCTCTAAAATCATCCTGCTGATCATTTCTTAAAGAACAATAATATTCCATAACATTCATATGCCATAACTTATTCAGCCATTCTCCAAATGATGAGCATCCACTCAGTTTCCTGTTCTTTGCTATTACAAAAAGGGCTGTTACAAACATTTTTGCATATGTGCATCCACAGCTATGGAGGCTCTCGGAGAATTGACCTGTCCCTTAACATTGGTACATCATTTTCCCCCCAAGAATGGTACTCTCTGTAGTCTCTAAGCTTGAGATAAAACAAAATATGGATCAATTCTCTGCTGCTTGTGCTAATTTTGGCCTAATAATTGACATCAAGAAAACTACGTGCTCCACCAGCCAGCTCCACACTATCTATACCAGGAAACTTTGTTTACTTAAAAGCAAATGAAGAAGTTTTGAAGACTGTGAATAAGTTTACTTACCTTAGCAATATACTCTTCAGGGATGTGCACATTGCAATTTGGAATTAATTCAGTGATATAGGAGATACTGGCAAAAGACCACCCAGACAGGTGTACCTGAATCAATTCTGTGCAATTCTGTGCTCTATGAGCAAAGCAGAATTGTGGTAGCTCAAAAGAAATAGGAGATTTTCAGATTTAGAGACATTATCACTCCAAATGTACACAGGGACTATTTATACCGGAGCCTTTTCAGCTCATATTTGTCTGATCAGCCAGTTGAACATTCTGTAACTTGTCTCCAACATAGTGATATCATCTTGATCCTCTTCAAGAATGAAGAACAACAAGCAATCAATTAACCAGCCGCTTAACTAGCATGCATATATATGTATATGCATACATGCATATATGTATGTGTTTATATGTACATGTATGAAGATATAATTTGTGGCAGACACAATCATAGGTATATATGCATATATACATAGCTATTCACATACAAATATGCATGTACATATACATATAATTGTAGTACATCTCTAAAACATGGGATCTAGAGCATAGAAAGGGTTCAAGAAATGTTTTTGAACTGTTAAATTCATGTGGATATCACAGATTTAACTACTTAGCATATAGCATATGTCTAGCATATAGGAAGTGCCTAATAAATAAGAACTTGTTGTCTTATTAATGTTTGATAGAATCAAGGATGAAAAGAGCATGAGAGAAGGCACCAAATATTATGAAATTCAATGTTATTCCTTTATCAAATTATCCTATTATAGATCATAAAGACATAGCTTTGTGCTATTTAACATATGAATATTACATCGCTGATATCTTCTGCCTCCCTGCCAATCAAATGAATAAAGGTTTACCCTGAGAGATTGCCATGTCCCACTTTATAATGACATGTCGGGGGTGGGGGGGAACTGTCAAAGCACAGTAGGACAGAAAAATCATGACTACTCAGGTATAGATAGATATTATAGGAGAATACATTTAGAATTTAAGAAGACCTCAGAATATGTAGTTAATTGGCTTATTTTACAATGAAGATCCTGGCCTTCAAGATCCATGACATCATGCTGAGTTGGAATCCCACTGCTGACAAATTTTGTTTCATTGTGAGCGTTTTTCTTTTTTATCACTAAGCAGCATATCTCCTCAACATGGAAGTGATCTCTCAAAATCAATACTATATACAACTGGGCATTAGTCATCTGTTGTAGCTTCTTTTCTTAAAAATAATAGTTAGCATTTATATGGAATTTAAAAGTTTGCAAAGTGCTTGTGTTCACTCATAGGAAGCAAGTCATCATTGAGAACTGGGTTCCTCAATAGGAATTCTCATAAAACTGGGTGAATTAGGGATTTCTTTTCCCACACTGTAAGCATTTTTGCCCTCTTAAATTATATGTATTTCAGTATGGACCACTTGGGATCTGATCTTTTAAATTAGGAAGCAATATGTCATTGCTGTGTAGAGCATGGATAGCTAGTAGAGAATCTGTTTTGTGTCTGTCTTTCCATAGATAACTGGAGGGACATGGAGAGCTGACTTAAGTACTTCAGTTTAGGAAGTTTATTTTTGATACCAGGTTGCTTTACTTTTTATCCAAGACTACAGTGAGTTATCCCTTATCTCTACTTCTTCAGAAAAGCATCTGGAAACCAGAAGAAAGTACTTTTAAGTTGCTCCTAGGACTATTCAGATGTACTGAAAAGCAGAGATGGACAAAATTAATACTTGGATATGGGGTATGGAAAATAATGCTGCTTCTCACATGAGACACAGAATAGCTTCATCAGAGGGTTTGACTTGACAGACACTAATCCAATTTAACCTGTTTCAAGATTACAAGAGAAAGGTACTTTAGCTGCTTACTGTCTTCAAAATATGATGGCCCTGGTGTAGTTGTATATGGTTGTAATCCCTATTAATGGTAAGGTAAAGACTGGTAGCTAACTTGAATTAGGAAGTTGCAATGTACAAAAATTTGAGTAATTAGTTGGGTAATTAATACTTTTGTTAATCATGTTAGCATATAATTGATAAAAGGATCTTGAATCCCAACCCTGTCTCCCTTCCTCCCCTCCCCCCCCTTCCATTGAACCTACTCAAGGCTTATACGCCCTTAGAAAAGTGAATGTTTGTTAGAGTAGCAATTAATTCTGGTTTGTAAGTAATGAGAGAATGAATATTATAATAAGAGATGGACCCATTCTAATGAGGGCCTGGGGGACATGACTTTGAACATATCATTTACTTCCAAATCACCCCTAATTTTGGGTAATCTAGACAAAATATCTATCCTTCCCCGATCTGTGGAACATAATGGGCTGGAATGCCCTTAGATTAAATCTTTATAAAGTTTGCTAGTTGGGGGTAGGGAGGAGCAATAATTCATCTAGAAAAGAAAGTCTAGGAAGGGTAAATTTTGGAGAAAAGTCCCAGATCTCTCCAACTTGTTATTTAATAATTGTTTGTCTCAGGATTCTGAACTGAAGTAGGGTTAAAGCTAATCAGATATTAATATTAAGTCTAGCATCAAACCCTGAGAGGAAAAGAGATGGTAGCTGGGAGCACAAGGGATACCTGGAGAGGTTCAGGATAACTGACTAGTCCAACTATCAATAGTGGCTTTTGAGTCCATGAGAGGCTGCTGTCCTTCCAAACTGGGCAAGATAGGCAGAACAAATCTTAAAAACAAAACAAAACAAAACAAAAAAAGAGGCTCTGAAGATTTTAGCTTTCTGGGTTCTAGTTTCCTTTAACCCTTTCAACTTTCAATTCAAGTTCCAAACGAGATGGACTCAGGCTGAGTAAGGAAATAAAACAATCTATTTGTTCATTCAGGACTCTCAGACAAACTCTTTTCTTCAGAATGATTCCATGGATTCTTGTATTTAGATGTGCTAATTTTGAACCTGGCCAATCAGCCTGGTGAATGATCTGGGCCATCATGGGAGAAAAGGTGACTCAGGAGTAACTGCATGGATCTGATGAGCCAACTGACTTCTTAATTCCCTGAGGCAGCAATACCTGTCTCCGGAATATCAGACATCTGTGTCCCACCGCAATGTCAAGTGTCTCTGATTTGTTCCAAAGCACTCAGCTGCCTGTAGCAATAACCCTAATCATGGTAAGGAAGCACTACCGACAATAGCAACTCTATCTGTAAATCTTGCCCCTGTAATTACGATGGCTTGTGGAGATACTGGCCTGAAGTTTAACTTTGGAATCAGCAGAAAAACAGCCGTTTTCCATTCTGGGGCAGGCACAATGAATGATTGGAATAGGTATAAAAATCACTTTCTGCTTTATGATGTGTGGATTAATGAAAGTATTAAACCATTCTAATGATAGATAAGGAAATTATTTCCACTGTAGCTGAAAGAAATAAAACTGCTCTGTCTTAAATTAAAGAGGTTTAAAACTTTGCAAGCTCATCAGAAGTGCCTGGGCAACAAAGAGGTGTAAGTTTATCACCCATTATGGAGTCCCTTAATTTCTGAACATTCATCATTTTTCTGCTTCATTACGGTGGGTGCATTCCCAAAGCTTGTGGGAAACATACATTCCTGCAGAAGAGAAGCGTAAATATGGGTCAGGCCAATATCTTTTTATAGGGAGTACTGGGATTTCCCCATTTTGTTAGCATGTTACGCTATTAATTTTATTTCATTGACATTGTTGCCTTTTGGAGTAGCTGTGTCCTGAGCTGGCAAAGCACAACTGAGTCCATTCCAACATTCAAAGTGTGACTAAATGGTAGGCTTGGGGATGCATTGAATATGGCTATTTGAGTGGCTATGTGAGTGTGGACACTCACAAATTAATCACCATAGTAGTTATACTATGTTAGAGTCCTGTCTAAGGTGTGTGCAGGTATCTGTGTTGCTCTAGGCAAAAACTAGAGAACAGCAGGGTTCAATGAAAGGAACAGTGTTTTATATATATCAGGAGAGCTGATTTCTAATCCTATCTCTGCTGCTTACTCATTTATGTCTTTTTATATTATTAATTTTATTTACTTTATATTATATTATTTATTTTATTTATATAAGGTCTCATTTGCCTTAGCCGTCAAATGAAAGGTTTGAAATAGATCAGTGTTTCTTAAACTCTCATTGCTCAAACATGACACAATACTCTCTGCTATGAAGACTCGTTCTATACCACACCAAGTCAGGAAACTGGCACATAGTTTCCCCATAGTAAAAGCAGAGGTTTCTGAAGAGATCCTTGTAAGTATAAGGTCTGATATGATTTGAGGGTAATGGGCATATTGCAATTAGCTTTGTTTTGCTTGTTTTGCGAATACTGTTCTTTCCAGGAAAGGCAATGTACTGTGATGGATAGAGAAGTGATCTTAAAGGCAAAAAGAGATGAGTTCAATTTTAGCCTTTAGCAAATACTGATTACATGACCTACGGTCATAAACTGCAGAAAAAGTGCTCTCTTAATCTCACCAGGGAATACCTTGCAGTCCTATCTCTATCCTAGAGCTACCAGGAACCTTAAGAATGATCAAATCCAATTATTCTAATTCTAATTCTAATCCACTTTCATGAGTTTTGTTAGGCTGCTTATTTTGTTATGTTAATTCTGTTAAATCATTTTTTTTTTTTTTTTTTTTTTTTTTTTTTTTTAGTATTATCAGTCTGGTAAATTTTTACTGAAAATGAATTTTCATTCACCGGTGTTTTCATTCCCTTCTGAGGAAAATATCTCTATTGATGTACTTCAGAGCCCTTTTTGCAATTTATAGATTTAGTGAGTTGCTAAAAACACTGAAAAGTTATGTGTTTGTCTAGGGTCATAGAACCAGGATATGTCCGGTGGCCCAAATCTTGGCTTTAAGGCTATCTTTCTAGTCACTAAACTATATGGCTTTTCTTGCTTTCCGTTAAAGAAGCAATGCAAAAGCGTCTCCTTTGAATTGTCTCTCCTTTGCCTCTTCTCTGATCAAGAATAAATAAAAAGGCAGCAATTATAAAAAAAAAAAATTGGTGGTCATAAAGCTATATTATAAAGCAGCAATTATCAAAATCACTTGGTACTGGCTAAGAAATAGAGTAGCTGATTAGTGAAATAGGTTAAGTTTACAAGACACACTAGTCAATGACTATGGTTAACACAGTGTTTGATAAACCCAAAGATTCCAGCTTCTGGGATAAAAACTCACTATTTGACAAAAATGCTGGAAAATTGGAAATTAGTATGCCAGAAACTAGGCATTGATACATACCTAACACCTATACCAAAATAAGGTCAAAATGAGGTCATGATTTAGATGTAAAAGTGATGCCATAAGCAAATTAGAAGAACAAAGGATAATCTACCTCTCAAATCTGTGGAGAAGGAAGAAATTTGTGGCCAAAGTATTAGAGTACATTATGAAATTCAAAATGGATAATTTTGATTATATTAAATTAAAAAGGTTTTGTACAAAACCAATGCAGACAAGATTAGCAGGGAAGCAGTAAATTAGGATTTTTTTTTTTTTTTTTTTTTTTTTACAAACAAGGATTCTGATAAAGGCCTCATTTCTAAAATATATATGGAAGTGACTCAAATTTATAGGACTACAAACCATTCTCCAATTGATAAGTGGTCAAAGAATATGAACAGACAATTTTCACTCTTTTTGTTGTTGTTTACTTGCATTTTGTTTTCTTTCTCAAATTTTTTTTCCTTTTTGATATGATTTTTATTTTGCAGCATAATAATTGTGGAAATATGTATAGAAGAAATGCCCTTGTTTAGCATATTGCATTACTTGCCACCTAGGGCAGGGGGTAGGGGGAAAAGAGAGAGAAAAAATGTGATACATAAGGTTTTGCAAAGGTGAATGTTGAAAACTATCTATGCATAGATTTTGAAAAAAAAACTTAAAAAATAAAAATAAATAAGTACCACTAAAAAATGTGGTGGTCAGCAATAAGAAGAAGACCATTTTACCACACACTCCCTTTATTGTGCCATATCTGGAATATTGTATTTAGTACTGGACACATGAGATGTCCAGAGAAAAGGGACTGGAATGGCAACAGATTGCAAATCATAGAATGGGATAAACAGCTAAATTAGCATTACCCAAAAACCCTCATCAAACCCTGCCTTCCAATAATGTGATATCATGTACTATACATGTACAACTAAACTCACAGGCCCTATCCTGTAGAAATTTAGGACATTACATGATAATGACACTTTCAATATTCAGGATACACATTTAACAAATTGAGATGATAAGTAAATATATATTCACATTACACATCAATCCCTAAGTTGGGATGTTGAGTATGTCTTTGTATGATAGGACAAGTGGGAGCTAAGTGACAATGAATAGATTATACTACTTTAGACAGCTAACTCTCTAAGTCATTCTAGTCTTGGCCCTCCTAAGAAAAACGGCAGCATACACACACACACACACACACACACACACACACACACACACACAGAGACACATACACAGACACACATATGTTCCCCTTAATGATATTACATCTTTTTGTCTTTTCTTCCCATTTACCGATTTCCTCTTTTTCTCATTTCCTGGAAATTCTATGTCCTCCTGTTTCTACATAGCTTTCCTTAGCACGTCACTTCAGGAATCTACTGAAACCTGCACTTCTCCAAAATATTTTGTGGTTTAGAATTAACTTTTTTCCCTCCTCAACATCCCTTTTTGTCTGATTCTCCAACAATACTTCTAACAGTTTCAAGAAAATGATCTTAGTTATGAGTTAGAAAAAATATAACCTACTAAAACTGATTTGCTCCTAGGCCTGAAGTGATTGATGACTCATTCCTAATGTCTTTCTGGAGAAAGGGCCAATATTTACATTTTTATAATATTATCCTTTTTCTCAATTTTTCCAAAACACTTTTCCTCTTTTGCCCTAATTATACCTTAATTTACATTATATTGATCTGTGCCCACATTATATGCCATGATAGAAGGCGACTGGATTGTTGTTTTTCACTTTTATATTCTTAAAGCCTAACATTGTGTCTTTTGTGTAGTAGATGTTTAATAAATATTTTCTGAATTGAAGATCTTGTTAACCCAAATGAATTACTAATTGGTGGGATTCCAGGCAAAGTATTGAACAGGGATGTAGATGGCTAAGGGAAAAGAAACCTCAAATGAGGGATAGGATGCAGATAATCATAGACTAGTTTATTTTCTAGACTTAAATGACAATTTAATGAATATGTGGTTATCAGGAGTCAGAAATAGGCTTTGGATCTGAAATAGAGAGAGTCTCTTAAGAAGTAAAGCAAAGGGGGTAGAGTCAAGATGGTAGAGAGTTAGACAGGTCTTTGAGTTCTTCCCAGTTTCCTTGAGATCAACAGTAGATCAATAAAAATGTTGAGAAAAGTGAAAATTAGTATGGCAGAAACTAGGCATCTAACATTATATTCCAAGATAAGGTCAAAATGGGTTCATGATTTAGACATAAAGAGTGACACTATAAGCAAAGCAGAAAAACAATAGATAGTCTATCTCCCAAAACTATGGAAAAGGAATAATTTTATGACCAAAGAAGATCCAGAATACCATATTAAATGCAAAATGAATTATTTTGATTATATTAATATTAAATTTGTTGTTAAATCTGTTGTTCATTATATAATAATATATGATATATCATATGTAATATAATAAATATATTAACATTAAATTTGATTATATTGTTTTTAAACAAACAAAATCAGTGCAGATAAGATTAGAAGAGAAGCAGTAAACTGGGAAATTAAAAATTTTTTTTTACATCCAAGAGTTCTTATGAAGGCCTCATTTCTAAAATATATATATATATATAGAATTGACTCAGATTTATAGAGCTACAAACCATTCTCCAATGGATAAATGGTCAAAGAATATGAACAGACAATTTTCAGATGAAAAAAATTAAAACCATTTCTACTCATATGAAAAATTGCTCTAAATCACTATTGATTAGAGAAATGCAAATTACAATAACTCTGAGGTACCCCTATATAACTCTCAGACTGGTAAGGTGACAGGAAAAGATAGTGATGACTATTGAAAGGGATGTGGGAAAACTGGGACATTAATACATCGTGGGTGGAGTTGTGAACTGATCCAACCATTCTGAAAAGCAATAGGGAACTATTCCCAAAGGCTATCAAATTATGCATACCCTTTGATCCAGTAGTATCTCTATTGAGCCTATATCCCAAAGAGATCATAGAAAAGGAAAAAAAAGACCTACATGTGCAAAAATGTTTATAGCAGCCTTTTTGTAGTGTCAAGAAAGTAGAAACTGAGTGGATGCCCATGAGTTGGTGAATGGCTGAATAAGTTTTGTATATATGGCTATTATAACTTTTATATATATATATGAATGTTATGGAATATTATTGTTCTATAAGAAATAATCAGCAGGATGATCAGAAAGGCATGGAGAGAGACTTACATGAACTGATACTAAGTGAAATGAGTGAACTAGGAGATCACTGTACATGGCAATAAGATTATATGATGATCAGTTCTGATGGTTATGGATTTTTCAACAATGAGGTGATTTGGGCCAATTTCAGTGGTCTTATATTGAAGAGAGCCAGCTGTATCCAGAAAGAG
Organism: Antechinus flavipes; assembly: GCF_016432865.1. Taxonomy (NCBI): domain Eukaryota; kingdom Metazoa; phylum Chordata; class Mammalia; order Dasyuromorphia; family Dasyuridae; genus Antechinus; species Antechinus flavipes. The sequence continues at coordinate 587,123,813 of NC_067399.1, read as the reverse complement.
GACTGTGGGAACTGAATGTGGATCACTACATAGTATTTTCACTCTTTTTGTTTGCATTTTGTTTTATTTTTCAATTTTTTTTCTTTTGTGATCTGATTTTTCTTGTGCAGCATGGATAATTGTGGAAATATGTATAGAATAATTATAATTTAATATATATTGGATTATTTGCCATTTGGTGGAGCGATTGGGGGAAGGGAAAGAGAAAAAATATTTGGAACATAAGATTTTGCAAAGGTAAATATTGAAAATTATTTATACATACATTTTGAAAATAAAAAAAGTGTAAAAAATAAATTAGAGGAACAAGCAAATTTCAGAATTTAAGAATTCACGTCGAAAGGTGGAGCTGACAGCAATCAAGGCAGAGGAATCTGAACCTGATGCTGTTTAATTTCTGGGTTCCTTACACTGATTCCAGCCACTGATAGCAGAGTGTGGACAGGCCTAGACCCACCAGAGCAAATGGTAGAGAGATGGTAGCAAATTGAAAAATGAATAATCATTGGGTCTACTACTGTCAGGGAAAAAGAAGAAAAAAATTTGTTGACAGTGAGTATTTACCAGGGATGTTCTGGTAAATGTTTAACAGCTTAAAAAAAAATGATGAAGCACATTTATTGACATTTTTTGTATTGACATTTTTTCTCTCACTTTCTTAAGTTTACACAATCAGCATAATAATAAATCAAGCCCTGATTTATAGTATTTATGAATTTTCCATGTGTAACTGGAAATTTAACAACTGGCTCTCAGGGGACCAGTTCATACTGGCTCTGAACACCTCTGATTCTAACACAGATTGATACTGAAGTAAAACATTACATTCAATGTAGAGGAAAGAGATTTGAGGTAAGAGAATCTAGTATTCCTCAACTGATGGAGATCAGTGTCTTAGGAGAAAGAAGAGATCTAGTTTTTGATAGCACCACTACCTACTAACTGCTTTGTGACATTGGGCAAGTAGCTGCCCTTTCCCGAATCTTGTTTCCTTATATGCAAAATGAGTAGACTAGATAATTATTAAGAAACCTCTAAACTTAATAGTTTTTATAGGAAGCTCCTCATCAGTTGTATGTGGAAAACCCATAGGCAGCATAGCCTGTTAATATCCTTAGCATGATGATAGGGAGAATATTAACAGTCAGCAAGCATTTACAAAATGCTTACTATGTGCTAGAAACATTTAATTGTCTTCAACTTCATTTTACATTGTTTAATTCAGACAGGATCTGGAGACAATAACCATGTATTTCTTGGTCCTACCTTTGGCCCCTAAGCAGAATCCGCAGTCCCCTGCCTGGTGGATCATCCCATTTCCTTTGCTATTATTGGCAAAAACACATCCCTTCACAAACACTCCATTAGTTTTGATGTTCACATCAGTGCTCTGTTGTGTTTGAAGGGTTTTGCCAAGGTCTATTGACATCTCCAAAGAGCTCTCCCTGGGCCTTCTACATTTTTCCCCAGGACTGTCATTCTTGGAAAGGTATTTAGCTCATTAATATCCTTTAATACCACATGCCTGTGTATATTTGTGTGTGTGTATGTGTGTGTGTTCAAACAGCAGGGAATCATCAGACTCTCACCCAGGAGCTTTGGGAAGTCTCATGGAGTTGTCCTAGTAGACAAGAGGCAGCCTGGGAATTTGTGTCTGATTAGTCTATCTTGGGATTGATAAGACAAAGGAAAGGAGAGAGGGGACGCTATTCAACTGGCAAAAGGACTATGTTGCAAATCTCTCTGGCACAGGCTCTTGTTTTCAGTTTTCTGTCTCATTTCCCTGTTGAAGCACTGAATCTTAACCACTGACTCACCGCCTAGTGACCAACCATATGGCCCCAAGAAAGATAGCACTTAGCATGTGTGCCCCAGTTAATCAGCCAGATAGGCAATCTGAACAGTCTCAATGGAGACAGTGCCAGATGCTACTTCCTGGGTCAGAATTCCATTGATGCATGTCAAAAAAACTACAAAATGGTATCTTGGGATTTTAGTCAATGTGAGTAGGAAAAAAATAATAAATAGAAAACAACCAGAATTTGGAATTGCCATAAAGCTGAATGGATTGCTTTTGAAGGAAGAGGGTTTCTCATTGATGGAATTTTTTTTTTTTTTTAAGGAGACTAAAAGACCACTTATTGGTAAGAGGAAATTCTTATTCATGTATAGATTTGAGCTAGATGATCTTTGAGGTTCATTTTAATTTACATTCCATGAGACTGGTGAACTAAGCAGTCTATGGATTAATATCATATTAATGAGGCCTTGGGCATTTTTTTTTCATTCCTTAGTATGGGCCAAGTAATTATGAAGAATTCCCCAACTCCAGACTTTGCCTTTGATCATAATAGAATATGTTACATCACAAGGCAGTTAGATGACCTGATGGATAGAATCCTGGATCTAGAGTCAGAAAAATGTGAATTCAAATCCTTCCCTTTGAGGGCAGGATCATTATTTTGGCATTTCTTTGGTTGTATCCCTAGTACAGTTTCTGATACATGGTAAGTGCTTAATCAGTTTTTGTTGACTGAGTTATATACACTTTCATTCATCCATTCAGTAAATGAATGAGAGCCATTGTTTTAGGAGGGGAAGATAATTCACAGACTTGCTTCTTCCTGTTAAATTATGGAACCAGCTCAGTGTTTGCTGTGCTGATTTCAGATATATTTACAGCCGTACAAATTTTAAATGTTGTCTATCCAACTACATATGACAATCTAATACAAGAATTTTTAGCTCTTGTGTTTCATGGGCCCTTTTGGCCAGTCTGATGAAGCATTTGAACCCTTTCTCAGATGAATACATTGAAATACATAAAACAAAATAAAAAGGTTAGTGAAAAATAAAGATGCCATTTTTTTCCCATTCAAGTTCATGCACCCTCTGAAATTTATCCATAGATCCCTAATGGATTCAGGGACTTCAGATTAAGAACTCCTGGCTTACACAATGGGCATTCATTATCAATTTGATTTTTCCTACATGAATAGGTCAGACCTTTTTGAGTAATTATGAACCTTATTAAGCAGTTATAATGATGTAATTCACAGAGGAGGAGCTGGAACACTTCACCATCTATATAAGAGGGGTTTTTGGAGCTTTCTTTGTATTAGAGACCTCTTTGGCAATCTGTTGAAATTGACAGAGCCCTTCTTAGAAGACATTCTTTTGAGAAGAGATCCAAAGGCTTCATCACACTGCCCAAAATATATATGTATATATGTGTGTGTATATTTATGTATGTATACATACACATACACATATATATGAAATTATATACTGCATATAATATGGCATATATAATTGAATTTCCTCTTTTCCTACACATTTCATTTTGTGTACTTAAAAATAATATTCTAAGAAGGGCTCTGTTGATTTCAACAGATTGCCAAACAGATTTCTGATACAAAGAAAGCTTAAGAACTGAGTAAATCCTACTAGGCTGGAAAGGTCTCAAGTGTGGTTTTAGAAAAAAAGGCTATCTATTCCCTGTGAACCAACTTAGCTAAGTAAGAAAGGATCATCACAAGTAGGCAAGCTGCTTGGTCATGTATGTTTTGGCTATGGCAAACCAAGAAACAAAGATAAATTAAAAAAAATATTCTCAGTTTTATATGACTCCATTCTGCTTCTGAAGTAATGCTAGTACTAAAAGCTAGCTTTATATTTTACTTACTATGTGCCAGAAACTATGTCAAGCACTTCACAATTATCTCAATGAGCCGTATAACAATCCTGGGAGATAAGTGCTATTATTGTCTTTATTTTACAACTGAGGAAACCGAGGCAAATAGTTGTTGTGACTCATCCATGTTCACACAGCTAGTAAGTGTGTCTGAGATCAGATTTGAAATCATATCTTCCTGACTCTAGACCTACATGAACCATCTCAGTAATAAAAAGAGTGTTTGCAATGGTACAAAGAATCACACATTTTTTATAACATTCACTTAGACTTTGTCGACTCAAAATGTCACTGACCACTTACAGCATCATAATGAAGATAACAATCCATTTCTCCCTACCTGGAAAGAAGATCAAATGAAAGGGCATATTTGAAAGTGCCTTATAATCCAAAATACCTTATAAATGTGAACCCTGACCTAGATCTTTGGTTCCTTCCCTTTTGTACTTTTCTTAGAAGAAGTGCTCAAAAATGTCAGTTGAATCTTCATTCATGTATTAAATGAATGAACAAAAATGTGCATGACTTAGCAAAAATTTGATTAAGCATTTACTATGTGTCAGAAAATGTTCTAGGGATATAAACAACAACAACAACAACAACAAAAAATACCAAGATAATGGCCCTGTCTCAAGAGGTTCACACTCAAGCTTGGAGAAAACTCATTCTCAGATTTTAAAACTACTTGTTACATCTCCTATTGATGGAAGTATCATTTTAAAGTATAAAGAATATATGAGCATGGGATTGTAGAATTGGGAGGAACCTATGGTCTAACCACAATGATGTCCTGGAAGATAATTTAATAACCAGGGGGAAAATGTACATAGGATGCACCTTTAAGTTTAATCTGAATTATTAGCATTTTTTCATGACTTGATTAAGTCTAAATAATTAACATAACAATAAATCATAGTTATAATGAAATTTGTAGCATTAATGATTTCCATTTCATATTGAAAATATAGCAATCTGTAGAGCTGCTTTGAGTTGGCTTTAGTACACTCTTGCCTAACTCCCTCATTTTATGAGGTCCAAAGGGTATAAGTGGTTTTCCCAATTTCACACATGTAGGTAGTAGCCCTGATTAAATTTAGCTTTGGACTGCACTTTTACAGTGTTCTTTTTGCTGTACTGGGCTGTCTTCTCTGTTATCACTGTTTGATCAACTACGTATGATTGATATAAGAACAAGTAGTTAACCCGGGTTAATCCTTGCAGCTCTCAGGTCTCCTCACTCCTCATTTCATCCACCAACTGTAGGAAGTTGATAAATTCTAAGGATATTTGTTGCTATATTCCTTCCACATTGCAGGGGTTAGGAGTATGGCATTCCCAGAATCTGGAAAATTCACATAAAATTTGTTGGCCCTTCCTTTGTAACAAAGAAGAAGTCTGATTATTTTTCTTTTTATTTTATGATGTGTTGGCTTGTAAAAATTAGGTTAAATAATTGGTCACAGGCTCTGTGTCATCTGCTAGCTTTCAAATATCATGTGTAGCTTCCACAAAACTCTCCCAAATTTCCATTCAATTTCATATGTCATTCTGCAATATATTGAAACCATGAAAGAGAAAGTCATGATGTGGAAGGGATAACTTCGGCCTATATATTTACTTCATTTGATACCTCCTCAAAATAATTCCTTTTGTTACAGAGATCTAAAGAAAGAAAATCTAGATTACAATCAGACTATAAGTTATCACCCCTTTTCAGGGGAAAGTTCCTACATTTAAACCCAATTTCTTGTGTTGTGTGAGTAATGGAGAAAAGCAGGCTTATTCTTGGCCAAGAAACCAATCAATACCATTTTTAGGAACCCTGAATTCTAGACCCTGCAAGTATCCTTTAAATAAGAAGTTGTTCCAACAGTTCAATCTTATCCTTTTGTAAATACTACTGAAAATGTGGATATCTCACTAGGAGTCTTCATTTCTCATGAAGGCCTCCAGAAACTTGGACTTATCAGGTACCTAAAGCTCTGTTGGTGGGAGAGAAATAGAGAAGCTTAACTCAGCAAACAACAGGATTAGTTGTTTTGAGTTTGGAATATGGTTTACAAAAATGTATTCTCTACATTTGTCACTTCCAATTAATATAACATTTTATTTTGTCACCTGCTCTGCTTGGAACAGTTATTGTGTATATATGATATGGACACCATAATCTTCTGTTGAGATCCAAGGTATGAGTTCCACTCTCAGCTATAATTGTGGCATATAATAGTTTTTTTTTTTTCCAAGACTTCCAAGACTTTTAGGTTTGTGCCCAAAGGTGAAGGAGAGAAATTAGTTACAGTCTAAAATGTTCCCTTGACCTTAAAAGCTGCAGATAATTATCTAATGAAATATATGGCTGCTTCTCTGAAATGACAGAAATTAATCTTTGATGGAAGTCATATTGTATAATTACAGAATTCTTGAGTTGAATGTCTTGAGACCTTATCATCTCATTGGGTAAGAGAAAACTTTTGCTTCCCTTCATTGTGTAGCCCATTCAGCTTCAACACTTCTACTTGATGTGTTTCTATTGTCTGAGAGTGATTTCTTGTTGTTTACTCTTATTAAGAAAAAAATCAGAAGATGATCATAGATTTACAATTGGAATGGATCATAGGGATCATGTTTAACACCTTAATTTAACAGATTAGAATAACAGAGGCCCAGAGAGGTTCTGTTACTGTTCTGTAAAAACACAGCTTCTAAGTGTCTGAAGAGGGATTTGAATATATCAGGATATTCTTGTCTCCAAGTTGAGTAAGCTCTCTCTCCAATACAGCATCTGATGTTGACTAGTTATTGACAAATCACCTTAACTCCTTAAGTCTAATTTTCCTTGTGTAATTTGGAACTCATAAGGTCAGAGATTTAGAGTTAGAAGTCATAGAGTTCAACATCTTTATTTTGCAGGTGAATAAACCTTGAGAGGTCAAGGGCTTATCCAATTTAACAAGTATATAAGGGAGGAATCAAACTCAGATTCGAAGACCAACACTGTATTCCTGATATCACATTGCTTCTCAGTATACTTGCATTACCTAACTATTTCTTAGTACCATTGTGAAGGAAGAACTTTGTATGTTGTAAAACATATTTTAAAAGAATATTTTTTAAAATTGTAAATTATGGAATAAAGCAAGCATTCCTATGATTATTATTAATTAATTTTTCTGAAACTTAGCTTCCTTATCTTAACTGTCCTACATATTTCATAGGGGTGTTGCAAGAATCATTAGAAATGATGGATGGGAGGAATTTGTATGTAACCTTTCTATCAATTCAAATTATCTGAAGATGGAATAAATTATCACTGATGTAGTATGTTTTACAGTTTTCCGAGTATAAAGGTTTATTATTATCAATAGAAGATGCAAAAGGTGTTTTGATGTACCTATGATTCTAGAAAGAATTTTGTCTAATGTTTTCTCTGTGGTGGGGATATTTATTAAGTGCTTCCTATGTACCAAACACTGGGGGCACAAGAAAAAAATGAAACAAAATCTTACAGTTCTGTGGGAGAGATCACATATTTATGTTTAAATATAGGCAAAATAGTAGTTTATGTCTATGTACAAGTAAAGGCCAAATAAGAAGTAATAGATAGATGATTTCTCAGTTTCCTCTGTGACAATCACTAGTTTTTACAAAGTCATTTGATCCAAAGCAAAACAACATTTTATCACTAATGTCTGTTGTAGATACTCAATGGATGTCAAATGGATTCATTAGCACATCACTGAGCTGTAATAATGGAAAGTCAGTCAATTTTAAGAAGCTCTTGGTATAAAGGAAAGCTTTGAGTTTGGTAGAACAGGAAGGGTTGGGACAGGGGACGGACTTGAAAAGAAGAAGGTTATTTTGTTGGATCAGAGTCTTTCCAGTAGGTAAGAATATTTGTCCTAGTGATTAGACAAATTACAATGGCAAGATCACATAAATAAAGCAATTAGAGGTCAGGGGCCTTTGGTTCTAGTCCTGGCCCTATGGGTAATTCATTGTAGGCCCTAGAAAAAATGTTTTCACTTCTTAGAGCCTTCATTTTCCCTCCTTAATAAGATGAGATTGAACTAAATGATCTCTGAGGGGTCTTCCAGCTCTAATTTCAATATCTAAAAAAGTGTTTGGGAGACTACAAAGAACTATTGAAATGTCAAGCAGCAGTAAAATGAGGGAGTTGGACTAGGCAATATCTAAGATGCTTTCCAGCTTTAAAAATGTGAGTCTGTGGTTCGCTGGCGTGAAACTTTCCTTTAAAATTAAAAGCAAGATCCAGAGAGAGAACTGTAAGAACTGAGTGTGGATCACAACATAGTATTTTCACTCTTTAGCTTGCATTTTGTTTTCTTTCTCATTTTTTCCTCTTTTTGATCTCATTTTTCTTTTGCAGCATGATAATTGTGGAAAATTATATAGAAGAATTATACATGTTTAACATATATTATATTACTTGCTGTCTAGGGGAAGGAGTGAAGGGAAGGAAGGGAAAAAATTTGGAACACAAGATTTTGCAAAGTGAATGTTGAAAATTATCCACTCATATGTTTTAAAAATTAAAAAAAGAAAAGAGAAAGCTTTAATAAAAATAAATAAATAAAATTAAAAGGAAGGATTCTACTAGTCCTTTTTTGAGGTTCCTTTTGCTGAGGCCTCATTTCAAACATAAACACAGGACGCCTTAGGGCTCATTTAATACAACTTTTTATTTTACAAATGAGGAAACCGAGGTCCAGAAAAGGACAGGATACAGTGGGAAAAGTATTGATTTGGAGATCAGAAGATCTCAGTTCAAATCCTTATCTCTATTAATTATTATCTATGTAACACTGAGATAGTCACCTCTCCCCTTTGGGCCTGAATTGAACCAGATAATCTCTAAGGCTCTTTCTAATTAAAACAAAACAAAACAAAACAAACAAAACAAAACAAAACAAAACTAGCCTGACTTGCTTAAAGTCATACAGTGAGAGCTGCAATTGACCCAGTTTTCTGTAACCCAGTCCAGTGGTCTCTCCATTGTAACAAACTACATATTTGTTTTCATATATCTTCTCTCCAAGGTTTCTTGGGCTTTCTTTTTTGCTAAAGCCAACAAACTTTTTTTTCATCCTTCTTGACACTTCTGGGAGTTTTGATATTATTGAGCATACTCTCCTTGAATTTTTATGATTCTTATCTGTCATGGTTCTCTTCTGACCTATTCAACTAATCCTTTTCAATCTTCCTTTGCAGGTCCTTCATTCTTGCCTTTTATATGTAGGGTCCTCCTTTCCCCTCTACTCTTTCTCTTGGTGCATTCTTTTGCTGTCTTTTGTTAGCAAATTATGCCTAAAGGCCAAATGTGGCCTGCCTTCACTTTTGTTTGGCATAGGAGCTAAGTATGATTTTAAAATTTTAAGATGCAATAGAACTTTAAAAATAGCAAAATTATTCTTGGCTTGTGGAGTTTATAAAAAACAGGCAGCATGGTGGATTTTGCCTACAGGCTATAATTTGCCAGCCCATGAGCTAAATAATCATCTCTACACAGATGACTCTCATATCATCATGGGCATCTCTTATGTCTCCCTGTTGGATATCCCCAATTGCTTGTTGATCATCACCCCTTGGATGTCTCATAAACATCTCAAATTTGCCATGTCCAAAACTGAAATCATCTTTGTCTCTTCATCCTCACTCAAGCTTTACATAAAATCAGTTGTTATGGCTTGTAGGTTCTATTTCAATATTTCTTACATTCTTCCCATTTTCTCTACTCAGGCCACTACAATCCATCCTACTCCTGATTTTTATCACCTCTCTCCTGGGTGACTGATGTTGCCTCCTACTTAGCTTTTGTGAAATTCAAATATGGTGAAAATTTCATGAAACCTTCCCTTCTCCAATATATCTTCTATATCATTGCCAGATTGGCACTCCCATTTGACTTTAAAACTCATTGTGAACTGACTCCAACTTCTCTTTCCAGACTGATTATTTTCAGACCAGAATAATTATATATTATTTCATTAATGAACTCTCTTTTCTAATCAAACTTTACTATTTTCTGTTCCCTATGAATAATATTCCATTTCCTTCTCTGACTTTATACAGATTATACAACGTGCCTATATCATATTGTAGTTATTTGTAACCTCTTACATCCCCTAGTTTCTTTCAGGGCTGAAATCAAAAGTGATATCTCTTTCTAGAGACTTTTCTTGATTTCCAAGCTGTTATTCTCCACCCTACCCTTAAATCATTATATATTATGTATATATGCTACAAATATTTATCTGTGAAATTACAATTCCCATGATAAAAAAAGAAAATTATATTTCATGTTAATGGACATAGAGAGATTCTGAAGCTTCTTGAATAAGGAAGTAAATATATTGTCAGACTTGTATTTAGAAATATAAATGTAGCAGTTCTGTAAAAAATGGATTAGAGATAGTAAAGACTGGACACAGGGAGACCAATTAGGAAGTTATTGTAATGTTTCAAACAAGAGGTGATTAGGGCCTGAACTAAGGTAGTTACAACGTGAGAAGTGTCATGAGAAGACAGAAGAGAAGGATGTGAGAGATTTTGAGGAAGTGGAATCCACAAGAATTGACAACTGATGAGGTATGAGAATAAATGAGGAAAAAAAATCAAAAGTGAGTTCTAGATGGTGAACTTAGGCGACAAAGAATGATTGTATCCTCAAAGCAAATAGTAAAAGTAGGAAGTGGAATGGGTCTAGTGGCTTATGACAATTAGATAATTAGTTCAGTTTTGGACATTTTGAATTTGAACTATTTATAGGAAAGTTAGTTGGAGATTTCCAAAAGACATCTGGTCAAAGATACTAGATTTGAACTCTGGAGAGAGATAATAGCTCCATATGTAGATCTGAGAACCATCTCTATAGTTTAATGCATGGGAATTTATGAGATCACTGTGGGAGATAATATAGAGGAAAAGAGGAGGCAGCCCTAGATAGATCTCTGAGATACACCCATGCAAAAAGAATAGGCATAGAGGAATGATTCTACACATGATACAAGCTAATACTGAAGGATTAAGAAGTGAATGAAAGGCAAGAAAGTGGAGATGAAGAATATAGACAGCTTTTTCTAGGAGTTTGGTTATGGAATGAGAAAAAAGAAGAATGAGTTTGAAGGGTTAATTTTTTTTTTTTTTATTGGATGAGGAAAGAAAAGGTGATAATTTTGGGGTTTAAGGAGAAAATACAAGATTTGAAAGACAGCCCTTGGAAGTACTCTACAATAAGTGAGAGAAAAACAAAAGCATTGTCGTGCAACAGTGAGTAGCTATTTAAGATTAGATTGTATAAAGTGCAATAGCTTTCAGTAGCTTTTATGTAGGAACAATGGTAGAGGTAATCCAGAATAGCTATTGGAGAAGGAAGAACAGCCCCAAGATGGGAAAGGATTGTTGTCAGAAGATGTTATAAAGCTGAATTTGTTAACCTCAAGATTTCAGAGACCTGAGGTGAGGTTGGAGCAGATAATAAAAGTAAGGAGATGTATAGGATGCCAATAAATTGTAGTGAGAATAAGAAATAGGCTTTAAAGACTGAACCATAAGAGAAAATGGAAATATGAGGCAATCACTGGAGGAATTTAAGAGTTTTGGATCTTGTAGATACAATACTTGTGGATGAGAATGCAAATAAGGGAATGGTCCTGTAGGTGTGACTGAGGTTAGAGGTTAAAGGAGATGAGGAAATTGATGACCTGAAAGAACAGCATCTTCTTTCCCCAAGTGTAAGGGTGGAGATTAGATTGGATAGAGTGTCTGTGAATCAGGTCTTGGACTCCTTGACAAAGGAAGGAGAATTCCCTGACGCTATGTTAACAACTGCTCCCAGGATCCAGATAGAATGGATAGATCAAATCTGATTGGAAATGGATAGAATGATGAATAGACCTGAGTAGAAAAGAAAAGATGTGGGAGGATAGAAGTAGGAGCTGTCAGAGTGAAGCAAGAAAAAAAAAAAACAAACCTGTTTTTCCCACAGCCCAAAATATTAGGGAGATGATAAGAGAAAGAGAAGTCAGTTCTGGAAAAGGTGACCAAGAACAAAAATCTTCTGAAGAAAGTTAGGTTTCTGTGATTGAGGTAGCAATATGAAAGAGAAGGTCTGAAGTAAAGGACAATTTATTAATATACATAGAAGACTTATAACAAATATTTATTAATAGTGTAATGCTGGAGAAACTGAGCATAGAAATTAGAGAGTATTTAATAATTTATTAAATGGGAGAGATTTACTGGGGCCAAATGGATCCATGGTTTGCTCACAAGGGTGAATGAGACCATCATCTCAAAGAATCCAGCAATAAATGACAGATACAAGATTCTTTTACAGGGTAACAAGAACAATGACATAATGGGAGAGGTACCTGGGATGATATAATGGAGGGAAGTAACCAGAGAGGCTCCTGATACTCTAGTGATATCTAAAATGGATAAAGACCTTTATTCCATCAAACATTAAGAGGGAATGATTATAATCTGAGACAGAGTAATTGAATAGGACAATTAGGGAAACTGGGTCAGGACATTAAAAGAACTGTGGCACAACATTAGCAGCATGAATGGGTCCACAACCACAATTTTTATTAAAACCAGTTTCCCCAAATAATCATGGATTCAAAGTATTATGAACAGCACAGTTCTCAGCCTCCAGAGCTGGATTTCACACCTCTACTACTGTTGTTTTAATTTTTCTTCTAAGGAAACCACAGTCTCTGTCCTTTGCCTTAGTGGCAGAGATATTTCTGTTTCTGCTACATTGAATCCCTGAGGCTTCTCCAGCACTCTGAGCGTTCCCAGGGCTCAAGAAGGCATTACAATATCGAGCCCCAGTAATCTATAAATAAAAAGCCCAAACACAATGTCACATATGCTCCAACGCCCAGAACTCAAAAACAAACAGCACAGCAAGAAATATTAGCTTTTTGATTCTACCAAGCGTGAAGTAGCCAGATTCATTCCTCTCTTTCTTTTTAAAAATCTACCAAGGGGAGAAACTAGCCATTTTCCATCAGCTCTTCTTGTAGGGAGGGATATCAACCTAAGCCAAGCAGTCTTGGAGAAACTCTTCACCTCCCCTTATTCCCCTAGCCCCTCACTTTCTCTCCTAACACACTAATTTCCTCCTCGACTGCAGCTTACAGGGAGGGATCTTTAGGGATTGGAATGGGCAAGAAAAATTCTGGGAAGAATTTGCATATGCTCTGCTGATGCATATGTTTATTTAATGCACTTTCAAACACTTTCTAGTGACCTTGAGCTCCACATTAAAAAACACAAAACACCCTTTAAACTTGCTCTCCATGAGAAGCTGGCAATTCTGAGAAGGCAGAATTATGGTAGTAATCTTTCTAAATGGTCTGTCATTGTAATGGAAATAAAGGTGGCAGTTAGTGAACCTGAGCATCAGAGGCAGCCAGACACTCATCAAGATAAGCATGTATGAATTGGGAGCCCACTGTGTGTAGGCCCTGGAACTAAGCATTTGAACTGGAATCTGAAACTAATTATCTGGGCAATGTTGTACCCGACTTTCATTTCTCAGGACTCTTAATTATATCATCTGTAAAAATGAAATGTTTGAACCAGGTGATTACTGTTTCATTTCAAATTTAAAAAATCCCATTGTTCTAAGGCTTGGTAGGGAGAATAGAAGTCCAGAGCTTCTATCCTTAAGGAGTCTAGGTTTTATTTTTCCAAATACATGCAAAAATAGTTTTCATTATTTTGCCTTTGTAAAAGCCTTGTTTTCCAAAATTTTTCTCTCTTCCCTCTCTCCAAGATAGCAAGCAATTTGATATAGGTTAAACATGTACAATTCTTCTAAATGTATTTCTATATTGGTCGTGTTTCATTAAAAAAAAAAAAGCAAATATCAGATCAAAAGGGAAAAAACAAACAAACATGAGAAAGGAAAAAAAAAACAAGCAAAAAAATAAACAAAAATAAAAGTTGAAAATTCTATTCTTTGATCTGTATTCAATCTCCATGGTTCTCTTTATGGATGTGGATAGTACTTTCCATCACAAGTCTTTTGCAATTGCCTTGAGTCACCTCACTGTTGAAAAGATCCAAGTCCATCACAATTGATCATCATATAATCTTATTATGTGTATAATGTTATCTTGATTCTGCTTATTTCACTAAGTATCAGTTTATGTAAGTCCTTCCAGGCTTTTCTAAAGTCAGCTTGCTCATCATTTCTTATAGAACAATAGTATTTCATTTACAATCATATACCATAACTCATTCAGCCATTCCCCAACTGATGGGCATCCACTCAATTTCTAGCAAAAAAAAAAAAAATTTAAAGTGATGATCCACATATAAACAAATTAAGATTACACACTTTGTGGCAACAAGAATTTATAGGGTATTTATTAAACTATTTGCTTATTCTAAAAGTTACCGTTTATAGAGATTGAGAGGACATGGTCTCTATCTTTGAGGAACTCATAATCTTCCTTAGAACATAAAACTCGGAAATGACACAAATGAAGAACATTTTGTTTTTTTGGAGGAAAGAGGGAGGTATGATAAAAGACTTCTTGGACAAGGGGAGGGGCTAGAATGGAGGTCCTCAAAGGTAGCGTATGATTCAGAAAGGAAGGAAAACATCCTGTTTGTGGGGATCCACATGAGCAAAGGCAATAAAATGGGAAAAAGCAATAAAAACCATATGAAGTCCATACAAATGTGGGGAAAAAAATATGATCGAAGCCCAAAAGGCCTCTAGTCTAGGAAGATTTTCAGAAGGAACCATAAGCAGGGACTAGAAGGGAAAGGATATAATTTGGCAGAAATGAGAGGGAAAAGAAGTATGCCCCATCTAAAATTTTTGATTTCCTATTTTAATGCCTTAGTATACAACCTGTCTTCAGTGCCTGGAATGCTCTTCTTTACCTCTACTTAGAATCTCTAGCTCTCTTAAAAGCTTAGGTCAGATCACTGGGTATTGATATAACCTATATTTATTTTTATATAACCTATATTTAGTTACCTATAAATGTTTTTATATTCTTAGGAAAATGTAAACTCCTTGAGAGTAAGGTTTTGCATTTGTATTCCCAGTGTTTGATCCATAGTAAACATTTGATAAATGCTTATTGATTGATTGTTATCCCAATTTACTCTAAATTTTTAGCAAGAGGGCTAGATTTGCACAACAAATTATCTGATCAACCAAATTCTTCCACTGCTCCACTAAAAAATGTTAGTGAGAATGCAGTCTTCTAAATCTTTTCAAGTAGAGATCTTCACTGGTTAAAATATGTAGTAGATCAAAACCCATTAAATAAAAGTACACAGTTTTGCTTGAGAGAAAGAATGGTATTTGTTGGAAATTTTCATGCACATGAACAAACAGGAGAAATTTATAGCTTAATGATTCCTAGATGATGAAAATAGAATTCTTAGCAATAATCTTAAATTATAAGGCACATAGTTGGAAGGAGGATAGTAATGGACACCTCTCCAAACTGTGGTTGAACCTATTTTGACAGAAGGCCATGTAGATTTTCAAACATCTAGAAGAGAAAGAGAGAGAGAGTGAAGAGAGAGAGAGAGAGAGAGAGAGAGAGAGAGAGAGAGAAGAGAGAGAGAGAAAGAGAGAGAGAGAGAGAAAGAGAGAGTGAAAGAGAGAGAGAGAGAGAGAGAGAGAGAGTAAAAGAGAGAGAGAGAGAGAGAGAGAGAGAGAGAGAGACAGAGAAGGAGAGAGACAGAGAGACAGAGAGAAGAAAGACCAAAAGATTACTGGTAGAAGGATAGTATCCAGGACTATCTCTAGTTATCATGATCTGTAACTGCCAACTAGATGCAGATGGTTCTGGAGGAAAAAGTGAGGCTGTTGACCTTACCCACTGTTCTCTCACTCAGATTCAATTCACTTGCATATCATGGCATCAGCTTCCTGAGGTCATGGTCCTCTTCAAGAACAAAGGAAAACCAGCAACTACAAGAGCCTTTTGTCCATCATTGATCATTGAGATCAAGAACCACAATGCGCCCTCTTGTTCTATCCTCTAATAGAAAAGATATGCAAGACAGAGAATAGAGTCAAAAGGCTTCTGCTCTTCTATTGACCAGATAGAAAAGAGAAATCATAAAAAGGAGACCCAAGTCTCTGTTCTTAACCTAAAGGACAGACAAAACATCAAGAGGAAGAAAGTTCAGAAGAACCATTTCTTCAAACTCTGTCTACTACTTCTGACTAAATTAGGTCACATGCTTCTGGTGATGTTACATCTTGTTTGTCTCCCATGAGTATTAGAGACAATCTCCTGATTCCAAATTGCAAGTACCTTCCAGATATAAAAGTTAGTATGAGTGCTTTTTCTGTCCAAGAAAGGAATCAGATAACAATCCAGTGAAGGGCATACCTTTTTCCTGGCAGATAGCTGACTTCTCAATCCAGTTCATTGTAGTACTAAAAACTATTCTTTCTTGAAATCCATTTTTTTTCTGATTGAAGCTGGGTGGAAGAGAAACATATGATTCCCTTCCAGTTCAAACAACTGAATGATAGGTAACTAGATATCCTATGTTCATTATAGTACCACCAAGAATGGCCAAGAAAGCAAATGCACTGCTGTAATTATAGTTTGATAGTCTCAGTCACCATTTCCACCATATTAAGAATCAATAGGCAAGTTATTACCAGATTCAGTGAGGGGGTCTTGCCCAAATCCGTTAATTTTCATGGATACTTTTTTTCCCCTTCAGAGACATAATACAGAAACAGAGTAATGCATCTTCAATTTCTCTACCAGTCCTTGCAAAGTTTGACTAACAAATATTAGTAAAGGACTTTGGGATCTCTGGGTGAAAGGTGCCCCACAAGCATAATATATTATTTATTATTAAACATCAAAAATGAGTGTTATTCCACATTGTCTTATTTAGAGATATTACAGTGTGGTAGAGGCTGGGCAGAGATGCATTTTTCAATAACCAAACATCATTTATTTAACTTGCACTGGCTGTTTTATGATTTCTTTTATAGAAGTCATTTCACATGGTGCCATTTTCAAGATAGCTGCTCCTATTTCCCTCCTTCCATCTTTCTCTGTCTCTCTGCATTTGCCTCTCCTCCCCCTCAGGAAGTAACCACTAACCTAAATTGGGCATACTACTGATTGAAATGAAATTGAGGTAGTTAACACTTTTGATGAAATGTTATAATTGGTTATATCCACTGATTGACATGCTCTCATTATCACTGTTAATTAATAATAATATAATAATACTAGCTGACATTTATATGGTACTTTATGGATTATAAAGTACACTTTTCACATTATCATGTTTTATCTTCACAACAACTCTAGGAGGAAGGTGGTGCAATTTTAATTATCTCTGTTTTATAGGTTACTATCCTGAGAGGTTTATATTGGGAGACAACTTGTCCAAGGTCCCTCAGCAAGCCAGCAGCCACATTGGAACTGGAGTGTAAATCTCCTTATTTCAAGTTCATTATTCTTTCCTCTAAATTGCCATTTCTTCTTTTCATTCTTCATTCTACAACCAAATATCTATCACTGAGCTAGTTGCCTTTCCATGTTAAACTGAAGTAACCTTTTCCTCTTTAGTCTCTGATGGTCATAACTTACATTAATAAAGGTTGATGTAATGGGTGGAACAGAGGTAAATTTGAGTTTATAATGAGGACTATCTTTTATCATTCCCGACAGATCTTGAGCTCTGCGTAGGCAGTAATTAAATAAGGGCCTTAGGACTCATAAAAACATAAATAAGATTCTTAGTAATAGCTCTTTATTACTGCTTTGCTGGGGCTGAGTTGGGGTGATCCCAGAGAGGCCAAGTAGGGCCTTTTCCTCAAGGAACTATTCCTGAAATCAACTCAGCAATGTAGAAGTAAAGTGAAGGATACTGGGTCACTTTCAACGGGCAGCTCTATTCCCAAGGGTTCTCAGGGACATGGAGATCATTCAGAGGGAAGCTACCATGATGATGAAATGCTAAGAAAGTAGGACCTCTGAGGGCTAGATGAAAGCAATGGATTATTAAGGCTGGTCAAAAGAAACTCTAGGAAATGGGATATAATATGAAAGACTCATAAGTAGGAGCAAATGGTCTGCTCCTGGTTTTTATAAAGCAAGGACGAGGAAAACGATCTCACCATGTATTCTTATGGGATCAGAAAATTTCAGAAATGAGACAATTCTTAGAAGAGAATCCCTTCTAAAACACACCTGGCAATTGGTTTTCCCGTCTTTGCTGGAAAATCTGCAATGATAAGAAATTAATCAAAGCAGTTCCTTCTACTTTGAGATATTTCTCATTGTTAATAGGTTTTTCTTTACATTTTTGCCTCTTTGTGGCTTCTACCCACTGCTACTAGTTGTAGCCTCTGAAGACAAAAAGAACAAATATAATACATCTTTTGGGTGACGGAATGTCAAATATTTGAAGAGTGATCATGTCCCCACAAAACCTCTCTTCTAAATATTCTCAAAATTTTGGCCAATCACCACTTGGCAGAAACATGAGGCCCATCAAGCTCCTGTTTTTTTTTCCTTTTTTAAAGAGATTCTTTACCTAGAACTCTTGAGCTTCTTTTTGTTTATTTTGATAAGTATATTCCAATATAAATCACTTCCTTTTTAATTCTACACATTTTAGTTTATGTTTTGAAAGCATTTTTCTAAATAGAAGTTTATAGTCTTTCTGCCAAAGAAGTTCCTGACACAGAAAACATGAAGGATCCCTTCTCTAGAGATTCTTTAGGTTATCCATACCTTTCCTAACACATGAGGTCTAAAACTAAATACAGAATTCCAGATCAGGTTTGATTAGGCTACACTATAGCAGAATACTTGCCTTCTTATTTTTAGATGCTGGCTTCTCAATCCAGTCATAGATCACATTCAATGATTTGGCTGCCATATCCCACTGTTGATTCACATTGAAGTTTTAGTTTGCTAAAAGAAAAACAAAAAATAAAAACAACAACAACAAAAAAACCCAACTATTTTTTCTGACAAGCTGATGTCAAGTTAGATTGAAGAACTTTTGTTTAAAAAGTAAGTCAGATATTATAACTCCTCACTTCTTCCTTCAGTTTTTCTGGCCTTCTTATTCCATTAAAATCTCTAGAATCTGGAAAGGTCATCATCTATCTGACATGAAGAATATGGGTTGGAAAACCAGGACACCTAGATTTTAATCTCAGCTTACCACTTATTAGTTGTGTGACCATGATCAAGCTATTTAACCTATCCAGATCTCAATTTCCTCATCTTCATTTTGGAAAACAGGGATAATAACACTTGCCTTCCTCAAAGCAAGTACAATGGGTAAGTAGTTCACTTTGTAAATCTTATAATGCCATATAAATGTGAGTTATTTTTAAAATTCATTGCCAAATTTCTAATAAGAATATTCTATACCCTAAGTAGATCCTGCGATGTTTGCAACCCAAAAGCTAAATTTACTACCTAATTTATATGTGTCAATATATGTATCAATGCCCCTTGGGACAAAAAGCATCTGTGGAGAATCAGAGCTGATGGGAATTTTTTGTCAGCAGGATAAGGATATCCAGATTAGAGAGCTGTTCCTTTGGAAGGCAGAATCAAGATCAAAGATGTTTCTCTAATGAAAAGCTACACATTCATTTAGTTCATGTTCAATGCCATTCATTATCACTAGAAAACAACTCTTCTTCATCTCTTAGGGACATACAGGATCACTCTCACAAAGTAAATGTCATTAGAAGGCAGAGGGGAATAGACTTGGAAAAAAGGGTACAAAACTGAAAGTTAGGAGACTTGGGTTCTAGGCTTACTTTGGTCATTGGTCAGCTATATGGCAGTTTACTAATCATTGTCTTTGAATCTCAAGAAAAAAAAGGAAGGAAAAAGTAACATTTACTGTCTACTATGTATTATATACTATGCTAAATGATAAATAAATATTTTCTCATTTTATATTCATAACAACCTTGGGAGATAGGTGCACCATTATCCCCATTTTACAATTGAGGAAATCATCAGTAGTTAAGTAACTTGCCCAGTGTCACTTTGACTAATAAGTATCTGAAGCTAGATTTTGACTTGGGTTTTCCTGTTTACAGTACGCTATAAACTATATAACTTAGCTGTCCCTCAGTTTCCTCCATTGTACAATATAAGTATTTGGACCAGAGAATGTAACACTAATTCTGTCATCTCTAAGGTTCCTTGGAGCTCTGCTACCTCTTTGGTTCATGCAAGCTCTTATGACTCATTCCACATTTTATTTAATGCTAGTAAATAATTCTACACGTTAGTCTGAGTAAAAATTATCCTGGATGAATGTAGAAATAGACTATATCCTCTTGCCTTTTGTTCAAAAAGCAGGACACAACATGAAACTCTGAGACTGTGGCCAGACTTTCTGTCTCCCCTCTGTGACTCCTGCTTCAATACCATTTTCTTCTCTTTCTGAAATTTTGGCTTTGAGGGATGTTCGATCTTTGCCACAACAGAAAGGAAGAATGCAGCCTTATTTCTCCCTGCATTAAAGAGACTTGCCAGCTCATCCCCTGCCTTCCCCCCCTGCCCC
Organism: Antechinus flavipes; assembly: GCF_016432865.1. Lineage (NCBI taxonomy): Eukaryota > Metazoa > Chordata > Mammalia > Dasyuromorphia > Dasyuridae > Antechinus > Antechinus flavipes. Next base: position 587,103,532 of record NC_067399.1, on the reverse strand, counting down.
CAATGGCAAGGATAAATCCTGCTGTCATCTTTACAGCAGCACCTGTATGAATCTGAATATTTTATTATTTGAGCTTTCGCAATGACAAATTTCCAAAATGAGCTAATTTTATGTTCTTGCAAATCACCTTGCTTGGAGGAATGAAAGATGGGCACTCATGGCAGAGAAGAGGCCTGGCAAATGCTGGAGGGAAATTCAGTCAATCTTTATCCCCTTCTTCTCTGCCCAGTGTCTCCTTTGCTTATCCCTCCTCCCTAGCCTAGAGCTTTGAAACATGACTAGAGTTGGTACTTGGAGGACTCTCTAGGGGAAACTAAAGCATAAGCAAGACTCTAAAGGTCTGTACTATCTAGTGAGGAGATTATAAGATCATAGATTGAGAATGAGAATGGAAAGTCAAGGTCATCCAGACCAATTCTCTCATTTTACAAATGAGAAAACAGTCCCAGAGGGATTGACTTATCCAGGTCACACAAATGGAAATGAACAGAGTTGGTATTTATTCCCAGATCCACTGACAGCAAACCAGAAATACTTTCTGATATACCATACTGGATGCTATGGTTGGAAGAAGATGGAAGCCTGACATGAAAGGGTACATAAATGACCAACTGGAGTCAGCTCTCTACTTACTACTTGGATCACTTTGGGCAAGTAATTTGAATTTCTCCATCTGTAAAAGTTTCCTCATCTGTAAAGTGAGGGCTTTGGTCCAGATGAACTGCTCTTTAAATTTACTGTCTAAATCTGTGATCCTATGATTAGGAGAGACTCAAGAAGCAATAGACATTTCTATGAGCTATCTAAACCACAAAAATGGAAAGAACATTCAGAATGGGACTCGTGGGATTTGTGGCATGCACTGTATTTATATTTCTTTATGATCAAGTAGCATTATATTCCATGTTGTTGCAGGTAAATATTTTATATAGCTGATTTGTGTTTATAATTCATTAGGTATCTCATTACTGTCCATTACTTATGGTTTATTTTAAAGGGCAAACAAAAGCAATTAAGAAAAATCTTTCAAAACAATAAGCAAGGAAAATAACCTTTCCTTTAGCCACTCTCTTACCACTAGTAACTAGTTTATACAGAATTTAGTTTAAATTATTTTCACTAAATCCTTGATTCTTGAATCTTCATTTTTTATTATTATGACAATTGTGTTCACACCATAGAAAGTTCAAGTTTAATCTTTTGCCAAGGAAACTCATATGCAGATGGTCAAGTTCATGTAAGTAGGCAACAGACCATGTAAATAAGCCTTACAATCCAGACATTATTATTATCAGAGCATCTTGGTAATAAAGTGAAAGTTATGAATAATTTCTCACTTCTCCTACTCTCTTTTACATTAAGACTTTTGGAGAGCATGAGGAACCTGCTTCATGATTCAATTGCTTCTTCATCTAAAGGGCAGTGAACATCTAGGGGGAAAACCCCACTTGGTGGAAAATGAAACCATATTCAATACAGAGAAAGTGAATGGGAATAAGGACTAGGTATTGTACTTAAAAACAAGCACAATCTCTAGCTGCTATACAAACACAAAATAGATGAGGGAGAGAAACAGAAAAAAGAGAGAAAAAGATACAGAGAGACACACACACACAAAGAGAGTCAGAGAGACAGAGAGACAGAGACACACACAGAAAGATAGAATGATAGAGAGACAGAGACAGAAAAAGAGAGACAGAGACAGAAAAACAAAAAAAGAGACAGAGACACAGAGAGGTACAGATGGAGAGATGGAGAAACAGATGAACATGTATATAGACAGATAGAGAAAAATGGGCAGAGACATAGAGACAGAAAGAGAGAGAGAGGACCAAAGGTCAATTAATCAGTTCAACTTTTTTTTCTAGTAATTTTTTATTATATCTCTTTTACTTATATTCTCCTTTTTATATAAATAATTTGATTTCCATCTTTCATTTTTTTTCTAAATTGGATTAGTTAACTCTTGCTTTTATAATTTTTTCCGAAGAAGCGCCTACTTTTCTTTGTCATTTCAATATTCTCTTTCTTTTCAAATACACTTCCCCCCCCCCCCCTAGAATTTCCCCTTGGGGATTTTTGATTTTTTCAAGTTTTTAAAAACTTGTATTGAGAATTTGCTAAAATAATAATAGCATTTATAAAGAGCTTTATGATTTGCAAAGCACTTTACAAAAATCATTTGAATTTATCCTTACAATAACTTTGCTAGGCAGGGATTACTTTTATCTCCATTTTATCTCTATTTCCATTCCAATTGCCTTAGAGTTCAAGTGAGTTGCCCATGGTCACAAAGTAAGGTATGACATTCATTTATAAAACCAAAATCTAGAATTCTGAATTCTCTCTCTTGCTCCCGACCTTCCCCCACAAGTTGTAAAGGCAAGCAATATGATATTAGTTATACATATAAAATAATACAAAACATTTCCATATGGGCATTTTTAACAAAATGATAAAATTACTCAAAAATCATATTTCATAATTTGTTGACCAACACATCAGATATGATTAAAAGATATATAGTTTTATGATCCTTTGGGAATGATTCTGAATTGTTCCCAGAATGGTTGTTGGACCAGTTTGCAACTCCACCAATAGTTCATTGATGTCTTAATTTTCCATTTCCCCTCCAGAACTTGTTCTTATCCCTTTCTATCATGTTAGTCATTCTGATAGATCATCACCAGTTGTCCTGACCTATGTCTTGCCACTGGATTCTGATGGACTCTGATGACTCTGGAGGAAGTAGTGAAGCTGATTACTTCACACAACTCTACTTCACTTAAATCCAATTCACTTACAAGTGAGGACATCATTTTCCTGATGTCATTGTCCCTCTTTGACAATGAAAGACAAACAACAACAACATTCTGATAGATGTGAGTTGACATCCCAGTGTTGTTTTAATTTGCATTTCTTAAATAAATTGTGATTTTGAGAATTTTTCATATGACTTATGACAGCTCTGATTTCTTCTGAATATTCTTTGACCATTTAACAATAATGAATTTAATATTAATAAATCAGTAAGTATTCATTAAGTACCAACTATTGATACAAAGATCAAATGAAGGTTAATCAAGTCAGTCAAAGAGGATATATCATCTAGTAGCTGGGAGATATAGTATGTATATAAAATACAAACAAGACAAATATAAGGCGACTGGGGGAATGGGATCTGCTATTGGGGAACAATTACAAAATGCTTCATGAGGAAGGAAGCCCTTGAGGGAGTCTTAAAAAGTGAGAATTTTGAAAAATTAAGGTGAAAAGAAGAGTATTTTAGGTCAGGGGAATAGGCAGTCAAAAAGCCTGAAGGTGGGAGATGGACAATTTGACTGAACTGACTAAAGAGTTCATTAAGTCAAGAAAAGTAAGTTAGGGCCAAATTGTGATGTGCTTTAAATGCCAGAAAAAGTATTTTGTACCTGAGCATGCAGATAATAGGGACCCACAGGAGTTTACTGAGGAGGGGAATGACATAGATTCATACTTTAGGAAATTCACAGTGGCAGCTGTGCAAAGGATAGATTGGAGAGGGAAGAGAGTGAAAACAGAGAAAACAATAATCTAACATAATAGTTAAAATCAGATATAATAAGGATCTAAACTAGGGTGACTCCTATATGTGTGGAAAGAAGGGGAGAGAATCAAGAGTGTTTGTAGAGAAAGAAATGGTAAGATTTGGCAAATGAGTGGCTATGTGAAGTGAGTAAGAATAAGGAATAGAGGATGACACCAAGATTGTGAACCTGGTTGATTGAAAGAATAGTAAGGTCTAAGAGAGAAAAGAGAAAATTAAGGAGAAAGGTCATTTTTGGGATAAAGATAACAAATGAAGTTTTGGACGTGGTAAATTTGAGATATCCAATTCAAAATGTCTGATAGGTCATTTATGAAGTGGAATCGAACTTCAGGAGAGATACTAAGTGGAAATATCTATGTGGCAGTCATCTCTGTACCCCTAAATAAACATATGACAAAGGACGCCCCCTCTATATTACTTAGGAAGTTTACAAATTTCCATAGAAGAATCTCTCCTTTGAGCATAACTAATCATTGAAAGAAAGTTAGCTGGACTCTATTTTAGGATCACAAGTGGCACATTTTATCCAGACAAGTCATTTTGTCCTCTCTTAGTGTGTGAAAGGGAACTTCACAATATAGAATGTGCCACACCATGATGCCTCCATATAATTATTTATAATTTACATGTTATGATTAAAGAATGATGAACCTATTAAGGAGAAGCAATTATTAAATTCCCTAACCTCATTTTCCTTTCTTACCCCCTTTCTTCCTAATTTGTCTATCCCTAAATTTTCCCAATTGCTTTAAAATTCCTCATCTTTTGACTATAAAGATGGTTTGTTTTTTATATTAAGATGGGGCTAGACATCAGGTGGTATACATCTCCCTACCTTTAAAATTGTGCCCAAACTTCATTCTCAAGTGAATATAATAATTTCTTGTCTTCAGTTGTCTTTCTTGAATCTTTTCTAGATGACCATATTCATGATGTGACAGCTAGGTGTCCTAGTGAATAGAGTAACTGGTGTGGAGTCAAAAAGACCTGAGTTCAACTATAACCTCAGATACTTATTAACTGTGTGATCTTAGGAAAATCACTTAAATCTGTTTCAGTTTCTTCTTCTGTAAAGTGAGCTGAAGCAGGAAATACCAAAGTACTCCATTATCTTTGCCAAAAAAAAAAAAAAAAAAAAAAAGCCCAAATAGTCATGAAGTTTTACATGACTAAAATGACTAAATAACAACATATTTCAGGAAGCTTTTAATACTTGGAAAAATTTTGTCTCAGTGCAGCAGCACAACTTTTTACCTCTAACATCATCATGCTTGTGTCAAAATTGTCTTTATTGTATAAATAGAGTTTATAGCAAATTTATATACATACATTTATTAACATGCATACATATAAATACATGTTGTTTTTATTGTTGTTGTTTGTCCTTTATTTTCAAAGAGTACATGATGACATCAGGGAGGGGATGCCATGACATGCAAGTGAGTTGGATTTATGAGGGAGGCTCACCCCCCCTCCAGAGCCTCTTGAATCCAGTGGCCAGATGTAGATCAGGATGACCGAGATGACCCTGGATGCAATGGGAGACCTTGGTCTTTTAAATTAAGGTCTTCAACAGGTTTTAGTCTGACTGAGGCTATACTCACTCAGTGATTAGGCAGCACATAAGGCAAAAAAATCTCCTTTGCACATAGTCCAAAAAATCTAAATAAATGAATTAATGAATGAATCTAGGAGGGAACATAGCAAAGGAGGGAGAGAAGGAAGAAAGGAAGGCAAGAGGAAGGGACAGAGAGAAGGAAGGAGGGAGAGGAGGGAGGAAAGAGGAAGTAGGGAAGGAAGGAAGGAGACAGAAAGGGAGGAAAGGAGAGAGAGGAAAGAATGGAAGGAAGAAAGGAGGGAAAGAAGGAAAGGAGGAGGGAGGGAAGGAAAAGGGAAAGAGGGAAGGAAGGAAAGAGCAAAGAAAGGAAGGAAGGAAGGAAGGAAGGAAGGAAAGAAGGAAGAAAGGAAGGAAAGAAGAAAGAAAGGAAGGAAAGAAGGAAGGAAGGAAGGAAGGAAGAAAGGAAAAGAAGGAGGAAGGGAAGGGAGGGAAGAAGAGAGGAAAGAAAGAGGGAAGGAGGGAGGGAGGCACGGAAAGAAGTCTTCCAAGTGACCAATTCCAGGCCAGCTTTATTCACAGAGGTTGTTGTTTGTGCTTCGTTCTTGAAGAGGACTATAACATCAGAGATGAGATGCTATGACATGCAACTGCATTGGATTTAAGTGAGGAAAATCTAGAGGTGGAAGGGACTTCAGAAAACATCTTATTTCATCTCTTATTTTACAGACAAAGAAACCAAGACCCATGGAAGCTAAGTTTCTTTTCTAAGTTTACATGATTAGGAAAATTTTCAAATAAAATTTGATTTACCACTCTGTCATAATTTAGATGGATTTCATGATTTAGGTAGATGGTAGGTCCTTTTCTATTTTGGGGTCAATAATTTTAATCTCTCATTTCCATTGATGAGAAGTTATTTTCCTTGACTCCTCAGTTTTATTGGGATCAGAGACCATCCTTTTTGTTGCTCCTTACATGCTTTTAGGTCAGGAATTCTTAACCTGAAGATCATGAATTGTGTTTTTCAAATATACTTTGATGAATATATTTCAATAAATTGATTTCTTTTGCAATATTATATGTTTTATTTCATGAACTTAAAAGTACACATTATTTTGGAAGGGGTTCACCCATAGATTTCACTAGATTGTCAAAACAATCCATGACACATAAAGGTTAAAAACCCTAGGCATAGTTAGATTTATATTGACTTTGTTTATAATGTTTCTTAGATTATTATGGATGTGAGGTCAATAGACTGCCACCAATGCAGTAATCCTTAACTTTTTCCTAATAGCAGGAAAAAAGCAGATAATTTTCATAGCTGATGATGCTCTAGAGGTGGAGACAAACTATATATTTGCTGACTTTTTCTTGATGCCTGTGTGGGTTATGAAAATGAATCGTTGCTATTGCATGGTCCTAAATATTCTTATGTCTTCAAAGATGTACGTGCTTCTTTTTTCCAATGACAGTCCAGAGGGAATGCCTAGAGAACGCTTAAGAATGTGGGCTTAGTGCCAATGTGCAGAAGGGGCAGTAAGAGCTGGGTCATAGAATCCCTAGCATGGGTCAATATTGACATCTGTGAGGAATGGATAATTGGAGCTCTGTGCTACAGCTTGGGAGAATGTGGGCTCTAGAGGAAAGAGAGGGAAACTTGCATAAGGGGAAATAAATATTTAATGCAAAAGTTTAAATTATCCTCACATTAATGGAATTGTCTGATTCATAATTCACAAATCAGAGCTGATCAGCTCTGCATTTTGTAATTGGATGCAAGCAAGCACAAATTGCTTATTGCCATATTCTAAGAGATTAAAACATTAGCATATTTTCTGTTTATAAGACTGTTTCTTATTTTTTCTTCCTTGAGAGTCCAGTTGGTAAATTCTTTTCTCCTACAGATTCCATATAGTACTTTGCTTTTCCCTGGTATAAGAATAAGATTAATGTGTGCTAAGTATGTGTTATATAGCCCCCTAGTAGAGGAGTTTAAAATCTGGGGTCTTTGAATTTTTTAAAGCATATTTTGATAATCACATTCAATATAATTGGTTATCTTTGTAATCCCATGTCTTTTATTTTATGTGTTTAAAAACTTATTCTGAGAAATAGGCATTACTAGTCTGACAAATAAGATACGTGACTCAAGCAATGTTAAGAAGCCATGGAGACTATAAAGCTCTGAAAGGAAGAAACCCTGCCATTTATCTTTGCCTTCTCATAGTACCTAGAACAGACACAAGTGAGCAAAGAGATGTGTTGTGAGATCTTATGGAATCTTATGGTCCATTGCTGACAGGAGATTTAGGAGAGGGGCAGTAAGCCAAGGTTTCATCAATGACATATCTCTTCTATTTCTCACTTTATGATCTTACCTGTAGTCATGTTAAATTCACTTTCTTCCAAGAGCATTCATTTAATTATAGGAGAGGCTTCATTTTTAGATTATAAATGCAATATTATTACCAGCGCAATGGTGCTAAATTCACTCAATTTTAAAATCTCAAAGAGGAAGATTCTATTTTATGCAAAACATTGTGCTAAATTGGAAATTCAAAGCCAAAGAATTGAAACATACCCTGTCCTAAAATGATTTATATTCTATGAGGAGAAGAGGATAGTTTATGCTTTGAGAACCATGTGGACAAAGGCATGGAGGTGGAAATATATGGGCCATTTAGAATGAGTAGATTTATGTAGGAATATATTGTAATAGAAGAATGATAAGACTGGAAATATTGAAGGATTTAGATGGCTAAATAATATGCTCTCTCAAAATTTCACCTGCTTATTATAGGGTCTTGAGAGGAGTGATGGGACCAGAATTATGCATTATGATTACCAATATGGTAACCAATATGGTTAGTCTCATAGAAAATGAAGCATGGATTGGAGAGTTGTTAGAGAGGTTAAGTAATGGCAGGGGAAGTTAATTGTGGCAGTGAAGCCCAAAAGGAAACTGTTGTAATAGAATAAAATTTCCTAATCTGTCCTTTATTGCTTCCTTACTCTTTGGGACTGGGGGTAGGGGCGAACTGTATATATGAGTGTATCCACAGACGGACGCCTCCAATCTATTGCTTCATTTCTCTCTTGAAAACCAATGCTTTTGCTGTCAAGTACAGTGAAGCCTGATTGGTTGTCATTTGTGATACAGATCAGGCTCAGAGGCAGATGCTGACCTTTTCATGGAGTCTGCCAGGGTGCTCCATATTGTTCTGAGAAAGGATTCTGGGAGCAGAAGAAAAGTTCTGTGAGTTGAGGGCAGAGCATGCCTTCAAGAAATTCAGTCATGTGGAACAGAGCCTGCATCTGCCCTTTCTCTGCTCAGGAGTTTTCTTTTCATTTTGCATGTAGAAGCAGCTTCTTGTAATTCAGCTCCTTTAAATGCCCTACACTGAAGCAGACACTGAGCTAAAGATACAAAATTTGTCTGTGTCAGGGATGCTCAGCCCTGGTTTCACAAGACTCCATGGTGTCTCCAATTCTTAATTTTAATCCCATTAAAGATTAAAAATAAGAAAAACATTCAATATTTTTACAACAGACATATACATTGCAATACTCATGGAGATGAATATGAAAATGGAGATGGAAGTAAAGAAACAGAGAAACAAAGAAGGATAGAGGTGGAGATAGAGTTAGATAAACATGGAGATGTAGAGAGATAAAGATTGAGATATTCCTAGGAATTGGAACTTTTCATGCCCTTACATTGATTGATGCTTGAAATTTTATTTTCAGCTTCTTTCCTCATTAACTGGAGGCTTTGAACCTAATGAAATGTAAAGATACTCAAGAGAGACTACATCTTAAGCTGTTATCATTTTTGTATATCTTGCTCAAGTAAAGTCAAGTGCTTTCCAAATGTCAGATATTAAGCTTTGGGGTATAAAAAGCAGAAAGAAAGACAACTTTTGCCCTCATAGAGCTTATATTATAAGAGGGAAGACAACACATAAAAATGAGAGGAGAAATAGGAAATATCTCCATGGGAGCAAAAAAAAGTCTGAAGGGAAATGAGAAAAACCTGAATGTTTTCCTTAAAATGGAGGTTCTAGAAGGAATGAGCCAATTAGAGGAAAGGGACAGAAAATATTTCCAGTGTGAAACATCAAGTGGGGAAGTGAACTTTCAGGATGAGGAAGTTTCTGTGGCAAAGCAGAATAAATGCAGAAAGTCAGGAGCACAAACTAGAGTAGAATGAAGTCATGGCTGATTTGGATTTTTTCCTTAGAGTGAGGGAAGCATCTGGGCACAGGAGCTGATGAAGAATGAAAATGTTCTAGTAGCTAAGAGGTTACCTTGGCTGGTCTGTTATATTTAAGGAGCTGCATGCAATGCTTCTAACAAAGAGAAGGAATGTTAGACATCACAGGAACTGACAGCCAACAAGCATGTATGAATCCCTTACTATGTGCCAAGTGTTATGCTAAGCATGGCAATACAAAAAAGGCAAAAACAGTCCCTGTCCTAAAAAAATGACACAATTTTGCATGGGACAGACCTCACCTATATTACTTTTTTTGCTGGTTAGTAGAGGACTTCTGTACTCCAAAGAGGTCAAGATTGTTACTATCTATCTCCTGTTATCCTTTTCTCCATTTAGGAAAGGACTATTTTCAGCTCAGTATATCATTATTTTTCAAAAATCAACTCAGGCTTTCCTCCTAAGTCCAAAAAAATAATGTTATCTAAGGCAAGTCTTGTTTGTCCTTGGAATCTGGGAAGATGAAACTGGGAAGCTCTGATGTGAGCTCCTATTCACATACTTTCTTCCCTCCCTTGATTTAATCTTTCTACCAGGTGGTCTTGATATTATAGCTAAATGCTACCTATAGTCACAAAAACAAGAATGAACTCTTTAACTAATTGAGGTCAAATTTAAAAAAAAATTAAAATAAAACCAAAGGGTGCATCATAGTCAGCTTCAACATGGAGAGCAAATCAGGATACTTATTAGCTCCACATGGGCTTTCTGACAGATATCTCATCCCCGGGTTCCAGGTGGCCTTTTACTGAGTATTTATGAAGACTGAAGAACTTTTCTATGCCAGGAATATACATCTGTGGCAAAGTACTCCAGGATCCTAAACTTTCTCCTAGTGTTCTAAGTCTTATCTCATAGAAAGGAATAATTTCATGGCAGTCAGGACAGTCACTCTAAGTATTGTCACTTAAAACTAACAACATTGGTTTTTGCCTACTTTCCATCTTCTTTCAATATTTTTTTCATCACTCATTTAAGGTTGAGGTCCCTGTTGATTGATAGATATCCAAATAATTTACTATTACAGCTTCTCTCCTCTCCATCCTAATTTGATGGGGAGGGGGTAAAGCGACATGTGAGCAGGGCACTCCTAATCAGTTCATTCTCCCCAAGCCCACTTGACAAAATAATAAAAGATAAAGGATAGGTGAGAGAGACAATGAGGTATTATGGAAGTAAAGGAAGTGCTAAAGCAGATCGCTTTTTTGATGTGTAAAGGAAGTTCTCTAAGCAAAATGATGGAATTAGAGGGCAACTAGTCTTTGACAGTCAAAAGACTTCTCACAAGACTGCCTCATGCTAACATCTTAAAGAGAATTATTCTTGGTGTGTGTGTGTTGGGGGGGTAGGAAGATTAATCTCAGTAAGGGTTAATCACTTAATAAGTAATTCACAAGACTTATTGAATTACCTGCTTTTTAACAGGAGACAGGCTCATTATTTCTGGATCTGTGGATTTTGTAGAATCTTGAAATAAGAACCTCAATTCATGGTTAGTTTACTGGACTTCTGAGCAATCAATAATTTGAATTTCCTTCAGAAGAGAGTCAAACATAAAATGCTGTGTTTCCTTCTTAGACCCCCAAAATAAATTGAACTCTGGATGACTTCAGAATTTATTGTTTTATCCTTTGTCAGAATGGGAGAGGAGTGATGGTGAAAAGGATCCCTCATTATCTTGGGGTTTTGTTCCCTTTGTTTTGCTTTTTTCCCCCTCTCCCCTCTTGCTCCATCCTCCCAGACTTTTCCATCATTAAGGCACCTCCTGTCAATGCAGAACTCTCAGTTGGACTGCAAATCAATCCCAATTAAGATCACAGCCAAGATTAAGGACTTCCCACCCAGTGAGTTTAATTAGACTCTTATTAATCGTTGAGTTGATACATTTGCAAGAAGCTTTTTAACTAAGTAGAAATAGAATCAGAGAGGCTCTCAAGTCTCTAGCTCTGGGAGATGCCTGAATCTGTAGGAAAACAAAATGAATTCTTTTCTTCAGCTCTTTTGCTGGGTCACTGGCATTTCCTGTTCAATCAGACTTTGGCTATGGCTCTGTAGGGACTTTAGCAATGGGCATGGCAGTAGAGTTCTGAGGGAAACCTTTGCTCAATCAATCCTTACTAGATTCAAATTTCATAGGACTCCTAGGCAAAAAAGCAGGACATGTATACTGTGCCTTTTCCTTAGGGAATTAAAAAGTTACCTTCTTTATTCATCAAATGTCCTCCTTTCTTTCAAGGATTACATTGGATGCTACTTTCTGTGTGAAATCTCTCTTGCCTCTGACCTTTCAAGTCTCCTTTGTGAAAGTCACAAAATCATAGAATTCAGAATTGGAAGTCTCAAAGACCATTTCTACTAACTTAGAAGCAAAACAGCAAAGTAGACTGGAATCCATACTTTCCATCTCCCATACACTGTGACTCTCATAGTGCAATCTAACCTTGCATTAAACATTGTTTAGCTACTGTCACATTGTTGACTTGTGTTAAGCTTGAAGTTAAAGAAAGTACCCAGATTTTTCTCACCCAAACTGTTATAGAGAAATCATCTTTCCTCATTTTGTATTCTTACAGTTTGTGCTTGAAGTATAAGGTTTTATATTCATCCCTTTTAAAACAAATTTAATTAGATATACTCCATTGAACATAGCATATGTTGATTTACATTTAGTCTCCATAGTTCTCTCACTGGAGGGGGATGGAGTTTTCCATGCAAAATTTATTGGGATTGCCTTAGATCTTTGAACTGCCAAGAAGAACTGTCTTTCATAGTTGATCATCGCAAAATTTTGCAATTACTATATTCAATGTTTTCCTGGTTCTGCTTGTTTCACTCAGCATCAGTTCATGTGAATCTTTCCAGGTCTTTTTAAAATCAGTCTGTTCCTCATTTTTTATAGAACAAACATATTCCATTACTTTCATATACCATAACTTATTCACAGCCATTCTCCAGTTGATGGACTCATTTTCCAATTGTTTGCCACCACAAAAAGAGCAGCTAAAAACATTTTTGTATTTGTGGAGCCTTTTCCCTCTTTAATGACTTCTTTGGGGTATAGACCCATTGTGTTAATCAAAGAGTATGCACAATTTGATAGCCACTTGGACATAGTTCCAAATTGTTCTCCAGAATGGTTATGTCATTTCATGATTCCACCAACTTTTGTATTTCTTAAATATGCTTTCTACTTCAAACAAAAATCTGATAATATAAGAGTCAAGATGAGATGATTTGCCTCTCAGGTCATTTTGACCTATTAATGACTACTTTTGTGTTCTAGTCATTCAACTAGTTCTGAATTTGTAAATCTATGCTGTTGTCTAGCCAGCATCTCTCCTTGTTCCCAAACAAAAAGTAACTTTCTAATATGTCTTGTTGAAATCTTTAAATATATGAATACCTATGATATTCCTCTAACTGACCAGTCTAAAATTTTTATTAACTGTGTGATCTTGGGGCAAGTCAATTAATCTCTGTCTGCCTCAGTTTCATCATCTGTAAAATAAGGATGACAATAGAAGTTACCTCTCAGGGTTGTAGAGATCAGGGCTGAAGTAGGTATTGTGGAGCACTTAGAGCTCGTTCAGGCAGGCATAAAGATACCATGGTTATCCACTGCATCTCAGACCATCACCAGCAATCTTGAATTTTGTCCTGCCCCCTAGACTTGGATGATTCTGTAAGAAAGAGAGAGGCTGATGACTTTGCCCAACTCTCACTTACTTAAATCCAATTCAAGTGCAAGTCAAAACATGACCCATGATATCATTAGGCTCTTCAAAACAAAAGATAACAACAGTGAAATTCAAAAGCAATAGGGTAGTCTGGTTCGACCTGTTCTTGAAGCCATTCTAGTTCTCATAGATATTGAATTTTTTCCTCCAAATATTCACAAACCATTTCTTTATAATAATTTTTAGAATTTCTCCAGGAAAGAAATATTTAAAGACATTGAAAATATTTACTCATATGCAAGCTTGGAACATGTCTTTTTAAAATTATTGCTGACATTTTACTACTGTTTTAAGGATTGTGAAGCACTTTACAAATATGATCTCATATACAATATCTCATGTATAGGTTGGCAGGTGATGCAATGAATTCAAATCCAGCTCATACACTTGTCAACTGTGCAATCCTAGGCAAGTCACTTACCCACTGTCTGCCTCAGTTTATCATCCATTAAATGAAAATGATAATAGAACCCACTTCTCAGTTTTAGTGAGGATCAAAAGAGGTACTTATAAAATTAAGTGCTATAAAAATACCATTACTACTCTATTGTGATTACCACCATCACTACCACCACCACCATCACCTATTACTATACTACTACTCAGTATTGTTGCTACTGCTATTACTAATAATAAAATTGCAGGTATTATTATCCCTATTTTACAGTAATGCTTCTGCCCATAGTCAAAATTAGAATTTGAATTCAGCTCTTATTAATCACAAACCCAGTCTTCTGTCCAGTATACCTTAGTGCCTTCTTCCTGATGGTTTTTCAGACTCTAGTTCAATGATACAATTTGTCAGGCCTTTTCAAACTCTAGGATACAGTTTGTAATAATATAGACTGGAATCCATTGAAGGTAGAGTATGATTTTTTACAATCATTTATCTTCACTTTCAGGTCTTTGTTAATCATTTTTATTCTATTCATATCCAGTATAAAATAATCCTTCTTGAGAGGGAAAAACAGAAGCAAAATAAAAGCTGAATAACTCTGACTTTTCTTGGAGTTTAATGTTATTGTCCCATTCAATCAAATAACAGGCTTATTCTTTCTTTGATCTTCCTCTCAATTCAATATGGCCAAAGAAACTTCTTTTCTAAGATCATCAGTTTAGATCTGGAAGGGACTTTAGTAGTCAACCCCTTATTTTAAATTAGCAGAAATTATATTAGCAGAAAATCCAAGAAAGTTGTGAACCATCTAAAGATAGTAATAAAGATGAATAAGGCACCATTTTTGCTTTCTAAGAATTTATAGTGAAATTATGTTTCATAAGTACATATTCTGTATTTCCAGAGAAATTTTGGGCTCTTGAATAGTGGAAAAATGTGCAATAGATAATCTTATATTTCCCTGCCATCTAGCACACTTAAATAAAACAATATTTACATAAATAAATTTTGTATATTTGAAGTAAACCTATGGACTAGCTGTGTATCATTTAAAATCATTTAAAATAATTTCATTGATGTTTTTATATTATTTACATTTTCCAATGTATCTCTCCTCACTTCCCCTCCCTGAAAGCCATTTCTAATACCAAAAGATAAAGAAAGAAAGTTTTCACAAAATTAAATAAAACAATCAAACCTGAAATTATATTTAAACGTTCTATACCCATAGCTTCCCCATCACTTCAAGGAAGTGAGGAAATACAGTCTTATCCATATACTTTTAATCATTATTTCATTACTTATATTAAATTTTAATTGTTGTTTTTCATTCCATTTATGTTTTGTAGTAATTGGGAATTGTTTTTCTGGTTCTGCTTAATTTATTCTGCATCATATGAAAACAAATCTTTCTGTTTCTCTCATTGTTTACATTCTCTATATTCATTGTTATAGTGAAATATCGAACCATTATATTCATGCACTACATCCCCAATCAAGGGGCA
The DNA here is from genome assembly GCF_016432865.1 of Antechinus flavipes. Classification (NCBI taxonomy): domain Eukaryota; kingdom Metazoa; phylum Chordata; class Mammalia; order Dasyuromorphia; family Dasyuridae; genus Antechinus; species Antechinus flavipes. Next base: position 587,088,470 of record NC_067399.1, on the reverse strand, counting down.
CCTATTTATTTCCACTTCTTTGCCTCTATAGAAATGTTGCTATTTGGGGTATATATGGAATCTATGATTTTTATCAGTCACCTCCTTATGGTCAATGATAATCTAGCAAGCTGCCATGAATATTTAAAAGCTAAAGCTCTTTGGAAAATAGCACCAGATTTAGTGTATGTTCTATTACAGAAATGTGCAATTATCATAAAACTGGAAGAGATGTTAGATGTCATTTAGCCCATGCCTCTATGCAATTCATAAATCCCTTAAACAGAAATCCCTGATGAAAAGACATTCAGCTCTGACTTATACACCTCCAGTAATGGGGAATTCCTTACCTTATGAGGCAATCCAATTTGATTATGGGCAGCTCTCATTGTTGAGGTTTTCTTCCTTTTGCTTAGCTGTATAATAAGTTTTATTGGTAATAGTTCTGTCACAGAATTTTTCATCTTTCTTCCACATGAGATTTTTGGATATTAAAAAAAATGATAGTAGAATTAACAGCACTCAAAAACTTGTAAAATATATATTAATTCATTTGACAATAATAATAAGTATTTATATAGTGTTGTACAATTTACAAAGCATTCCTTATCTCATTTATTTTCACCCCAACATTGTGAAGTTACAGTGCAAATGTTATTTCCTTTTTATAGATGAGGAAATTGAGATTCAGGGAATTTAGGTGATTTGCCCATAGTAATAATATACCTCTTTTGTGTCTCTGGAAGGTATTACATGTCTTGAATATGGGTCTAATTTTTGTACTATAATTCACTGACTCTCTAATTGCTATCAGGGCCTATTGCATTACCTTTTTTGTCCATGCAGAGTCAGATCCTTTGCACTTCAAATGGTTAGCCAGCCATGATTCATATTCCTGAAATCAGCACTGAGTGAATAGGACTTTGTGACAAGGGGAGAAAGGATCATGATTAACTGTTTTTTTGTTTTTTTTTTTCTTTTTTGGCAAGGTAGTTAGAATAATGCGACTTGCCCAAGGTCACACAGCTAATCCATATTAAATATCTGAGATGATTTGAACCCAGATGCCTGACTCCAGGGCCAGTACTCTATCTATCCACTACACCATCTACCTGTCCCAGATGATGACTAATTCTTCTCCAGGTTGGATATTCTCTTTTGTATTGGCTTCTGGGTGCCAATTTACTATTTGACCAGATGATACCAAAAGTAGATAGCATTGTTTTTGCTAGAGAATTTGAGGATATAAAAGTTCCTGCCTCCAGCTTGACTTCTTTAGGGAGAATTTAAGTGAAATAAAGACAATCCCACCTATCTTTTATTTGGTTTCATTATTCTTCAATCTCTGTCAAAAAAAAAAATTAGGGTGAGGATACTTTTGGTGCTGTCAGCCTAGGACAGAAGCATATTAGTAGTAGTATTTTTTATATTCCTGTTTTCTATCCTGGCCTGTGCTCTGGTCCTGGGGCTCTTATCCATAAAGTCTATCTGACATGGATTGACAAGGGAAATCAATCTAAAGTATACAGGTTGTAATTCTGCAAAGAGCACTGAGAATTAGAGAACTGGATTTATGTATTACAATATGGGTGTATTATTCATTCAGAGGCAAAAATGTAGCTGGCTGAAATTGAGAGTAGGACAATTTCAGTTGAAGGTAGGAGGACAGCTTCATCTCAGATGCAGCTCTCCTCTTCTCCAGAGAGTGCTGGACCTTAATCCAACAGGGGTTTTGGCAGGAGGAAAAATGAATGAACCATGGGAGAAGAGCAGCTTGTCAGTAGAATTCTTAGTATGGTGGCTGTGGAAGGCTATTCTCTATGTCTCTAAAAGACTATGGCATGAGTAGGAGAGATGGAAGTTGCCTCAGGGAGGAATCATGAATTCTACCTTGTACTCCCTTCTCTATATACACAACAGATGTTGGTGCCCTGGCAGAAAGCTTTATTCACCTAATACTGCTTTCAGGGGTATGAATCGTGATTGGCTAACCATTTGGAGCATCTAGGAGCTGAGTCATTGCAGATGAAAAAAAATTCAAATGGAATATTGTTTAAGAATAATCAATATGGAATATCTACATTTCTAAAACCAATAAATTAGGATTTATAAAAGTTTCTTCACTTTTCAAAAATACCTAGCTCTTGAGGTCCCCTGAAGACTTGCTTATCTATTGTCTTTGAACATTTGCTTATAGTTCATTAATTATAAAGGGAACTTGGGATACGGGAATTGGGAAAGTTAAAAGAACTTAGAATATAAAAACAAAAGACTACATGATATAGAAATAGCATTGGAAGATCATAAGTAGTATGAGCTTGTGACAAATCATTAATTTTTGAGTCTTAGTTTCTGAATCTGTAAAATGAGAAATTTGGGATAGATTATACTGAGCTCTAAGCCTATATTGTTATGTCTGATGACATGGGTTTGACTCTTTAAGAGACTGGGATTTATTAGATGGATAAGGAATTTAATCTCATGGGGTCTCACTTCCTTTATCTGTAAAATGAGCATGTTGAACTAGATGGCCTCAAATTCCTTTTTAATTCTAAATCTCTGATTCTATGATCTCTAAGATCCTTTCCCAATCGAATTTCTATGATATTTGTGAGTCACTGGCCATTGAAGACTAATGGAAAATGAAGGTCAAGTATCTTTGAAAAGACACATTTATGCAAGGATTTTGACAAGGATACTGAATTGTCCATACCTGATGAAGGGTAGAAACTTGGGTTATCTACAACTTTTTAGTTCTGCCTTATCATAAAGCAAGGTTTGCTTCTGTGGGTCTAGATTCCCAGAGACTAATTTCTGGGTTCAATCTTTGCACAGGTATTTGATGTGGACTAAATGGATGACAAAATTTGTTCTGCTCACTAATAGTAGCTCTTTCCATATTATATAGGGGTCTGGTCTGTCCTTCTGATCTTATACAACTATAGCATTAACCCAATTCATTTATAACATAAAACAATTGCATATCAGTGTTTCTGTGATCTGGAGAGCTGTAGTCTATTCCTAGGAAGTGTTATAGAATGGAACAGACTTAGATGGGGGCAGAATATGGAAAAAGCAAAACTAAAACCTTTTCTCTCCTTTCATTATATATAGAGAGAATGCATAAGATTTTAATCTTGTATAGGTTTTTCTTTTGATTTGGGATTTAGCATAAGAATTATTAAATGCAATCTGAAACCCTGAGAAAGAATGTGATTCTATGTTTTAGACTTATTTAAAATGAATGAGACTGCCAGTTCCTATTTCAGCAACAATATTTTACCAGGCTAAGCGTTGAAGTTGATCCCGAGACACACTGGATTACTGGGAAGGTACTGCTTGGGTTTCCAAAGAAGCTGAGTTGTCCCTTGGGGCCAGGGTTGGGAAGGCAAGAGCAGGTGAATCTCTAGTTTTCTTCTTGCTCTCTTTTGATTCCTTTTTATTATTTTCTGATTTTTAAAATCAGGGTTTTTATTATTGCTATTTTTAATGCCTTTTTCTCTTGCATCTCAGAATATTCACTCCTATGCAAAATCTTCAATATACATTTCCTATATGGAGTCCAAAATGAAAGGGGCACTGTGGCTTGAACAAATTGAATAGATGGGAATAATTCCAAAACAGACATAAATTCACCTATTCTGAAAACTATGGTTAAGCCTGGTCCCAGATATTGCATTGGTTGACTTGACATCTAAGTTTTGAGCCAATTCAACTCAATTAATCAATTGACATTTATTAAGCACCTAATATATAGTAGGCATTATCCAAGGTGCTAGGGATACAATACATGCTTTTAAGGAGCTTAAATCTAAATGAAGACACAACTATATATGTGAATATATGTAGAATAAATCAAAAGAGAATAAATCCATGAGTTAGGATGGGAAAGAACAATTGGGTAGGGGTCAGAAAAGATTACATGTAGAAGATCATGTTTAGCTGCATCTTGTAGAAAGTGAAGCACCATCTAAGGCACAGTGAGGAATGGATATACTGTAGGTAATGGGGATAACCTAGCACAAACTCTAATTTGATGTTGGTTGTCTTTATTTTTTAAAAAAAACAACTGAATAGTTAAATAATACACTTCTAGCATTCATTACTTTGTACCAAATTACTAAATCTAGGCCTAAAATCTAAATCATTGCTTCAGACAAACAGTTATCTTACTTAGAGTTATAAATTCCTTGTTTAAATTCCTGTTTAAACTCTCATTGGTTAATCCCATTCATGGGTGAGGGAAAAAGTTTTGCCAATTTGTAAAACTATTTCTTTTAGGGCCTTGAATTTTTTTCAAAATTAGAAAGCCCGTGGGTCTCCCATATGAATGAAATTTATAGTCATACATGATCTGGAGTCTTGGAACCAAAACAAAACAAAAATAAAGAGAAGGTGTTAGACTTTATCCTCAATACCATATTAATTGTTGTATATAAATGGCCAGCAATAAGATTTTCAAACTTTGACTGACCTACAAGAACAAGAGTTGATGCTCACAAAGCAATAGATAATCAAGAGAAAATGAATAGAATATGAAAAAAATCACATATTTTCTGGAAGCCAGATTGCAGGGGGAAGGTGCTGTTAATTTAAAGTAAGGTAGAGTTCCAAAGTTATAAAGGCTATGAAAAAAGGAACAACATGGACTGAGATTTTTGTTCATCTTTTTAGTCCTTTGGGGCTCAGAAAATGGCAAGTCATTTGGCTTGGGCATGTATATTGGGAAAATAAAAGGCTGAAATAAATTCAAGTCTTTGTGTCAAAGGGCTGAGTATGAAATGAACCTCCTTTTATCTATTGGGCTTATAAATTGAATAGGGGGAGTGGAGAGAACACTTTCATGGAGAAAAGGGACATAAAAAAAGTGTGTGAGAGCCAAGATAACTCATGAAAGTGTGTAGAGTTTGGAAAATATGGAAAACTGAAGAATTCTGACTCCAGAGGTTGATAAGAAGACATATTAGGGGATATCAGTCATGGAATTCAAATGAAATTAAAAACTATGCTTACATTTTGGCAAGTAAAGGATGTGGGAATTAATTCCTGAGTCTGAAAGGTGATTAGCCACTGAGTTAGGGCTAAAGATGGAACTAGAAAAGGGTTCAATAAGAATGACACTATTCATTTCTACTAAGGCTAAGAGGCTTGTGCTAGATTCTATGCATTAGGACTATCTTAAATTCAGGTTCCTAGTCTTTATAACTTGAAAATTCTATGTTCTATATGACATGGACTACTTTTCATTTTTAATTTATAGAATAAAACAAAAATTTCCATAGCATATTATAATAAAATAAGATGATTGGACATGAAACTGCAAATTTATTGTGTACAACATGCTATTCCTTTTAAATATATAATGTTGTCTAAATTTCTTTTTTTCCTTTTTTCTCTCCCCTGCCCTAGAAATGTCTATCATTAGGCACAAATGTATATGTGTATATATCTATATCCATATCTATATCTTTATAGTAGACATATAAAATCATTCTACACATACTTCTATTTTACTTCATATACACAGAAATGTTGTCAGTATTCTTAAAACTGTCATCATTACTAGGATGGTTTGAAAGCAAGGTTGGGGCTTATTGGGGGATCCGTGAAGTTGTGTTTTTTTTTTTTTAACATTATGTTAGTTATATTTCAATATAAATATCTTCCCTTGCAATTCTATTTTATTTTATGTATTTTAATATATTCTTCTGAGAAAAAGTCAATAGGTTAAGATTACCAAAGGAGTCTGCAACATAAAAAATTTAACCTCTGTTATACATCTCCCTATTTTCCTGGCTTTTTTCATGCCAGGAAATCTTATCTAAATCTTATCTCATCTCCCACAAGAAGTCTTTTTCAATCTTCCTTAATCTCAATGTTTTTTCTCTGTTGATTTCCTCCATTATATATATATATAATGTGTATATATATATATATATATATATATATATATATATATATAATATATATATATATATATGTTCTACATAGTTGTTTGATATTGATTCCTCCATTTTATGATGTGCTCCTTGAGAGAAAGGGTGGTTTTTGCCTTTCCTTTCATCCTTAGTACTCAGCATAGTATCTTGTTCATAGTAGGTGCTTAATAATACTTGTTGACTTGATTCTAGTAGTTATTTAACACTGACCCTGTTAAGTATCAGAGAGAAAACCAGTTTCCATTTAGTCATAAGTGGGGGAAACAAAAAGCTATCCATGCAAAGGTCAGAAAAATCTGAAGGAGCAAGGGTACACTGGAGCCTAGGGCTAACTGGCAAGAACTGGAAGACACAAAATTCACTTTTATAAAGGCTTATTGTTCTATGTTGACTCTTCAGGCTTTAAGTGTCTTATGGATACAAAGATGAAATGTAACATATGCTTTCAAAGGAGGATTCCTCAAGATCTCAGGAAGCTTATAGTTTACTTGGAGATACAACTGGTATATGCCAGGAAAACTACAAGATAGAGTGTGGTAAGAGATAAAAGAAAGGTTTGGGCAAAGTACTCTAAAGAATTGCAAAAAAACAAACAAAAAAACAAACAAACAAAAAAAAACTTGATAATTCAAGATATCATGGAAAACCTCATGAAGGTAGATAGCATCTAAGCTAAAACTTGGAGGAAAAAAAGACTTTTGATAAGTAAAGATGGATACAGATTTCAAAAGAATTATAAACAAAAGCTAAGGAGTTCTCTATTATCAAACCCTTTCTTTTGCACTGAAAGTCATTTTACATGACTTTCTGCTATCCTTCCAAGTCTTCTTAAAATTTATTCCTCTCTGTGTATTTTTTCCAGATATACTAGCTTGTTTATTGTGCTACACATATAATATTCAATCTCCCATCACTGAGCATTTGCACTGACAATTCCCCATACCTGGAAACTCTTATTCCTCTCTTCTGTTTCTTGGAATCCATAACTTTTTCCAAGGCTCAATTCAAATGGTCCTTTTTTAAGTTTAAATGCATCTTGCTTTTATTCTCTGCATCAGCTGTTAGATGCTTTCTTCCACACATAATATTGGAAAATATTTTTTCCTTCTGTAGAAATTCAATTTTCATAACAAAAATGCAGAAACAATAACATAGTTTTGAATTTTGAGTTTCTTTATTCCAAACAACATTTTTCTTTTTCCTTTTTTATGATAGCTTTTTATTTTTCAAAATACATGCAAAAATAGTTCCCATCCACCCTTGCAAAACCTTGTATTCCATTTTTTTCCTCCTGCTCTCCTCACTTTCCCCTCCCCTAGACAGCAAGTAATCCAACATAGGTTTAATATGTGCAATTCTTTAAATATATTTTCTTATTCATCATGCATAAGAAAAATCAGATCAAAAAGGAGAAAAAAATTAGAAAGAAAAAAAAACAAGCAAGCAAATAACAACAACAATAAAGGCAAAAATACTATGTTGTGATCCACATTCAGTCTCCATAATCCTTTCTCTGGGTATAGATGGCTCTCTCCATCACAAGTCTACTCATTTAATTTCATTCATAGCATCAGTTCATGTAAGTCTCTCCAGGGCTCCTTGAAATCACCCTGTTGATCATTTCTTATAAATCAGTAATGTTCTTTAACATTCATATACCATAACTTATTCAGCCATTCTCCAACTGATGAGCATTCACTCAGTTTTCAGTTCCTTACCACTACGAAAAGGGCTGTCATAAACATTTTTTTTTTGCACACGTGGGTTCTTTTCCTTTTTTTTTTTTAATAACTTTTTATTGATAGAACCCATGCCAGGGTAATTTTTTACAGCATTATCCCTTGCATTCACTTCTGTTCCAATTTTTCCCCTCCCTCCCTCCACCCCTTCCCCCAGATGGCAAGCAGTCCTTTACATGTTGAATGGGTTACAGTATATCCTAGATACAATATATGTGTGCAGAACCAAACAATTTTCTTGTTGCACATGGAGAATTGGATTCAGAAGGTATAAATAACCCAGGAAGAAAAACAAAAATGCAAGCAGTTTATATTCATTTCCCAGTGTTCTTCCTCTGGGTGTAGCTGTTTCTGTCCATCTTTGATCAATTAAGGCTCTCTTTATCGAAGAGATCCACTTCCGTCAGAATACATCCTCAAACAGTATCGTTGTTGAGGTATATAATGATCTCCTGGTTCTGCTCATTTCACTCAGCATCAGTTCATGTAAGTCTCGCCAGTCCTCTCTGTATTCATCCTGCTGGTCATTCCTTACAGAACAATAATATTCCATAACGTTCATATACCACAATTTACCCACCACTCTCCAATTGATGGGCATCCATTTATTTTCCAGTTTCTAGCCACTATAAACAGGGCTGCCACAAACATTTTGGCACATACAGATCCCTTTCCTTTCTTTGGTATCTCTTTGGGGTATAAGCCCAGTAGAAACACTGCTGGATCAAAGGGTATGCACAGTTTGATAACTTTTTGAGCATAGTTCCAAATTGCTCTCCAGAATGGCTGGATGTGTTTACAATTCCACCAACAATGTATCAGTGTCCCTGTTTTCCCATATCCCCTCCAAGGTTCTTTTCCTTTTTAAAGATCTCTTTGGGATACAGACCAAGTAAAGGCACTGCTAGATCAAAGGGTATGTAATGCACAGTTTCATAGCCTTTGGGGAATAGTTCCAAATTGCTCCCTAGAATGATTGAATCAGTTCACAACTCCATCAACAATATATTAATGTCCCAATTTTCCCACATTTTCTCCAACTTTTGTCATTATCTTTTCCTGTCATCCTACCCAATAAAGAGGTATGAAGTGGTACTTCAGAGTTGCCTTAATTTGCATTTCTTTAATCAGTGGTGATTTAAAGCATTTTTTCATATGACTAGAAATGGCTTTCATTTCTTTATCTGAAAATTGTATATCCTTTGATCATTTATCAATTGGAGAATGGTTTGCATTATTATAAATTTGAGTTATTTCTCCATATATTTTAGAAATGAGGTCTTTATCAGAATCCTTAAATGTCAAAAATTTCCCATTTTCTGTTTCTCTTCTAACCTTGGTTACATTGGTATTATAAATACAAAAACTTTTAAATTTAATATAATCAAAATTATGCATTTTGCATTTTGGTCTCTATTCTTTGGCTACAACTTCTTTCTTTCTCCACAGATCTGAGAGTTAGATTATCTTTTGTTCTCCTAATTTGCTTCTAGTATCATTATGTCTAAGTCATGAACCCATTTTGATATTATATTGGTATAGGATATTAGGTGCTGGTCAATGCCTAGATTCTGCTATACTGTTTTCCACTTTTCCTAGCAATTTTTGTAAAATAGTGAGTTCTTATCCTAGAAGCTGGAGTCTTTGGGTTTATCAAACACTAGATTACTGCACTGACTATTGTGTCTTGTCAACCCAACCTATTTTAATGATCAACTACTTTATTTCTTAACCAATACCAAATGATCTTGGTAACTGCTGCTTTATATTGTAGTATTAGGTGTGGTACAGTTAGGCCACCTTAGTTTGTATTTTTATCCCCATTAAGTCCCCTGAAATTCTTGACCTTCTGTTTTTCCAGATGAATTTTGTTCTTATTTTTTCTAGTTATACAAAATATCAAATGATTCTTTTTGCAGACCTTCCCAATTCCCCTAGTTACTAGAGACTTTCCCTTTAAGGTTAGTTCTATCAACTCTGCATGGATGTGGTGTTTACCTATTTATTTATGTGTTGTCTCCTACTTTTGTAAGTAAGCTCCTTTAGGCCAGTGATCTTTCTTTGTGTTCCCAGCTCTTAGCACACTACCTGGCATATAGTATGAGTTGAATAAATGTTTAATTACTACGAGACTATAATCCATCATGTTTAGTCTACAACCACTGAACACTTTTGAATAGTGGAATGACATTGTCAGACCTGTGCTTTAAGAGAATGTTTTGACAGCCATGTGGAAGATTAATAGGGGAAGGGGGAGACTAATGACAGCACCAAAAGGGGTTTCAATACTGAAAGCTAGGGTAGAGGAACAACTAGGATAGGATAATTAGAGCTTTGTCCTGAGGCAGGCAATTGCCCCATCAAGATTTGCTTCAGGGCAAGAGATCCAAATGACTCACTCAAAATAGATATTTGTTCTAAGGAAGAAAACAAGGGGACTAGTGGTGGTGATGGCCCAGAGATTGATATTGGGGAATGAAAGTGGTATCCAGGAAGAAATAGTAACAGGAAATTACGAGAGGAGGAAATATACTCCAGATTCCATAGTAACTGGGGTTCAAGTGTCCCCTGGCAGGACCTAAGGGGTGACCTAGATTAACAGCTGGCTCTGGTGATCTTCCTACTTAGTAAATTTATCTTCTCACTTTCAGTAGCTGGATCCCAAATGCTACTTGAGGAAAGAAGGCAGTTCAGATACTATCAATAGGTAAAAAAGAAATCACGTTCCCCCATTCATTATCTGTCTACAGAGAAGGAAAAGTATAAGGAGGAATGTTGAGGAAATAACAAAATTTATATAGCATTTACTGTAAGCCAGACACTATGCTATGTGCTTTATAATTGAAGCTAAGAGAGTTTTAAAAATTGACTTGTTCAGAGACTGGAGACAGCTGTAGTCTCACATTGAGAGACAATTTGAAGGAGTCTTTCTGACTTTTTACTACAATGCTACCATGCTACCTCTCTGGGCTGGGTGTTTGGGGATATTGAATACCTCCCAAGAAAGGAGGAGATGCTTCCCCAGGACTAGATCCTCCACTGCCTCTCTTCATAGTCAAGACTGGTATTAGGGATACAAAACCTCTCCTACCCACACATTGGTTGCACTTTGAATAGGCAAGGGAGGGAGATGTAGCTTCCCAGGGATCTCTTTCCCATTCTTAGGAGTTTTCTTTCCCTAAAAGCTTCGCCCTTCCAAATTTCATAAACTTTCTGAAGGAGCATAGGTGGGGACACTGAGCATTTGTCTGAGAAGACAGAAGGGATTCCCTCTTTGCATAGCTAGTGATCCCCTTACTACCATATCATGAAACTACTATATATTGCAGGAAGGCTTCATGAATGCCTTCATGGATGCTCCTGAGGGAGACAACATTTAACCGTCTGAGAGCCAGAAGAATTGGTTTCTAGTACTTTATACTGGCTACTAATACTAATACTATACGGACTAATAATACTGATACTGGCTCTCTATTTCTTCTTTTGTAATCTGAGGGTTGGATAAGGCCCTCTCTGAGGTCCCTTCCAGTCTTTAATGTCTAAGTATATGAGTCTTGGTCTCCATTTGACTCCATATAATTTTAAACTCATATAATATTTTTGGAGAACAATCTGACATAATCAACAAGAAGTTACCAAAATAATCGTGCCTTTTGGACCAATAATTCCATTGTTGGAAACATATCCCTTGGAAGTGTTATCAAAACAAACAATAAGAACTATCTGTTCAAAGATTTTCTTAGCAGTATTATTTTGCAGAAAATTGGAAATGACCTTAGTGTCTAACAATAGGGGAATGTTCACAAAAATTACAGCATATTGGTGAAATAGAATACCAAAATATAATGGAGACTGATAAGTATGAGGAAAATAAAGAAAACTGTGAAGACTTTTATAAAATAATTCCAGGGGAAAAATATATAGTACAACACTATCCATCGCTACAGAGAAGGGAGGAAGTAAATGGCAATGAATAGACAAAAATTCTCATGGTGTGTTGGAGAGGCTGAAATAGTCTTTACATTCTTCCTGAACTGAAATTAGTGAATTCAACCACAAGTTGTTTTTAAATAAGTTGAGATTTTTGAAGTGATATTCAATGTCAAATATTTAATAAACTATAGGAAAATATGTATATAGGACATATGTATACCTTTTACTCCAAAACATTTCAGCCTAAATTTTAGTGAGAATTGAATGATCCTGCTTCTGTAACTACAGATATTTCATGTGTTCTCACTGAGAGGATTGTTTCCCTCTCTATAAAATCAAGTTGTTATACAAAATCATCCCTAAGATGATTCCTAAGATCATATCATTATACTTTGAAGTTTTGGTAGGTGCTAGAGAGGGTGATAGCAGCCCTCTTTTAGTCTCCTAAAGTTTCAATCTATTTGCTATAAATTTCAACCCCTACCACCAAGAATCAAGCTTCTTGGGTGCCACATATAAAGAAACAATTGACCTGAGCACCTACTTATCAAGAATTACTCAGATCTACCAGATATAATCAGTTCCCTTTTTCTGGGTATGTGTGGGGGGAAGAGTTGTAGATATAGGAGAAGCCTCCTTGGCATTATGCTTTTGGTAATTTGGGATTTCTTTCACCACATAACATGATGTCCTCCTCCCAATTAAAGGTGTTTTCTGTGTTTATCCTGGTGAATATACAGTTTTCAGTGTATTCCTAATCATAATTCTGGATTTCAAGGGCCAAGTCTAGAAAGATCAAGCTAAGTATTTGGAGAAGGTAAAGTCTGGTATCTCCTCCTACTTTCTGTAAACTACCTTTGCTCTGACACTGTAGACATATCTTACACCAGCTGGGGATGAAGTCTGAGAAGTAGAAAATTGAGAAGTTTCTCTGTCCCATTTCAAATAGTTCTAGCAGGGCCATGGTAGAGGAAGGGCTAGGACCAAGCAATCTAAATAAAATACATTGTAATGGAGGAAAGTCAAAAATTAATAGAGTTCCTGGATCCGGCACTTGATTACAGTTAGGCAGAATGGACATCCTATTGACATGTGGGAAACAACCATCATAAGCTCCTAGCCCCTCCTTACCCAGGTTGTTGGGACCATTTACCTCTATGGAAATAACAATATTAGAAGGAAAAAATAGGTTCAGTATGGCAGGTCACCTATGAATGCTGGAACTAATTATGGCTGGACAATAAGATTGTGCTCTCTTCCAATACAAATCTCCATTCTACCTATACATAATTATTTATGTAATTAATATAAATGATTATGATGGAGGCAAAACTATTGAAGCACATGTAAATGCTCTGCCTATTATATTTGTATCTAAGATCTCATTCCTTTTTGAAGGTTACAAGCCCTTTGGCTCATCTTTTATTACAGGTAAATGGATGTCTAAATTCATATCTGGATACATACAGGCAAGCAAAGGGAGATTGAGCTAGAAAAGGTATTTAATCTCACTGCCCTCCCCCCAACCAATAATATCTGTTACCCTCCATGGGGCATGCCCAGATTAATCAGCATCTAGTTAATTAAAATAGTTACATTGAAAACATTATGTCACATTTATCCTCCTTGTCACAATAGCTTTTTTTTTTTTTTTTTTTTTTGAAGAAAAAGGTGTTTGTATACCTTGCCCCACTTTCTTTTCTTCAATTCCTTTTGACGTTGTAGCTTCACACCTGACCACTTGGTTGAAACACCTCTTTTCAAGGTTATAGAGAATATATTAATTGCTGAATCAATAGTTTGTTCTCAGTCCCCATCCTTTTTCATTTCTCTCCAGCTTCTGAATTTTTAACAGAGTATTCCTTCTAAATGTTCATTCCTCCTCCAGCTTCCCTAATAATGTGCTCTTCTGTTTCTCCTTCCTCCTGACTGATCATTCTACAGTTTCTTTTACTGTATCAGCAATGCCCTAATCTTAACAATCTATATCCCCCAAAGCTCTCTCTAGAGTCTTCTTTTCTTTTCTCTTAATACTCTATTTCTTTGAGTTCTCTCTACTTTACTACCTCCTACAGGTCTGCCCATGTCTCCATCTTCCTCACAAAATCTTGATTTTATGAATTTTATGAATATAGACTCCTGATAACTATAGTCCAATATAAGCCCTGAGTTTTGAAGTAAAACACTTTGACATTATAAATGCCCCAATTGACAAGTGGCCAATGAATAAGGAAAGAGTTTACAGATCAAGAAATCAAAGCTATCTATGGTCATATGAAAAAATGATCTTATTAGCAGTTTGGAACTATGCTCAAAAAGTTATCAAACTATGCATACTCTTTGATCTAGCAGTGTTTCTACTAGGATTATATCCCAAGGAGATCTTAAAGAAGGGAAAGGGACCTATATGTGCAAGAATGTTTGTGGCAGCCCTGTTTGTAAATTAAATAATAAACAAACAAACAAATAACTAAATGCTCAATTGATTGCTTAGAGAAATGTAAGTTAAACCAACTCTGGGGTACCACATCACAACTATCAGATTGGCTAATTTTAAAGAAAAGTAAATTGAGAAATGTTGAGTTAAATGTAGGAAAATTGGGATATTGTTGATGAAGCTATGAACTGATCCAATCTTTCTGGAGAAAAATTTGGACCTATGTCAAAGGGTATAGAATCAAACTACATACTTTTTAATCAATCAATACACTGCTAGATCTGTATCCAAAAAAGATCATAAAAAGGGGTGAAAGACATACATGTACAAAAATATTTGTGCCATCTCTTGTGATAAAGAATTAGAAATTGAGGGGATTCTAATCATCACCCGCTGGGGAATGGTTAAATAAACTGTGGTATATGAATATAATGGAATACTATTGTGAAATAGGAAATTATGAGCAGGATGTTTTCAGAAAAACCTGGAAAGCCTTACATGTATTGATGACAAATGAAGTGAGCAGAACTTAGAGAACATTGTCCACAGAAACAGCAACTGAGATGATCGACTATGATTGACTTAGCTTTTGTCAGCAAAACAATGCAACAAGACAATTCCAAAAGACTCAGATGGAAACTGCTATCCCTATCCAGAGAAAGAACTATGGAGTCTGAAGGTAGATGGAAGCATATTATTTTCACTTTCTTTTTTTTCACAGTATTTTCCTTTTGTTTGATTTCTTCTTTCACAACTTGACTTACAGAAATGTTTTACATGATTGTACACATATAACAATCAAATTACTTTTAATTCTTGAAGTGGAGAGAAGAGAAAGAGGGAGAGAGAAAAAACACGGAACTCAAAATCTTATAAAAATGAATATTAAAAATTGTCTGCATGTAATTGAAAAAAAAATAAAATACTTTTAAAATAAAAAGCCCACCCCTTTAAACAACTATCTACTTCTATTTCATCACTTTTAATTCTCTTAACTTTCTGCAGTCTGATCTTCATCATTCAACTGAAACCATTCTCTCCTAAGTTACTAATGAACTATTAATTACTAAATCTAATGGTCTTTTCACAATCCCCATCCTTCTTGACCTCTGCAGCCATTGATATGGTCATTAATCTCTTTTTCTTGATAGTCCCTTTCTCTCTCTCTCTCTCTCTCTCTTTCTCTCTCTCTTTTAATTACAACTGTGGGACAACCATTCCACAGGATTCTGTCCTGTGTCCTCTATTCTTCTTCATGTGTACTATTTCACTTGGTTTCATCAGTTCCTAGAAATTCTATTATTATCTCTGTGCTCAAGATTCTCAAATCTACTTATCCAGCCTAACTTCTCAACTGACTTCCAGTCATAAGTCTTTAATTTCCTATTAAATATCTCAATTTGGTTGATCCCCCAAATATCTTAAATTTGACATGTCCCAAACTGAACTTATTATCTTCTCCCCTCTCCTTTAAAATCTTCCTCTTTGGACAATTCCCTATTACTATTAAGGGCACCACTATCTTTCTAGTACCTTGGGATTAAAATCTAGTTAAAAGTCCTCAATTCCTCATTCTCTCTCACCTTCTGCATCCAATTTGTTGTTTTTTTTCAATCTTTTCTGTTTTCTTTTTTTTATTAAAGCTTTTTTTTTCAAAATATATAAATGGATAATTTTCAGTATTCACCCTTACAAAATCTTGTGTTCTAATTTTTTTTCCTTCCCTTCCCCCCACCCTCTCCCTAGAAGGCAAGTAATCCAATATATGTTAAATATCTACATCTAATTTGTTGTCAAGATCTATGGATTTTACTTTTATAAAATCTCTCACAAATGCCCCCTTCCATCCTCTGACACCCTCGTACACACTGTCCTTATCTACTATAAGCTTGCACATACTAGACTCTTAATAAAAATTTGTTGGATTGGAAGATCTCGATCCAATGATCTATGGCTTGAATTCTTCCTTGCACCTTGCTTTGGTGTTAGAGGGTCTTGTTCCAGGTACAAAAATTCCTACATAAGGCTCTCACCCTGCAAAGAGCAGCTCAATAGCTTCTGTTACTACAAAACTCTGCCACCCCCCTGAATGTATAATATAAACAAAAACATTTGAGGGGCAGGAGCGAGACAAAAGGGCAGGAAAAAACCTAAACTGGTTGCTTAAAAAAAAAAAAGAAAAAACTTCTCCAAATGGAATAATATTTATCAGATTACCGCCCCAGGCTGCCTGCCTATGTAGAATGCAAATCTGTGCTCAGAGCCAAAGCAAAACAGTTTTACAAGGAAGTAGATGGGTAGGAATATGATGAATATGTATATGGAACCTAATAATACAAATAATCAGGGTGACTTGCTTCTGGAGGAGGGGGTAGGACCATGTAGTTTGGTGAAATAAATTTAAATTGCCAATTTAAGGCCCTGGTAAGGTACCCTCAGAGAGCAATCTCCAGCCTACTTACCTATTTCCCTTTTCTTGCTCTGGGACAAGACAATGGAGCCATGCAAGTGAAGCCCACATTCTCCCAGCTCCCAGAAAATCCTATTTTGTTAAATTAAAATGCACTCTGGGTAAGTAAAGGTCATTTGGGCCCAGGCTCTTTTTCTTCATTAGCAGCAAATCAGCATTGAGTAGTTGTTGCTTCCAGCTCTTGCACCAAACAGAGCAGCTTAGAGATGCCATCAGATGAAGCCAGTGAAGCATATAATATATTACCAGAATCGTAAATAGCTGAGGCAAGAACCTGTTATTACTTAGTTCAATATTTTTGCATAATAGCAACTGTAAATATACTTCACTGGGTTAAATATCATACTATTAACTCTAGAGATAATGATCTTTTTGGAAAGAACAATAGGACCATTCTGATGTACAGTTCTGCTTACTCAGATACTTTGGGGTCTTGGAGATACAGAGATATTAACAATGCAAGAAATCAGAGAATGCTGGTGCAGAAAGGGATCTTGGGGACTCTCTAATTCACCCCCTCTCCTTCTTTGTCAGATAAAGAACTAAGATTTAGGTGAATTTATTTAACAAGATATCATAGGCCCAGTAAGTGGCTATTGTTTTGAATGGAAGTTGTATGCTTTCTTCAATACCCTACTTTAATATTATACCCAGACTTTAGGCATAAGAATGAAGATATATCATTTTATTATATTTATTTATTTATTTGCTGAGGCGATTGGGATTAAGTGACTTGACCAAAGTCACACAACCAGGAAGTATTAAGTGTCTGAGGTCACATTTGAACTCAGGGATCCTGATTTCAGGGCTGGTATTCTATCTACTATACCACCTAACTGCCCCAAAGACATATCATTTTAAAGAGGCAATGCCTCTTGGAAACTAGTCTCTCCCTCTTGTTTTATAGGACCTTCACACTGAAATTCATATACCACAATTTCCCCAGCCATTTTCCAATTGATAGGTATTCAATTTCCAGTTTCTGGCCACTACAAACAGGGCTGCCATAAACATTTTGGCATATACAGGTCCCTTTCCCTTCTTTAGTATTTCTTTGGGATATAAGCCCAGTAATAGCACTGCTGGATCAAAGGGTATGCACAATTTGATAACTTTTTGGGCATAATTCCAGATTGCTCTCCAGAATGGTTGGATTCGTTCACAACTCCACCAACAATGCATCAGTGTCCCAGTTTTCCCACATCCCCTCCAACATTCATCATTGTTTTTTCCTGTCATCTTAGCCAATGTGAGAGATGCGTAGTGGTATCTCAGAGTTGTCTTAATTTGCATTTCTCTGATCAATAGTGATTTGGAACACTCTTTCATATGAGTGGTAATAGTTTCAATTTCATCATCTGAAAATTGTCTGTTCATATCCTTTGACCATTTATCAATTGGAGAATGGCTTGATTTCTTATAAATTTGAGTCAGTTCTCTAAATATTTTGGAAATGAGGCCTTTATCAGAACCTTTAACTGTGAAGATGTTTTCCCAGTTTGTTGCTTCCCTTCTAATCTTGTTTGCATTAGTTTTGTTTGTACAAAGGCTTTTTAATTTGATGTAATCAAAATTTTCTATTTTGTGAACAGTAATGGTCTCTAGTTCATCTTTGGTCACAAATTTCTTTCTCCTCCACAAGTCTGAGAGATAAACTATCCTATGTTCCTCTAATTTTTTTATAATCTCGTTCTTTATGCCTAGGTCATGGACCCAGTTTGATCTTATTTTGGTATATGGCTTCACACTGAAATTCACGGAGTTATAGGGATTTGCACCAGAGAGTGATCAGCAGAGCCTGGATAAGAATCCAGATTTCCTCACTCCTAATTCAATATTATTTTTGCTCATTTTCACCATCTTCTTCAAAGAATTTATACTTATTTGTGGCAGAAACAGGATGCAGCATATGCCACAGAATTCAAACCACCTTGACCACCTTCTCTCCTCTGACTTTGATGGAGACAACCCGAGACCCTGACTCCCTGACCTTGACTTGGAATCGCAATGATTCTAGCCTAGTGCCCTCAGCCATCATCTTTGGAAGATGTAGGTATTATAATTACCGAAAGTTCCTGCCACCAAAGTTCTTGGTGTTGTAAAATACTTCAATATCAGAAACAGATATGATTTTATCAGTGTAAATGATGTAAAGAAGAGACTTTAGCTGTATCCCAAGAATCATGTATCTTTCCATCCAGCTTACTGCTGAAACTTTCCCCATGTGTTATATCATCTATCACAAGGCTTCTTAAACTTTTTTCACTTAGTTGCAATCCTGGCTATATAAGTATATAGAATAAGTATATAAACCAAACATTTGCTGATGATAAATTATAATTTTACAATCCACACATTCAGTTATGTGGCTTCATATGGGGTCTTAACCCATCATTGAAGAAGCTTTACTCTATTAGAATGTGAACTCTGTGAGAATAGGGATATCTTACCCCAGCATAGGGTTTTAGACACAGTAAATACCTAATGGATTTTTAAATTTATTTATTATTTCTTTCTTTATTTTGTGTAAGCCTCTAATGAATCCTTAATATTCATTTCATTTCAAGAACCTATTATGTGTTAGTAATTGGAGAGGCAAAAGAAGTCCCTGGCTTGATAGATTGCCTATATTTTATTGGGGGAATACAACATTTATATAAAATTAAACAAAATAAGTTATAAGGGGAAAGAATTAGAAAAAATCTCATAAAGAAGATAGGAAAGATGACTTCTGGTATCCCTTCAAATTTTGAGATTCTATTCTTTTGTGATCTCTGATGTCTTCTTTGGGTCTAAATCCCATAATTCTATAAATTATATGATATAAAGTAGTCTTATTATGGGGCAGTTAGGTGGCAGAGCATATCTAGAGACAAGACCTGGATTCAGTTCCACTTCAGACACATACTAGTTGTGTGACCTCAGTAAACTGTGTAGCCTCTTTGAGCCTCAATTTCATCATATGTAAAGGATTGTTCTGAGGATGAATTAAATTAATACATGTAAAGTGCTTTGCAAACTCTTTAAGGACTATAAAAATGTTGGTTCTCATAGGATTAAAGATTATCAGCCATCATTACTAAGTCTAGCATTAAAATAGTGAATCTTTAAATATGTGTGGAGGGAAGAGAAATGGCCATGGAAAGGATAAAATATCCCAAGTTTGAAACACGGTAAAGCAAAACTCTGCCCTCTCCCACTTTCAGAGATTTACCATGCTGGTGCTAGATTTGGTGAAGATAGCTAATCAATGCTATCCCTAGAGTAGCTATAATTATTATTAGGTCAAAAGCTGGTTTGCACTGTATAATATGACACATATATTTTTAAAAAAATGTATTTTTATAACTTAATCAGCAAACACAAATCCAAAGAAAGAAAGAATTGTATGAGAAATTGAACTTTTTATGATGTTTCATTCATTCATTTATTTATTTTTATTAAATCTTTTTTATTTTCAAGACATATGCATGGATAATTCTTCAACATTAACTTTTGCAAAGCCTTGTGTTCCAATTTTCCCCCCTCCCCTCCCCCTTAGATTGCAAGTAGTCCAATATATGTTAAGCAGGGTAGAAATATAAGTTAAATCTAATACAAGCAAATATATTTATAAAATTATATGATATCATTTTAAAAGAAATGAATGACGGTAGTAACAAAATTGTAATGGGCTGAGGCTTGAGTTAATGCACTGAGGTCTCAAGCACGTGAGGCTAAATAATAATTGGACCATACTCTATTAATATATATGCTTGGAGAAAGAATGGCTCCCGCCCAGCAAGTCGATTTTGGTGGGTGGAGGCAGGGGAGTGAAAAGGGAAGAGGAAGGAGAGACTGCTGGCTGGTGTCTTGTCACAGCTGCTCACATTGCTATTGCCACCGCCTTTGACCTCCAATCCCCCTCTGCTAGCTGGCTTCTTGTCTGCCCATATTGCTATCGCAATCCTTCTTCACCTCTACTGAGAATAAAGATTGAAGATTGAAGTAACTCACAACTCCTCAATTCTGGGGCAGTTAGATGGTTCAGTAAATAGCACCTGAGCTCAGGGGACCTGAGTTCAAATGTGACCTCAGATACTTAATACTTCCTAAATTCTACTGATTCCCCAGTCCTACCTTCCTAAAGTGGGAGGGATTATGGCCCCTTCTGCACTTTTCTTTGTCATGTGAAAATAAAAATGCTTTTCTTAATGTTCTTCACCTGAATTCCTGACTCCGGCTGGTTTTAAATACACGGTCATCACACAAAATTGCTCTACATTTGCTATTATCAGTATCTTCTTTTCTTCTCCCAACTCTTTTCCCTATACTTCTTTTTCCTCTCCTTTCCCTTCCCCTTTCCCTTCCTTTTCCCCTTCCCTTCCCTTCCCTTCCCTTCCCTTCCCTTCCTTTTTCCCTTCCCTTTTCCCTTCCCTTTTCCCTTTCCTTCCCTTCCCTTTTCCCTTCCCTTTTCCCTTCCTTTCCCCCTTCCCTTCCCTTTTCCCTTCCTTTCCCTTTTCCCTTTCCTTCCCTTTTCCTTTTCCTTTTCCCTTCCCTTTTCCCTACCCTTCCCTTCCCTTCCCTTCCCTTCTTCCCATCATTTCATCCCTTTTTAAGCATAATAATGCTAAACTTAGTGAAAACAGTTGATAAACTTTATTCTCTATTGTAACTCACAACTCCTCAATTCTGGGGCAGTTAGATGGTTCAGTAAATAGCGCCTGAGCTCAGGGGACCTGAGTTCAAATGTGACCTCAGATACTTAATACTTCCTAAATTCTACTGATTCCCCAGTCCTACCTTCCTAAAGTGGGAGGGATTATGGCCCCTTCTGCACTTTTCTTTGTCATGTGAAAATAAAAATGCTTTTCTTAATGTTCTTTCTTTTCATGCCTATTAATTCATCTCCTCCAATACTATATAGAAATCTCCCCTTGTTAAAAAAATATATATATATGTAAAGAAAGCAAATTAACATAATGATGATATCTAAGAAGTCACATTTGATTCTGTTTGTCTAGTCAAAGTGTTCTTAACCTGGAGTCTCTTGATTGTAGGGGTGTTCCATAAACTTAAGAGGGGAAAAATAGCATGTATTTTAAAATAATTATTTTCCTTTGTCATCTTATGTATTTTATTTTATGAATATAAAAACACTTTGCTGAGAAGAGGTATCTAGACTACCAGAATGCCAAAAAAGTATAGGACACAACAAATATTAAGGATCCTGGGTCTATAGTTTCACATACTCTTCCCTAATTTATGGACACTAATTTTGTTTTAGGCTTTTTCTTTATAATTTTTTTACTGCAAAAAAGTACAGCTATAAATATGAATGCTTTCTTCCTGTCTTTGATTTTCTTTGGCACTCATCTAATTGAAATTTTGCTAGGTCAAAGAGTATGCACTTTCAGGGATATTGTTCCAGATAGTTTCCCAGAATTACTGAATCAAATCATAGTTTCAGCAGTAGTGCATTAGTATGCTCATACACAAAACTTTTTTTAAATAAAATTTTGATTCAGTATGTGCCAAATGCAGGGATGGCAGTCTAGACTTATGGTTGTGAAAGGTGAAATCTAATTGTTAGAATCAAAGTCTCTACACACTCATGTTATTGTTTTCAAAAATAATCTGCTATATTCAGGATGTTGCATTTTTGTTTATTTTCCATAGCAATCCTTATACTGGTTTGGAGAGGCCTAATGTAACTGTTGTCTTTCTTACTCTATGAATTTAGTCTTTCTTATTTTAGGAAAAGTAGTGGGTAGGCCTTTGGGAAAGGAAATCAGAAATTTGGGTGATGTTAACACAGAGGAAAAGGATGGGAGAATAGGGAGGAAAAAAGAAAGTTGGAAGTATAAAATTCAATTCAACAGGCATGGAAACATTTTTATCTTTAGGGGATGATTTGAGCAGGTCCCTGGGATATGCGCAAACAGGAATGTAGATGGTAATAATTAGAGAAAAATGAAAGAGAAAGGATGATAAGGAAAGATAGGAATGAGGAAAAAACTCAGGAAGGAAATGAGGAAGGGAAGGAAGAAAGGAAGAAAGGAAAGAAGAAGGAAAGAAAGAATAGAAAGAAGGAAGGAAAGGGAGGAAGGAAGGAAAGAAGGAAGGAAGAAGGGAAAGAAGAAAGGCAGGAAGGAAAGAAGGAAGGAAGGAAGGAAGGAAGGAAGGAAAGAAAAATAAAATGAAAAAAGAAAGGAAGGAAGGAAAGAATAAAATAAGAGAAAAAGAAAGAAAATATGCTACAAAGCAAAAGGAAAGAGGGAATATTGAATTTTTGTATAAGTCTCTCAGCATTCTACCAATTTGGTCTAAGGAATATAGTATATGTGCATTACTAAGTTCTTTCCTGTCTCCCCAAGTAGTCTCTGAGCTTTAATAGAAGGGTTTAACTTGCACCCACATTTACACTAAATCACTTCTATTCCTGATTTTTAGAAAATTGTTTTTATTGAGTTAAGTATAATGCAGTACCATATAACAAATCATTACACAAAAAGATATCAAACATAAACATAAAACATCAAACTGCGAGGTAATGGGAGCTTATTGAAATTACCTTATAACGGGTTTTCCTTCTCTAAATGGATTCATCATTTATAATAAAACAGTGTATTGGAACCCAAATGCAATAAGCCTTCCAATTTGTCTGTCCATGAATAAACGAGCAGGGCTGCTTGGAATTTCCCAGTTGGTGTCTCATTGCTTTTAGTGTGGGGGGCCATCAAAAATATCCACGTGCTGGTGATGTATTTTTGCATAAACGGTAGTTCAATTCTCTCTCTACAGGAAGGGGGGTGTTAGATGACTTTGGCAGTAGTTAAGCATCATAGATCACCCAACTCCTCTGGAATTGGGACCAAACTGAATAGGAACAGTAGGAACAGAGGGAAGAGTGACTCTGGAATCACTTTAAAGGAAGATGGAGGAGAAGGCAAGATAAGCATAATGAAAAACCTGATTTTAAAAGCCACAATACAAATGGGAAATTATTTGAAATCTTGTGTAAGTTTTTGAATCCACAAAGAGCTATACCAGAGTTGCCAAATAAACCCAGAAACTGGGAGAGGATGACCTGCCCTGGTTGAATACAAACATCAGGGTTTCTCAAAATGATTCTCTGCACACTAAAAGACTTTCTTGGAAGTGTTGGAGGCCTCAATTTATTTGTGAAATCCAGGCCCTAAAGCATTTCCTGATTTATGAGCAAGTTCAATGGATTCTGAGAAGAAATAAATGAGAAAGGAAACCAGTTTCTCCTGCAACAGCACCTGTTTATAGGGAGACTGTGTCATCCATAAACAAGTTTTTAAAATAGTGGATGTTGCAACAGCAACTACAGGAGCTTTTGATTGCTACTTTGGGATCTGGAATTAAAAGTTGTAAGATGAGGACTAACTCATGTCTCTTCACTGAGAGATGGAGAAATCACTGGTTCAGTTAAGGCGGGGAGTCTTATTAACCTAGTCAGAGTAATATAGTTGTTAGGGTGCATAATGTGGTATCAAGGAGACCTGGCTGTTTGATCAAGTGAAATCGTGTGAAATTTAAGCTCAGACTCCTCTTCCATAAAATGGGGATAAGTACCTGTGGCACCTTTCTCACAAGGTTGATGTAAGGTTTGAATATAGTAATGCAAGTAAAGTGTTTTGCAGATTTTGGTCACTGAAAATGCTTATTATTCTAGTACATAGCATAAGGCCTTATGCATAGTAGATTTTTAATAAATGCTAATTGAATTGTATTGGGTTTAAATAGAGTGGTCTTTGCATTTGCATAGATTGACAACAGCAGTGGCAAAATTCTACAGGCCACATTATAGTTAGCACTCCTCTGACCCTGAGAAGTGTCCAAGGGGAGAATGAGCTTGGAACCAGCTGCATGGACCAGATTACAAGTCAGATATACTTGGCAGGAACAGAATCTTGGCCCATCACCATACCCAAGAACCAGGTTTCTGGTGGACTGCCCAAGTTACCAACCCTTTGCTCTAGTTTAAGCACAGCTGATTCAACTCATCTTCCAAGTCCTGATCCAAAAGCTGATTGCCCAGGCAACTTTCAATGAGCCAGAAAATTGCAATCCCTTAGAAACCTCTCAGGCCCTGGTTACGTCTCCCCGCCAGTAAAATCCCATAACTTCACACACACACACACACACACACACACACACAGGAATCCAAGTTCCTGATGTGTATGTTTGCCATGGAATCTGGTGAAGTCTCCTGCATAAATGAAATATGTGTTTGCCAACTCACTATATATAATTTTAGACAAGTACCAAAAAAGTCACTTGTTTTTATCATGCTCAAAATTGGATTCTCTTCTCTACCAAACAGCCACTTTTAATGTGTTTGCATATATTTGTGTGATTTTGTTAAGTAAAAATGGTGAAGAAGAAGATGATGATGATGGCTAATTTTTATTCAGGGATTTTAGTTTTGCAAAGCACTTTTCGTATATCACCTGATTTGATCATTACCACGATCCTGTGAAGTAAATGCCATTATTATCTCCACCTTAGAGATGAAGGATTTGAGGCTGGTAGAGGCTTAGAGCCACAGAGTTAGGATTGAATTTGAACATGGGTTTCCTTGGCCCTTTGGTTCACTTACTGTATCCACTACTCCGGTTAGCTGTCATGAGAATAAAACAGAATTCAGAGCTAGAAGGAATCTTTTTGGTTTTGTTCAGCTGTGTCAGACTCTGTGACACTGTGAACCATATCATACCAATACTGGCCATGGGGTTTTCTTGGCAACTTATCATTTCCTTCTTCAGTGTATTAAGTGCCTTGCCTAGGGTCATATTAGTAGTATGTATCTGAGGCTGGATTTAAACACAGGTCTTCCTGATTCTAGATCCAGCCCCCCTATCAACTGTATTACCTAGTTGCTTGGATGGAGCTCCAGGGCCCCTGACTAGGTTCAACAGTCTTTCTGGTTCACTTCACACCTGCTCTCAACCTTGGATTGACTGGAACCCATATTATCATGCCTTGTAAAGTCAGTTCATTTCTCTGCTCCATACTTTTTTGAGTGTTATGGGGACAATTTACCTTTGGTTATATGTTCTTTGCATCTAGGAAATGTTTAGCCTGAGGAAAATACATTATAAATGTCTACTAATTGGTTATTATAAGGGAAATGTTTTGTAAACTTTAAACCAGTATAGAAATATAAGATATTTGAATTATCAATTCATAAAGCAGAGTCATTTAGCTCATACTGACCAGTGTTGTGTACAATGCTCTCCTCATGAAAATCCTAAAGCAAATATTATCCCCATTTTATGAGGAAATGAGGTCTCTGTCTGTGATCATAGGACTAGTAAAGTATTAGAAGTTGGGATCCAACCTAGATTTACTAGGTACAAAGGCCCTGTGTCCAACATTGAGGAGTAGGTGGGGATAATGAAAACAATATTCTCTACCCTCAAACAGTTTAGAATCAAGTCAAACCTACATCTACCTAAGATTACCCTATACAACCTCCCTAAGAAAGAGTCACCTGTTCTCCATCTGGAGACCTCAAATGAGCAATCTACTACTCTTGAAACAGCACATTTTCCTTTTTTTTTTTTTTTTAACATCTTGAATTTTTAGGAATTTCTTTCTTTTCTGAAGTCAAGATCGTCCTTCTTTCAATTCCCATGTTCTTCCTTGTGGTATCTTCTGTGACTGAGCAGAACAATTCTTACTCTTCCAAATAACAACTTTTAAAATACTTAAAGAAGGTATAATGTTCCCTCTGAGTATTCTCTTCTCTTTGTTAAACATCTTCAAATCCTATATACAATCCTTTCCATAACCATGCTTCCATTAGTTAGCATAGTGCTTGGTAAAAAATTCATTCTCTTACTTTCCCCTGGTCAACCCACAATAAATATGTGAAAATTCAAGAAAAAACTCAAAAGAAAGAAAAGTAGTTTCACTATTTTGTACAGATGTATAATTTGATTCCTCATTCACTTGATAGCTTTTTCAAATGTCATCCAGGCCATAACCTAAGACCTTCCTGAAGTTTCCATGAGTTCTTACAATAATGAGTGACTTCAACCAGACACATTCATAGAACACCTACTTATAGTAAGTAAGGTTCTAAGTTAGCTGCTGTACGGAATAGAAGAGCAAGACAGTAGGGAGACGTTCTTGCCCAAGAAAAGAGTTTTGCTTCCTGGTTTCTTAAAAATATGGCCTGATTTCTTTCACTGCATAAATTCTTTTCTTTAGTAAAAAAATTGCCTTTCTGGTTCTTTTAAACAAATTTCACATTGAAAACTTTTGCTAGCAATGCTTCTTGTGTTTAAGTTTACATGCCTAGGAAGAAAAGTATATTAAATGTTTTTCACCATTCAACTAGCAGTTTGCAATCCCATAACAGGCAGGACCTCATTGCTAGCTGGTCTCAACAATGATGCCAAATGACAGTGTTAGATGAGGAAAATAGACTATGGGGAAGCTCATGCAAGATGAAAAGGACTTCAGTGATTTTTAATGAGAATGTGGAGAGAACAAAACATAGGCAATTCATCAATTAGTTAAAGCTGGTTGGGACCATCTGGTCCTCTATCCTTTTTTTTTTTTTTTTTTTAACAGACTGAAACCCAAAGATAAGTGACCTATCTGAGGATACACTTGAAAGCAATGGCTAAGCTGAGGCTAAAACCCAAATCTTAATAACTGCTTCCTCCAAAAAGAGAAAATCCAAAAAGGTTGTGTGTGTAAGCACACATACACGATGTTTATGTATTTTAGAATGCACATAAATATGTATGTAGCAGATTTTCATATGCTTATTTATATGATTTCAGTTAGGTGAGGAAAGGGCCTGGATTTCACAAACTATTGACCTGTCAGGTAGCTCTTGTCATTTGGTGAGAATTATAGACAAGGAGATCATTAGAAATGACATCTGAAAGCTGAAGAGGGAAGTCTTTTCTACAGGTTCCCTGGTCTCACAGCCTTGCTTATAGACAGCCTCTGTGCCCTTCATCTTTTCTGCATGCTTCTCATAATTCACCTGATAAAGCATGAGAAAACAACAGACTCTCTGTGAAGATAAATGCATATCATCTTAAAGGTATAGTATTTTTCCTCCCAAGAAAGATACTCATCCCCTAAACCTTCTCAGGATATTACAGGGAAAAGAAATTTGGCTGACCACCCATGGAATTCTCCATTCTCTCTCTCTCCACTGTCTTTTGGTGCAAAAGAAAAAGGGTTATGTATTCCAATACGTGACTATACCTATCTCAGAATTGATGCAATGGTACTTGAACCAAATCTATTCAGACATATTTGTGCAAGGCAGCCATGAAAGGAAGTATTTTGAATTGAAACTGTACAGGGAAGAGTGGGGGTAGAAGGATGGCTAAGAGATATGAGTATGGTATTTGAAATTGTAATGGAAATTCTTTATTTTTTATTTCCTTTGACTAATTTTTATTATTCGGGACTCAAATTTTGGTTAACTTTGTTTGTCTTCTCTTTATATTAACTTTACCTGGCCCAAACCTATCCCAGGGAAGATGTGAAAAATCACTTAAGGCCCTTCAATTTCTTTAGATAAGAAGCTAGAAGAACAATTTCAGCTGTCCCTATCTACTTCTATCAGTTTATTTGTGAACTTTCTAAATATAATTTAATCTATTATCTGGTTTAGTTTACCTATGGAATCTGTTTAACTATGCTTATGTTTGAGTTTGGATAACTAGTAGCTAAATCACTGGTCCTGGAGCTGAAGGACCTGAGTTCAAATCTGATCTCAGATACTTACTTGCTGTGTAACCCTGGGCAAGCCACTTAATCCAGTTTGCTTCAGTTTCCTCATCTGTAAAATGAGCTAGAGAAGAAAATGACAAATTACTCCAGTATCTTTACCAAGAAAATCTCAAATGAGTCACCAGTCAAATGTGACTGAAACATTACTGAACAGCAAATATTTAAGATTATTGCCGTTTCAATACATTTGTCCAACTTTTATGACACTGGAGGAAGCAAGGGATTGTGGATCCATCTTTTCTTCAATTTGTGTAATTTAAGAGAAATATATAAGATTGCAATATTTAAAAGAATTATTTCTCTGTCACTTTGATATAATTTTTCCTAAAAGTGGCTTTGTTAGAATTCTAATGATTATTTAGTTTTATTGTTTTCTTTAAGGTTTTTTATACTTCAGCATAACATAACATTGAGACTTATAGACAGCCTCTGTGCCCTATTTTGTCAGCTGTTACCAACTCCATCAACTCATGAACTTCTCCTTAGCCAAATACTTTCCAGATCAAGCAATCGGTGAATTACTCAAGTATAGACTGAGTACCTAACAAATGGATAGCACCTTGCTAGCCACTACAGGAAGAATAAGAATTATACAAAAGATGACATCTAACCTCAGAAAGCTTACTGTTAGCATCTGCCTAACATAGCAGGACCTTGCGTTCTGGGTAAGCCAGACATTACAAAACTAGACACTGCTTCCTATTAGAAGAGGCAGAGATTAAGAAACTTCCTTTTTGAGACTTATCTTGTCCTTGTCACATTGAATCCATTTTGATTATCTGGACTGCTTGCCTAGGTTTGATTTGTGACTATGGGCTAACTTCCTGTTCTAAATCTAGATCACAGATCTAGACAACTGTCTACATCTAGGTCACAGATCTAGATAACTGTCTAAATCACAGATCACTTTAGTCTGGGATTTACATATTGGAAGTCTCTTCCAATTTATGGATTTAATGGATGGCTCTTTCAAGAAGCTCCATTAAGGTATCCAGACTTTTAGGGTACCCAGACTAGGACTGTCTGTTTACTACACAATAGACTTTCAACTATTCCCCCTCACTGAGTACTTTCATTTACCACTCCCATTTTTAAGCTTCTCTTTTTTGAGTTGTCTTTCCCCATTAAAATGTAAACTCCTTGAGGGCAAAGGAATCTTTCTGCTTATATGTATCTTTAAAGAACTTAGTACATTGCCTGGCATATAGCACTTAATAAATATTTCTTAACTGATTTTGCATTAGATTAGACTTTCAACCTTGCAGTTACAGAACTCAGTTCTCTCATATCCAATAATTTGGTGCATTTTCGGATGGTCAAGATTTGGCAACCTGTGGCTTAGATTCAGTCATGTCATGGCTCCTTTTTTGGGGGAGCTGAATGGCTGAAATGTATAAGTTGGGGAGATAGCATGCTGGTAGGAATGGGGGGCAGTGCATCAGCACCCAATTCCAGAGGCAGCAGTTTAACTTTCTATTCTCGTATGCAGTGTTATATAGGGGAAAGAATTTATTGTGTCTTTATGGCAAAGAATTTACTAGCCCATATATTACTCTTTGGAAATAGGCAGTATTTCTTGCTTTACTCAGCTTGCACTGACAGATGTGGACCTTAATATCTTGGGTACATTTCTCTAAAATGAAGACCTAGAAAGACTTGGTAGTTGCATGGGTTGAATGTAAAAATATAATACAGTTGGAGTTGTTTAAAAAATAAATCTCCTGCTGTTAAGGTTACTTGAAGTTTTCCATAATGGGTCTTTTCATTTCATTCTCATTGAGAATGCAGAAGATGCCATCCATATGAGGCGAAATTTTGCATAGGGGTGGGGAAAATAAATAAATTTCTTTAAAGATGTAAATAGCATTTCTTTTTGTCTCTGAGAATTTGCTTTATAGATATATGGGCACATACACAGTAAGTCAAAAATGAATTAGGTTAAAAGTTGATCTTCCTCCCCATGGACCATATACTTTTAAAAGACATGTAACTAACACTTGGAAGAAATGAATCAGCAGAAAGACTTGATATAGTTAATGAGCAATCTTTCATTACCTATCTCAAATGTATTCATAGAATTAGAAGGCTCATCAGCTGGGATCTAGCTCAACAGGATTAAGAAAAGTATTTTTCTATTGATATTTGACAAATAACTGTGTTAATTACTCTCATTTCTCCTTCTGTTCTTCCCTGACAATACTAGAAATTTACATTTTTCATTGTCAATGACTCACTGTTACAGTATTATAAATATCACTTTCGGAGTCCTTTTGAGAAAGAACTATTATGACTGCAGAATCAAACCAATTTTAAATTAAATTCAGATGCTTTGGAATTAACCAAGAAAGCTGATATATATATACCCCTTCCTTTAAGGAAATCTACTATATCATCATTTGAAAGATCATAGAATTTTAAAACTAGAAAATACCTTAGAGGTCATCTAGTCTTGTCTAGTTCCTTCATTTTCTAGGGAAAAAATTGAGGCCCAGAGAAGGGAGGAAATGACTTGACAAGATCACAGAAACAAACAAAAAAAATGAATCTAGACCTAAAAGGGACCCCAGAAGCTATATGACTGCCTCTTTTTTCTGTATGACTTTTCTATTTTACAGAAGAGATAGCTGAGGCCCAAAATGACCCAGTGAATTAGAATAATAAAATGTTAAAGTCATAAAACTTAAAAATTCTTCTGTCATAATTACTGTCAACAGATAAGGAACTTACACAGCAAACAAATTGAGAGATTTTTATATTGTAAAAGAATTATCTGATTTACAAAGGATAAACTCCAGGATTCCTTTGAAAAAGATCTTGTCTTGTGTTAAGGCAGACATAATTTACAAAATTGGATTTACACCCACCTTTTCAGAAACAAATTTACTGCATAAGATGTGGTTCACAAGCATTTGAGAAGTATGCAAATTGTAGTTATCTATCTACAGTTTAGTGGAGTCCCTTAACAAAAATAAGATATTCCATAATTAACTTTTGTATTGACTAAAATAACGCTAATATCTTAGATAGGATTTCTAAACCTGAAATTCATACATTTTCCACCCAAGATTGTGACAACTTTTTTCATTAATTTTCTTTGCAATCTCATGGATTTTATTTGATGCCTTTAAAAATATTATAAGAAGGGGTCTGTATACCAGTCTATCAAATTGGTCTTTGACAGAAAAAAGATCAAGAACTTAGTGCTCTCTTAGACATGCACTTAGCAAAGTAGTCTTGGACACAGGACAGAGGCTCTGAGACTATAAATTGGAGAGAAGTCACCAAACTTCAGTGAATGAGGGAGTTTTTTTGAGGGATATCTGTATCCTTTTTTTTTTTTTTTTTTTTTTGAGACAGAGTTAAGTGACTTGCGCAGGATCATACAACTAAGTTAAGAGTCAAATGCCTGAGGTAAGATTTAAACTCAGGTCCTCTTGACTCCAGGGTTGGTGCTCTACCCATTACACTACCTAGCTGCCCCAAGTTCTGTATCTTACTTAAATCACAAGTCTAGTTTCTATATGATAATATTTTTGCAGGGTGTCCCAAAAGTCTTAGTTCAGTTTTACATTTTTAATAACAATAATTTAGAGACAACAATTCACTAATTTAGAAACTATAAAGTTCCTCTATAAAGTTCTTAAGATTATAAAATTATTCATATATACTTTCTCATTTGTTTTTTTCTAACATTTCTGGGAAGTAAGAAAGCAGTGCAATTGATTAAAAATCAGCCAAATTGGTCTGGAATGAGTGGGAGAGAAATCATATGACACTAGTCTGGAAAGGTACATTGGAATCAGATTGCAGAGGATTTAAATGTCAATCTAAGGAACTTGTATTTTGTTTTATTCTAGAAAAGATCAAGTCATGTTGCTAGAACTTTAACTCAAGAAGCTTCTTTTTAGCAGGTGTAGGAAAGATGTATTGAAGAAAGAAGAGATTGGAGGCAAGAAAATTAATTTCTGAGATAACTTGAGTTCTGGAGTTGAAGGTAAGAAGAGCTAGATTCAAATTCACCATCAAGCATCTATGTGACACTACACAAATCATGTAACTCATGTGTTGTTATAAGGATAAAATGAGAGTAGCCATGTAAAGAAAAGTATCAAATGCAAAGTGTATAATTGTAACACATAAATGTTAATTAATATCATACAATAGCATTGGAAAGTGGAAATGAGGGTCTGACATGGGGTGCTGATAATGTGAGTAAACTGAAGGGGATAGATGTAAGAAATATGGAACTAGAATAGGCAGGGCTTGGCAACTGATTGGATATTGGGAGTGAAGGAGAGTTAAAGTTGACTATGGTTTTAAATCTGAATGTTACTGGTTGTTTCAACAATAGAAATGGGCAATCTTGGAGGGTAGATTTAGTAGGTAAATAAGTTCAGTATTGGTCATATTGTGTTTTTACTATAAAGATATGTTGCTCATGTGTAGCAGATCATTAGAGATATGAAATTGGAGTTTGGGAAGGATATTAGGGCAGATATGTAGATTTGGAAGTTATCTGCATAGAAGTGAGCCCTAACTGGAGTCAAAGTACTTGAATCTCATCTTTCTCACTTTTTACTTATGATATCTTGGGCAAGTAAACTCCCTGAGTGTGTTTCCTCTTGATAAAATGAGAAGGGTAGTTTCTTTAGCTTTGAGAAAAGGGAATTTTAAAAAGCCTATGTGGGGCAAATGAAAGAGGGTCAATCAGAAGTGAACAAGACTCCTGAAACTTGTAGAATCCACTTGAAGTTGAACAGCTTAAATTTTTAGTGGACGTAGTTGTCATGGTTGTAACTTGCTCTAGCAAAGTTCATCAGCCTAAGATTAATTCAGAATGCAGATTGCAGGAAAGGCAGGTCAGAAATAGTGGAAATAGACTGATACAGGATTACAAGACAATGTCTCATCAGAATGGTTAAGGAAGTATACTTTAGCTTAGCCTAGTCGTTCCCTCTACTTGATCCATTCAAGCAGTTGATTCATCAGTATAGTCTCCAGATACCAGAAAACTTGATTATGTCTGATCTAAATACTTGGGGCATTTGAGCTTGCAGGAGGAAAGGATTTGGAAAATTAGACTGAAGTTGTTAAATGTTGCCAGTTTCCTTACTCCCAGCAGCAATAGCCTAAAACCAGTGCTTAAAGGATTCACTGGCAAATGGATTGTGCTTTCTGGTGGGATTTGGACTTCATATAAATAAATTTCCATAGTGAATGACAGAGATTTTGTGATCTTAGTGATCTTTGAAATAAACCCAGACAACTAATGAGGAAGACAGCCCTCGCCTTTTCTCTAGTAAACATATAGCAGAGGTATCTTAGCCTAGACTGGTTATGCTAAGGACCAGTCAATCAATTTAATCTTCTAAGCTTTCAACAGAAGACAGGAGTTGAGAACTGGCTGGACATTCAAGTTTAAAATCTTAGGATTCTACAATTGAAAAGAACCTTATTACCCCCATTTTATAGGTGAGGAATATAGAGTAACTTACTCAGTGATAGAAGAGCTAGTAAGTGGTAGAGATGTTTTTCAAAGTCAGCTTTGGCTCCCAATACAATTCTCCATTTATTAGGAAACACTGCTGCCCTGAAGATAATAGATATACCCACAGGTACTCAATAACTTCAGTTCCTGACAAAATTGTGAAACTGGCAGCTTTCCTCAGTGACCTCATCTCTCTTTCTCCTTTTGCAGACAAGAAGTATTTTCTGAGTCTTTCTCCTCTTGCCTCCCTATCACAACTTACCCTAAAGAAATATGTTTATCAACCATATGTGCTTCTGCTATTCAATCATGTTTCAGGACCTGACTGTGACCCCATTTGGGTTTTTCTTTTTGGCAGAGATGTCATAGCAGTTTGACATTTCCTTCTACAGCTCTTTATATAGATGGAGAAACTGATGCAAACAGGGTTAAGTGACTTATCCAAGATCATATAGCTAGGAATTGTCTGAAAGCAAATTTGAACTCAGGAAAATGAATCTTCCTGATTCCAGGCCTACTACTGCATCTATGAGCCATTTACATGTAAATATAAATTTTAGATGGAAGTAAAGTGGAAGAAATGCTTTACTGGGAATCTGGAGACCCAGTTTAGGAATATGTCTATATCATGCCCATCTAGAATGGTGATAAAAGGCAGAACCAGGTCTTGACTCTTAATAGATAAACAACCTTATACAAGTCAAGAGTTCTCTGAGTCTTAGTTATGTTATATGTAAGATGGAGACAGTAATATTCACTCTGTCTGCCTCACTAGGGTGTTGGCAGGAACAAATAGCATGATGGGTTTGAAGGGACTTTTAAACTATAGAGTTCCTGGAATGCCCCTCCCTTTGACCATTCTCTGCTTCCTAAGTCTAATGTTCCTTCCACTGCAGTACCCTACTTTTTTCTTCTCTGCCTTGGAACTAAGGGAAGTTGATAAGTATTTAAGAACCCGATCTGAAGGGAAGGGGAGAGAGAATCTGTAGTCAAAACAATTTTAAATTTAATTTGCATTATTAAAATTTTTTTCTCTAAAATTTAGACAACAGTGAGTCAAGTCTTGATTTATATCATTTGCTAATTTCTAAGGTATAAATGCCCATACTGAAAATTTAACAATTGACTCTCTGGAACTCATTTCAGCTTCTTCTAGCATGCCCCCGACTAGAGATTTCTAGCAAGAGCATTTGATAGTCAAGCTGTTCTCCATTTTATTGGCAATACCTGGAAAGTAGAACCATGATTAGGGAAGTAGAGATGGGAGGGTTATGATTTTGTACTTGCCAAATCCCAAAATACTGTCTGAGGGCAGTGTTGTGCATTTCTCAATGCTTATCCTTGTTGCCTTTCTTTATGTGCCTGAATGACTACCCCAATCTTATCTTGAAAGTTATAGTTCCACAGGTGTCCAGGGTTCCCACATATCAAAACTGGACCTGCCTTTCTTGGATTTTTTTTTTTTTATATCCTTATCCCATTAAGACTTACTTATCACCCATATTTTTTTCCAAGTAGCAGTGGAGGATAATGGGTTTTAATCAAATAACTCAGCCTTAATGTTTTATATTCTAGTCAAATGTATGCCACTATCTTGCCATCTTCATTGTGGCAGCTCCCTTCCTGACCCCTGGGCCTGCTGAAACCCTTCCCTGGGTGACTTAATCCA
This sequence comes from Antechinus flavipes, assembly GCF_016432865.1. NCBI lineage: Eukaryota > Metazoa > Chordata > Mammalia > Dasyuromorphia > Dasyuridae > Antechinus > Antechinus flavipes. Next base: position 587,053,041 of record NC_067399.1, on the reverse strand, counting down.
TTTATCTTTAGAACCATTGTCACAGGACATAATGGCTGAGCCAACAGATCAAATGCAGATGATCCATTATAGTTAGAAAGCACTGGACACTGGGTATGCTTCAAATTCTATTAGATACTTAATCCTGATCATCTGCCATGCTAATACCCACATATCTACTCTTTCTCTCTTTCCCATATCTTGTGCTAGGAACAGTAAGCAAATCAATATTAACATTGCTTTTGCAAAGGAAAAAGATTTGACTCTTGTGTGGTTCTATTCACCATCATCCTGGCTTCCAAATCTGGCCATTCTTTCCTGACCATCCCAGTTTTCTATATGTTGTCTGCCTCTACTGGATTATAAGCTTTTTGCATCCTCTAGTACTCAGCATGATTTTGGACACATAGTGTTTAATAAATGTTCATCCATTCATTGTTTTGTTCATTTAAGATATTGTCCCTACGAGATAATATAATTTCTTAATCTAGTTAAAACACATATATTTCTCAAAGGCCCATAAAGGTCATTGAGAGTAATAAACTTGAGGCATTGTAGTGGACCAATGGGAAAGATAATTCTGAAAAGGTGTGGTTGTTGACTTCATCTGCCAATACATTTGCTGTTTGTACCATTTGTACCACTGCCATTTGGTGAACATTAATTTCTCATTTCAATGAATATTACAAAACTCCTACTTTATACAAAGTTATTGAAATTGGGAGGGTCCATCTATTGTGTGCAGTTTGTTAAACACTATGAGAAATACAAAGATAAATAAAATAATTCTAGCCTTCAAGGAATTTAAAGTTTAGTAATAATGACAAAGGTCCTCTTCTTTACACTTGAGAAGAGGATTTAAAAAAAAAAAAAACAAGTGTAGATAAATTTCTATTTATATTAAGTTATGTCTTCTTTTATAGGTGAGGTAGTTAGAATGTGGGCTTAAAGTTAGGAAAACTTGAGTTCAAATGCCAATTCTGACATTTACAACATATATGCCTCATATTCCTCAAGCATCTCCCAAGTACTTATTCATTAAGTCATAGATAAGCGATAAGCCATTTCAGTGGAGGGAGATTCCAACTCTAAGGAAATCGAGGATCTTTCATGTATCTACATAAATTTTCTTCCTTAGATTTAGCCCTATAATCTAGCCTATTTAGTATTTTTGGGTTCCCAGCAATGTCATACGATATGCTAGTGAACCTCTTCTGGTTTTTGTCATCTGCAAGTTTGAAAAGTGTTATCTTTTGTGTCTTCAACCAAGTCATTAATAACAATGTTGAAAAAACACAGAGTATGTTCATAAAGATTTCCCTCCATGAGGTTATATGAGCTCATTGATGATTGCATTTCCAGATTCTAACAGGTCAGAATCTACCTGACTGTATTATTATCTGTTTCATACTTTTCCATTCATCAATAAGGATAACATGAAGAGACTTAGTGAAATACTTTGCTGACATTCAGGTAAAATATGCCCACCAAATTCTCCTAATCTACTATCTAGTAAACCTGTCAAACAAAGATACGTGTTTAGTCTAGCACACTCTATTCTTGATTAATTTATTCTGACTCCTGTTGATCACAGTTTTTCCTTATAAATACTCATAAATCATATCTTTAATAATAAATTTCAGAATTTCAATCAGAAAGAGTTCAAGTTTACTTTTTCTACAAAAATAAGAAATATCTTTTTTGCTTCTCATTATTCTTCCTGTTCCACAATCAGTCAGCACACTCAATTCTTTGGAATTCACTGAATCAGTATAATTTCCCTGTCTAAATTTTTGACTTAGTCATATACAGCTCTTCAAGCTTTTTTCTTTCTTTTCTGAAGGAATAATTAAGGAATTAGTTTCCAGTATTCCTCTTCACCTTAACCAATATATGTATGTATATACGTATTCATGTATATATGCATGCATGCATAGATGAATTGTTGCTGTTTGATCCTATCCAATTCTTTATGACCCCAAATGAACTGGAGAAGAAAATGGAAAACCACTCCAGCTCCTTTTGCCAAGAAAACCCTAAATAGGGTTACAGAGAACTCACATGATTTAAAACAACTAAACATCAATGCATACATGTATGTACCTTATATGTCATATACACACATATAAGTGTATATATGTATTTTTACATGTATGTATCACAAACTCTAGTTTCCCAGATCAATCGTAAATCTTTATAGCAGCAGTTCTCAAAATGCGGTTCATTTCTGGGTATCCATAGCATGAAAATTTGTTAAGTTTACTAAGACCTTGGCAATGGGAACTATCTCTTGCTTTTCTTTGAATCCCCCATGCTTGTCCCAATGCCTGGCACATAGTAAGCATTTACTAAATGATTATTGACTAACTGAGTGAATTGCTAAAATCCTCTTCCTCTTTCCAACTACATATCTGTGTGAGGCCAAATTTTTAACTAAAATAACATTATAACAGATTGAATGCAGAAGCAAATGTGAGAATCCAGCTGTCTTCTATTAAGTCAGACATTAAAGAGATTTGCAAAAATACATAAATCAATACCACTTTTCTCATTATTTTTTGTTTTGGAAAAGATACTTATTTTTTAAAATAAAAATTGATTATATGAATGTGCAATGGGTATAATATTTAAAATTAATAAATGAATATTTTAAATGTTAACAGTTTTAGTTTCTAATGAATTAAATATCAATGAATATAACCTACATTAAAAAAAAGTTCTTTGGGGACCTTGATAATTTTTAAGAATGTAAAGGAGTTTTAAAACCAAAAAGATTGAAAACCCATGCTTTACAGAATTTCAGAGTTGAACAGAACCTCAGAAACCATGTCATCTAATCTAAAACCCCTAAAACAGTAAAACTTAAATGTTTAAGAAGTGATCATCTAGCCTTTGATTGAAAGCATCTAATGATTGGGAGCCTACTATATCAAGATACAATACATTCCACTTAGGGAAAGTTCTATTTATGATTTTCTTCCTACCTCAGAACAAAAACCTGCCTTTTTATATTCAGTGTTTCAGATTCTGCTCTCTTTGGCTAAGGAAAATAACTCATCCTGCCTTAAAATCATAGCCCTTAAAATACTTGAAGATACATCTGTAACATTTCCTTCAGTCTTCTCTTTTCCCTGATAAGCATACCAGTTTCCTTCAAGTGGTTTATGGTTTATGTTCAAAGTATTTCATGATGTTACTTGGTATTATCTAGCCATGTTCTAGCTTATCAATGATCTTTCTAAAATTATAGTACTCAGTACCACTCTAATGATCTTGATGGTATCTGACATATCAGAGTGCAATAGAACTATTGCCTCCTTATTCTTAGAAGAAAAATATCTCCCTTAATGAAGCATGAAATGATATTAGCTCTGTTGGCTACCATGTTATGCTGCTAATATTTTATTTGCAGTCCAACCAAACTCCCATATCTTTTTCAACTGAATTTCAACTGAATAGCATCTAAAAATGCTATATTGTACTAATAAAGTTGATTTTTTTTGAACATTGAGTGTGAGCTTTTACTTCTATCTCTATTAAATTTCATCATATTATATTTGGCTCAAAAATAAAAACTGATAAGATAATTTTGAGTGCTATCATCTAGTATGTTAACTTTTTTTTTTTTTTTTGCAAATTTGTATCATCTGAAAACTTAATGAGTATACTAGATATGTCTGTCAATAAGCATTTATTTAGCACCACCTATGTGCCAGATACTGTGTTAATAGCTGAGACAAAAAAGCAAAAACAAAAAAAAATAGCAAGATATCAAGATAGGTATTTAAATATATAGATAATATGTATTTAAAAAGCTGACATTCTAGAGAGAAGACAATATACAGTTAACTATGTAAAAACAACCAAAAAGGGTTTCTTTTTAAAGGTGGGACTTTAGCTAAGCATTGAAGGAAGCCAGAGAAGCCAGGAAGTAGAGATGAAAAGGGAAAGAGTTCCAAGCAGAAGAGAAACCGGGGAGATATAAGGTATAATAAGACTGGAAAGGTAGAAAGTGGTTAGGTTATTAAGGACTTTAAAAGCCAGACAGAGGTTTTTATATTTGATTGAGAAGATGACAGGGAGCCATTGGAATTTTTCAAGTAGGGATGGTCATACTGACACTTAAGAAGATAGCTTTGACAGCTGAGTGGAGAATGGACTGTAGTGGGGAGAGATTTGTGGCAGAGAGATCAACCAGCAAGGTATTACAATAGTCCCAATATGACATGATGAGTGCTTGTACAGAGTGGTAGCAATGTCAAGGGAGAGAAGGAAGTGTATAAAAAATATATTAAGAAGGTAGAAACATCAAGATTTGGTAACTGATTGGATATGAGAGATGAGAGTGAAAATTTCAGTATGTATTCATCTGAGTCCTGATACTAAAGGTTAAGACAAGATCTATGGGACAATTTACTTCTTTCCAAGTAACCACTGAACTGTTCATGAGTTGTATTTGTGACTGGCAATGAAGCCAGTTCTATAGCCTTCTTCGTTCCATCTTTTCTATACACAAATGCACGTGCACATACACACAAAGAATATGCAAGACAGTATCTTTATTTTTCTATAGCCAATCATAGGAATAGCCATATCTGAGTTATCACTTATAATCATATTTCTTCCATTATTTTCAATTCAAATATTCCATTCCCCCATCTTCTTTCTTCTCTCTTTCTGTCTTATTCCTGTGCTTTTTGTCTCTACTTCATGTACTTCAAATTCCTTTTCTCAGTCATCTAACACTTCTATTTTGGCTTTGCTTTCTTTCTTCCTCTGAAAATCTTTAATCTGTACTATTCTATGTACCTTTTTTATGACTTTGTATACTTGACCTATATATCTGAAATTATTTACTTCCTTAATTCTATCTTCAATGAGCTCTTTGAGGTTTAGTTGGGCTCCACTCGCATGCCATGTTTAAATGAAGCCTTCACTGGTCAGCCCTGAGTCTTTGTAGTCTTTTCTTCCTCAAATTACCTTTTGTTCACTTATATTCTAAGTTACTTGTCATTTATAAATCTGCTTACTTATTCTATATATCACTTGAATGTAAGCTCCTTGAAAGGAAGTATTTTGCTTCAGTTTTTGTGATGCCATTGCTTAGCCCAGTGCACTTGACTTAATTAAAAATGGTTGTACTGAAATTCCTGTTAGTAATTTAAACACACACACACACACACACACACACACACACACACATTCTGCACATTCTTCCATACATGGCAAGGACAATAATACAAAATAAAAGTTCATTACCCCCCTCCATGTTTTTAAGTAGTCCCATTTATTCCAAATATTAGACTTAATCTTATTTTATTTTTGTGAAGGCTGAGATTGGCTAACAAAAAGTTTTTTGGTTGGTCTTAACATTCATCACCAGTGTTGACACATTCTGAGTCTGAAGTCCTCTCCTACTATTTTTACAGGAACATGCCATTTTTGTATTCATCCTTTGATAAGTGCCATTATTCCTTTCTTTTGTACTGGTCTTTCCCCTCCAAAAAAAATCTAAGTAGTTTGATGTGTTCTTTGTGTAATCACATTGGTTTCTAGACTATTCCAGACAGCTTCAAACCTTTTCTTTCTGATTGGAATTTCTTGTGTGTGTCTTCAGAATATCTTTTTAAACTTTATATTGCTGTTGGTCTGAATTTTCTTAGAATTTTAGGCCATGGGATAATAACAATACATTTTTAAGGTTAGCCAAGTACTTTGCCTTCACAACCTTGGGAGATAGGTAGTGTAAATGTTATTATCCCTATTTCACATATGAAGAAACTGAGGTTCTCTGAAATTAAAAGACTTACTCTTAATGCAACTAGCAGAGAGTGGTAGAAGCAGCTAGATGACAATACTAGAGAGGATCTTGGACAGAGTTAGGAAGTAATTTAAATCTTTTCTCAAATATTTCCTAACTGTGTGATCCTGGGAAGCTACTTAACTTCTCTAAACCTCAGTTTCCTCATCTATAATAGCATATGTTATATATTATTATATATCTCTCTCTATGTGTGTATGTATATATAAAGCATAAATATATAATATAATATGATATAATGTAATAGAATAGAATAGAATAATAACATAATATAATATAATGACAATAGTATATAATAATGTTATGTCCCTCCCAGGTTTTTTCATGAGGATCAAATTAGATAAGATAGATAAGAAGTTTGGCAAAACCTAAAGTCCTATATAATGCTTCCTCCTGACAGTAGAAGTAATTATGTGAGGCAGCATTCAAACCTATATCTCTTGATTTTAAGGTTAGGACTATACCCACTACACTTTGAATTCCCCTAAACTGAGGCACATGTTCAATCCAAATTCTCTAAGCATTTATTAAATGCCTATTATAATCGGGGTATTGTGCCATGTGTAGACACACAAATAAGGAAAGGAGATAGATTTTCTCTGCTCTCAAGGAACTTAGAATCTAATGGAGCAAGACTACACATAAAGCTGAAAAATTGGGGAGAAAGGTTGGAGAGTAGGAGCTACAAAGAGGTATGGAGTTTCACAGTCAAGGGAAAATGGAGTCACCAAAAAGGTTGTGAGCTCTTTACAAAGGAAGACTTTGCATGCTACTTTCTAGCCCTCCAATCAGAGGTGAGGCAGCTGAGGAGGAAGTGAGAAGATGTTGAATATCGAAATTTGAGTCAACCTTCATGATAAAATTTCATGTATTGCTAATTTTGGTGGTGAAGATTTGGGGGTCTAACTCCCTAGAGTTAGACTAGCTAGCTTCCTTTGCCTTTTTGATCAAGATGAGGTGGCTACTTCTCAAAATTTTAATAATTTCTATTTTAGTGTTTCTCCTTATTTTCTAAATCAAGTCCTAAACAGCAATTCCTTTTTTGTGTCTTCTTCCTTTCAAGCAATAATATTTATGTTCATTCAAGTTAAGAAATTTTTAGTGGGAAAAAGTTCAGACAAAAATGTGTAAAAAAATTAATTCCCAGATTCCATGCCACATTTGTGATTTTAAAAAGTGATAATCACAGAATCTTAGAGTTTGAAAGAAACTTGATGGCATCTAATCTAGCCCATATCTTGTGGTGTTTTGGAGCTGGTCAATCTGAAGAGGCTGATTGTTAAATTTTCACTGTGAGCATTTACACTTCAGAAATTAAGAAATATTACAAATCAGGGCTTGATTTGTTGTTTTATGTATATTTATATTGAAGAAAATTATGGAGAAAATATTAATTATGCAAATTAAACTTTAAATTTATCATGCATTTTTTTTTTAAAGAGACGGTTATTTCCCATCAATATTTATCATCAAACCCATTCCTTTATATGAGTTAGAATTTCTTCTATATTCCATCCAACATGCCAACATATAATCATCCAGTCTGTTTCCTCAATTAAGGCGAAGTCATCTACTATACAAGGGAAACCTACCTCACTTTTGGGCTGTCCTAATAATTTGGAAATATTTCTTTAAACACAACCCAAATCTGTCTCCACCCACTGCTTTTGTTCCCCCCCCCCCCAACACCCGGGATAAAGCAGAACAAGTTTTACTCCTATTATATATAACATCTCTTCAAATATATGGATTTCCCAATCATGTGCTATTTCTCTCTTATTTTTACTCCCCTCCTCATTATTCTCTTCTCCATCTCAAGTATTTTGAACTAGTTCTCATAAGTTCTCATCATGCCTAGTTCAAAATACTATCCAATTCACCCAAAATATAATCCTATTCACCCTCCTATGAATACATTTCAGCTCATTATTCCTAAAATATGGTATCTAGAACTACACATAATAGTCTGATGAGAATAAAACTCCTTGTCATGTATCTTGCTCCTGTCTAGGTAATCTCTAGTCTTCAGAGGCTGTTGCTGAACTTCAAAGAATTAGATGAGCCAGTCAGTGTAGGAAGGAATAGATGTTTTCATTTGCAGTGGTAAAAGGAAAGCCTCAAAGAAGTGTAAGATCATAAATCTAAAGATAGAAAGAACTTTAGACATCACTTAGTCTAATCTCATTTTATAGAGGAAGAAACTGAAATCCAGTGAAGTTAAAGTGACTATCTAAAGTTACAAAAGTTTAATTAGTGACAGAGCTGGTATTTAAATTCAGATTCCGTGACTCTACATTCAATGTTCTTTCGGCCATAAGTATTTTTTTTTTTATTATAGTAAGTTTATTTATTTTTAATACACTTTGCTTTATGAAAAAAAAAAAAAGAACTGAACATAGTATGTGGTGATTTACATTCAGTCTCCATAGCTCTTTTTCTGAATGCAGATGACATTTTCTGTGCAAAGTCTATTGGAATTGCTTTGGATCACTGAACTTCTGATATAATGTTGGTTTGTATGGTATATAATGTATTCCTGGTTCTGCTTGTTTCACTCAGCATCAGTTTGTGTAAATCATTCTAGGCCTTTCAAAAATCAGCTTGTTCATTATTTTTAAATAGAACAATAATATTCCATTACCTTCATGTACCACAGCTTGTTCAACCATTCTCCAAATGATGGGCATTTACTCCTTTTCCAATTCTTTGCTACTACAAAAAGGGTTGCTAAAAACATTTTTGCACATGTGGGTCCTTTTTGTTCCTTTATGACTTCCTTGGAATACAGATCCAATAGTGGCACTGCTGGGTCAAAGAGTATGCACAGGTTTATCACCCTTTGAGGATAGTTCCAGATTGCTCTTGAGAATGGTTGGATCATTTCACACTCTACCAACAAGGCCTTAGTGTACCAGTTTTCCCACATCTCCTCCAACATTTATCATTATTTTTTTGAGGCAGAGCCAAGATGGTGGAGAGGACACATGCTTCATTCTGAATTCCTCTTCTATCTTTACTATTGAGTATAAAATTCAGCCTCTGAAATAGTTCTTGACTAGTAGAATCCATGAATATTGGGAGTATAACAAATTACCAGCAGAAGATAATCTGGAAGATTGCCAGAAAAGATCTGTCTTGATCACGTGGGAGGAGGCCAGTACAGGCAGGGAGGCAGAACACAGAGGCCAGAACACACTGAGTAGACCAGGGATGGGGTGCAGTCTCCCCAAGTGGAGAATTTGTAGGGAGGACTCTATCACAGGTTGGCTGCTCTGCTTTGATTGCAAAGCAGTGGATCAGCAGAGAAGGTACACAAACACAAAAGGTAGAGTGTACCTCAAAATACCAGAGTTTCATAGGACCTGGCCACACCCACCCAGCACTGGGAATAACAGCACAATCACAGTGCAGCCACACTCCGCAGTGCTGCCACTCTTCCCAGGGCACTTGCACTTCCACAGCACCACTGCTTTTTGCATCCTGTTTGTTTATCCCTGTTCTATGAAGGAAGCTAGGAACCTCCTTGTCCTAAAGGCAGACCCCCAAGTGCTTTTAAAATATGAGTAAAAAAAAAATCAAAGTGAGCTCTAACTATAGATAACTTCTATTCTGAAAGAGAACAGATTTCCAACCTTGAGGAGATTAATAGCAAACAGTCTCCAGACAAAACCCCAAAGGAGGATATAACCTGTTCTCCATCACACAAGGCTCTCCTAGAAGAAATTTTTAAAGCTCTTAAAAGAGAGTTAGAAGAAAAATGGGGAAAGGAAAAAAAAGCTATGCAATGGAATGTGGTATTCCAGGCCCTCTGATGCTTTATTGTAGAAGCTGCCAGGTCCTGGGTAATCCTGACTGTTGCTCCTTGATATTTGAATTGTTTTTGTCTGATAGCTTGCAGTAATTTTTCCTTGATATTATAATTTTGGAGTTTCACAACAATGTTCCTTGGGGTTTTCCTTGTGGGATCTCTTTCCAAAGGTAATCTGTGGATTCTTTCAGTGAATATTTCCCACTTTGTTTTTAGAATATTGAGGCAGTTTTCCTTAATGACCTCTTGTAGAATGTTATCCAGGTTCTTTTTTTTTTTTTATCATGGCCTTTTTAGATAGGCCAATAATTTTTAAATTGTCTCTTCTGGATCTATTTTCTGGGTTAGCCATTTTGTCAGTGAAGTGTTTCACATTTTCTTTCATTTTTTTTCATTCTTTTTAGTTTGTTTGATTGATTCTTGCTATCTCCTGAAGTTGTTAGCTTCTATTTCCCTTGTTCTAGTTTTTATTATGTGATTTTCTTCAGATATCTTGTGTATCTCTTTTCCCATTTGCTTTATTCTGCTGTTAAAGAGTTGTTTTCTTCAGAAAACATTCATTTTCCAAATTGTTGACTTTTTCAGGCATACCTCTCATTTCTTTTCTCATTTTTTTCTGCCTCTCTTATTTATCTTTTGAAGTCTTTTATGAGCATTTCCAAGAAGCCTTTTTGGGCTTGAGATCAATTTATCTCACTCTCTGAGCTTTATTCTTTGAATATTTTGTCCTCATCTGAGTTTGTGTTTTGGTTTGCTCTGTCACCATAATAGCTTTTTGTGCTCAAGGTTCTTTTCTGTTTGTTGCTCATTTTCTTTCCTTATCTTTTGGTATTTCCTCTTTTTGTATTTCCTCTAAAAAAAAAAAAAAAACTATTGTAGTTGAGATATGCTCCTGGAATAAAAGGAGAGCTGTCCCAAGCTTTCTGTGCAGTTCTGATCTTTGAGCACAAGGCCCCTTGTGTTTGAAGAGAGTACCTTTGCCTGCTCTTATTCAGGAGCATCCTGGGTTTCCCAAAGTTTGCCTTCTGAGCTGGGATTGGAAGCTGTCCCCCTGATTTGCTCTGTTTCTAAACCAGGACTTAGTAACTGATGTTCTGTGATTAAGACCCTCTGACTTTCCCAAAGTCTATCTGAACTGGGCTGAACCCTTTTCACCCCAGTGAGACTGACCTTTCTTGACATTTTTCCATTCTCTTTTGAGCTAGAGAGAAATTTCATTCTGTCAGACTCTGTTCAGAGACTTCTTTCATGTAGTTTTTGAGAGAAACTGGGAGAACTGGAGCAGCTTCCTGGTTTTACTCTGCCACCTCAGCTCCATCCCCGGATTCAGGCCATAAGTCTTAAATGGAGACACTCCAAATAGTGGAATGAGGAGACAATATGGAAAGACTATAAGAAGAGTACAATTGACACCCATTATCTTGGGCCTAATAATGATCAATTACAAGTAGTATTGCCTCTCAAACTTTCTTACATTCAGTTTAGCATAGGTACCTCCAACTTAGGAATGGTTAGGAAAATTAAAGGAACATAATGGAAAATGTCACTAGGAATCCTGGGGACAATTGTCTTCTTGCAAGAAGAGGGAGGGATAGGAACTCTACAGTAGTTTAGGAATCATGGGCTCATAGTTTGAAACAACCAGAGTAATTCCGAGTTCAAGGCAGGTAACAGTTCAAAGGTAATGATCACTTGGGTGTTTGAAAGGGAAAAAGAAGAGGAGATATAGCTCAGGAACGTCTAATTGGATTCATACTTCTGATATCACAGGAAGGAAGATACCCATCAGATAGGAGCCTGAAAGCTTTTAAACTGAAATGTTCTAAATATTAAAATTTCATGAAGTTTTCAATATAGGATTACAAGGATAGATGGACTTCTGGGAGAAGGTACCAGCATGATGTAGGGATAGGGCTAGAAAATATAATATAAGACAAAGCCAAGGCTAGAAAAAAAGATTTATTTTTTTGTTTTTCTCTCAGATTCTAATAATAATCTTTTTCTACAATAACATCACTTTTATTGCTCCTTACATTGATCCTTACCTAAATATTATTTGTACCCTATTCCTTGGCCATCTTCTCCTTCAGATCATAAATAATATCCAGGAGGTTTTAACCCTTTCACCTCTAGAAATTCTTCTTTGAGGCCCCCCTTATATGACTGATGATGATAGTCATACTTGACTTCACTGACCACTCTCTGGCCATCTTCTCAGTGACTTAAACATCTTTGACACTTTGAATACCTTCACTCTAGTTCCCAAGCCATGACCAATCCATTGACTTTGGAAAGGATATGTCAACTTACTCCCAGTGGATCTTCATAATATTCAGGACCAAAGTGATTCTTTGGGTCTACCCTATGCTTATGTGTGTTTTTTCTTGAACACATAAAATCACAATGGAAGTTCCTTGAAGACAAGAACCATATTTGCTTTTGTATCTGTATTTCCAGCAATAATCACAGGGCTTAGTACATTGTAAGCATTAAATTTGATTCTTTCTGTCATAAAATATACTTTGTAAATATGTTTATGAACAGAAACATAAGAAAAGCATTTTTACTTTTTATTTTCTTTCATTTAGTCTCCTATGAATAATTAGTCCTTTTTGCTGATATTCACTCTGTTATCTGACATGGAAGAGAAATGTGGGCAGTTTTCTCCTCCCCACATTTTTCAGTTTAAAGTCTTCTTGATCAGATCCTCAAGATTCCAAGTAAACATTTTATCAGCCCTCATTAGGTGTACTCCATGCCTATACAGAATTCCTTCATTTCTAATATGAAGCTATTCATTTTCATATCCCATACTTCATCCAACTGTTTCAAAATCAGTCTTTTTCTTCAGAAACTCATACCATTAGCAATGGCAAATACTACCTATAGCAATAAACTTTCCCATTTCTTACCCATGACTTTTCTAAAGATTCCACGTGGCAATATCAATTTCTCATGAATCACCAAGAATGAATAATAGTCCGCAGTTTTGACAAGTCTCAAAAGATTGGATATGTGCACTGGGAAGATAGCAGATCCTTCAGTTAATCCTGATAGATCAAGCAATAGATATCTCTTTTTTTTCCTCAGCCAGTAGTTATCAAGCATCATTATATGACTGTTCTATCATTACTTAATGACCTCTCTCTTTGTGACACTTATAGATTCACAAGATTATTGCTTTTAGAATAGTATATCATTTCAGAGTGCTGTGCTCGTGTTCTACCCAGGAGTCTCGTCCTCATGGGCAAGTCTTTTCCCGTTTCTTGATCAGCAAAGAAAAGATAAGCAGACTTTTTACCTGTTACACCATATTGTTATCAGAAAAGTGCTTTGTAAAATTTAAAGAATTTTGTAAATATGAATAATTCTTGTCATCATTGCTTTACTTGTTTACCTGTGAGTTCCTTCTTTCTTCTATTCTAGAATCAGTTGGTGTTAAAGTAGAAAGAGTGCTGGGCTTAAGGAGTCAGAAAAACTTGAATTGAAATTTGGCCTCAAATCTTTACTAGCTGAGCAAGGAACTGCCTGGGAAAGTCATTTAACCTAATTTTTTTTTTTTGTCTCAGATTTCTCAACTATATAATGAAAATAATAATAACATATTTCCCATGATTGTTGTGAGAATCAAATGAAACAATATTTGCAAAATGCTTATCCTAGTGCTTAAAATACAATTGCAGTGCTAAATAAATGCTTATTTCCCATTCTCCCTTTCCCTGCATACTACATTCTTCACCTTATAATCAATTGACACAAAGTTGGTTTCTTTCTCCCTTTTCACATCCTTTTTTCTTTTTTTCCTACTTGTACAACTTTTTAAAAATTCTTTTGAGAAATGCTTAATTTTCCTTGACAGCTTAGAGAACAGAGATGAATTCCTCCTTTCACTTGCCCCTCTGGGAGGGAAACCAAGTTGCACTTTCTGTGTGAATGTCAATTCCTTGTCACTGGCAAAGACACAAACATACCACATTCTCTGCAGGTCACTGTATAATCTCCTTGGCCCTTTACCCTTCCTAGAAGCAAGATCTTTAGTTCTATATTATTCCTTTTTATCAACTTTTATCTGTCTGTGATGCATTGAGATGGAGTTTTAGTTGCTGGGGAATGGTTCTAGGTGAAATTTTGCTGTCTTATATAATTATTTGCTCAAACCCACATGGCTACCAAGTACTCAAGCTTGAATTCTAACCCATGTTTGACTCTAGATCCAGGACTTTCTCTATTGTATAGCTTTCCATGAGTAAGTGAGCCTCACCACAAAGGATCCAACCCCTATTTGGTTAACCAGATGAGAGCATAAAGGGCAGCAGATTAGGAAAGACTTCTCCATACTCATATCCAAATACTGCATTGAGGCTGCTGACTGGAAAGATTCCAAAGATAGGAAGATAATATTTGCCTCCAACATGAAGACTTTATCTTTGTTAACAAAAGTGCAGTGCTGGATAACATCTCAATAAAAATAAATGATGTTTCCACCATTGTAACCAGCAATCAGAAATAACAAATCCATTCTCCTACATTGCCAGCCTCAGTGACACTTCTATTTCCCTAAATAATCTGTCTCATTAACTGAAGCTGTCTATTTCCTTTGCATTAACTCACTTAATCCTGCCACTCAGATAAACACTCACTGCCAGAAAGATAGCTTTTTTTTTAAATTATATTTTTATGCTCTCCAAACCATGCCTCTCTCTGACTCCTTTGGTTTTTATCGACTGAGCTTTATAGCAGTAAAAAGGTTGCAAAGTGTCACTCATCACTTTTCAGTGGCAGTCATTTAACATCTAACAAGCTAAGCTCTGAAAGTCCCATGTAGGGCCAAGGTAGAACCCTGGCAGATGATATGGGGCAGACTGTGGGGTACAAGTGGGATCTTCTTTGGAAAGACAGCTTGGGCACATGGAAATCAGGCTGAAAAACAGCCCCTTGATGCTTCAGAAACAAAGGAAAGAAATTTGACTATTCAAGCAAGTCTACTGATACTTTATAGACATATTGCTTGAGAATCTTTGGATGCTATCACATCTATTTGAATGATATTACATCCAAATCCATTTCTTGTCCACTGGTCATTGTCCTCAATCCCAATTGTGGCTCCCTTAATCCAATCATAAATTCAGACACTTATTGAGCACTTAATATGGATGGTCCCCTATACAGGGTGCAGTGGATCTGTCCAAGTCAGTTTTCTTTCTCTTCAATATTTTCTCAGAACACAATTAATAAGCATTTTGGTCAATTCATAGCACATAGTGGATAGTTAATAATTTTCATTAATCAATTCCTACTTTTATGTTCCTAGTTCTATGCATGATATTTTCTTGCTTGTAACTTTTCAAGGGTAAGTCATTCTTTGCCTACAGTGTAGTCTAGACTTCTTATTCTGGAATTATAGATGATCTATAATCTGGCATCAGTCTAGCTTATTTCATATGATTCTATATATCTGTTAAAATAGACTACTTCTTTTCCCTAAAACACCCTACCTTTTCTTGCTTTTGCACTTTTGCTTGTGCTATGTCTTTATGCTTTTGCTATGCTTAAACCATCCTCCCCTTTTCATTTGGATATCCATTTATTCTTTGAAATCCAGAACAAAATTCTATCTCCATTCTCAATGAAGCTTTCTTTGAATTCCCACTCATTTTCCCTCTTTATGTTTCTAAAAAGTATTCTTGTGCTTTTCCCTATATAATTATGATCTATTTGATATTTCCACCCAATTTTTAACTCATTGAGGAGAAAATATTTAGGGTATTACAAAAGAATGGGTAAAGTAGTAGCTAGTATTATAATAAAACAAAGATAATTGAATAGACATCAGCAACTTAGGTACTGGAGCAATCCATGCTTGCTTTCTTATCTCTACAAAAAATCTTCATAAAAACATGGTACACAAGAGATTCTTAACCATTTTTTGTCACTATGGGCCATGTGGATCTGCCTTATTTTTTCCTAATATAGGAGCTAGCTGGGATAATCCAATAAATTTTACCCAGGATAGAGGAAACAGGAATAAACACAAGGACATTGAAAACAACCAGTATGAGTATGAGGGCATTGATTTTTTTTCACTGGTGGACAGATGTTTCTGCTACCTTCCTCCTTGGATCCCTATTACTCATAAAATGACCCTCTCTTACTTAGGAAAAGGAAGAACTGAAATATTGTGACAGGTGAGATATATAAAAGCATACTGAGGCTTATAGTAATCAGGAGCTCTGGAAAAATGTTATTACCCCAATGTAGAGAGATCTCAAGTATCTTAGTATAGAGAAGCAGGGTGACTGCTGCTTGCTCTTGTCATGAACTCAGTTTTCAAGTGTCTTCAACTGAATCATGACCATTTGAGAAATGAAGAGAACAGGAAACCCACCCAGCATCAATGCTACTGCTTTTGGTCCAACTGGGAATAAGACACTGGGAAAAGACCATTATTTGAAAAATACAGAAGTCATAAGGAGAGAGGCAAAGTGACTTTAGCTGTCTCTGATGCCAAGAATAAAACTGGTACAATTCCTATTTCATTGTCCCTTTATGATGCTTTAGCTTTCACATTGAGTCTATAGCCCCAGTTTTTATTTCTTTAAGAGTGGTTTCCTTTTTTTATTTGGCATGTGTTTTCAAAAGAAAACCATTTTTTGCTAAGAAATCACTCAGTGTGTGTGTGTGTGTGTGTGTGTGTGTGTGTGGAAAAGAGATTAAATGCAGATGAGAGGGAGGCTATGATCAGCAAAGTATATAGAGGTATAGAAAGACATAGGGACATAGTGGGAAAGAGGGTAAAACAAAGAGAAATAAGGAGAGAGAGAGACAAGAGAGAAGGTGGGGAAAGGAGCAGAGAAGAGAGAAAGGAGGGGAGAAGAAAGACAAAGAGAAACAGAGAAACAGAGACAGAGAGACACACAGAGAGACAGAGAGAGACACACACACAGAGACAGATACAGACATAGAGAGGGAGACAGAGATAGAAAGGGAGACAGAGAGACAGGGACAAAAAGAGAAATAGAGACAAAGATAGAGAGAGAGAGATGGAGCAGGAGGAGAGAGAGAGAGAGAGAGAGAGAGAGAGAGAGAGAGAGAGAGAGAAAGAGAGAGAAAAAGAAAGAGAGAAATCATTAGGAGTTTTTCCTAACTGGGTTCTTGAGCTGAACAAGAGATTATATATGTATGTGTATATGTGTGTATACATGTATATATATGTATATGCATATATGTACATGATTATTATAACTATTATTATAGATCCCCAAAAGTAGAAGAGAAGAAAAGTGAATTCAAATCTAGACACAGAATTAGCCTAGCAGTTTGGCAAAGAGTGAATGTGGACTTGGAGGGATGCTTCAGAGAACTTTCCTCCTTTCCATTGTTTAGTTTTGGCCAAGATGATAAAAAGAAGTCTGTCTCCATTAGGGCTGGGCTCAACTTCTAATAACAGTTTTGTATATTGAAAAGACCATTAGATTTGGAGTCAAGGGGCCTGGGTTTGAATATTGTGTCAGCCACCTATGTTCTCTAGAATAAGTCATCACTTCTCTGTGTTTTGTTCCTCATTTGTAAAATAAAGAGATTGGACCAAATGACCTCTGAAAACCTTATAGCTCTCAATGACACTATAGTTTCTCTCTTTCCCATTTCCTTATTGGAAATTTTGTATTATTTTGGTTCTTTGATGGATATAGATACTTCCTTCTTCATTGTAGATTGCAACCCATCCTTGCCTTCTCCTTCTGTGCAATTCTGAGCTATAAGCTCTCCACAAGAGGTCAGTCCAACCTATTAGATACCTTCCTCTACTCCTCTTATCATTGCATAGATGTTGAATACTCAAAGTCTGCTCACCATATGATCAGCCCATCTTTTCCTCCAGTCAATACATTTCTCTAATTTAATTATGCTTCTTCTCTTATGCATGTTTCTTCTTGCTTGGTAGTATGTTACAGCATGTGTATACTGATCATTTCCCTTTGGGCTAGTCTCAACTTATTTTTCTGAGACTGTTATATTTTGACAAGTGGTTTATAAACAGAAAAAAGGACAAAGATACACATTTAAATGATCTAGAGAAATTCAGTGTTTCTATGGGGGACAGTCTTTCATAAAAATGAATAGTCCTTGTCTAAGTATGTACTTTCTAAGAAAGCATTAACTT
The DNA here is from genome assembly GCF_016432865.1 of Antechinus flavipes. NCBI lineage: Eukaryota > Metazoa > Chordata > Mammalia > Dasyuromorphia > Dasyuridae > Antechinus > Antechinus flavipes. The sequence goes on along the minus strand of NC_067399.1, from coordinate 587,035,272 downwards.
GTAGTCAAATGGTTTTGATTTCAATCCCTCATTTGGCACTTAATTATGATGTGGCTATTACATCGTTATGAAATGACTAAAGTAACCATTCATTTTATCTACCTGAGCCATAGTTTATTTGTCTATAAAGTGGTAATTTTTTTTAATATTAAGCCCACTTGTTATAATGGTTAGAAAGCCAACCTTGAAGTTATGAAGTTATCAGGTCTTGCCTCTGATACATATTAATTTTGTGACCTTAAATAAATCCTTGACTACTCAGTATCCTAGCTTCTTAAACTGTGGTTTGCAACCCCCATCAGGGGTCTCATAACTGAACACGGGGGTCATGAAATTGTGATTTATTCTCAGTAAATGTTTGATTTGTATGCCTATTTTATATACCAATATACCCAGAATCATGTAAAATTTTCTTGGATGAAAAAATGGTCATGAATGTAAAAAAGTTTAATAAGCCCTACATATAGGCAACTCTAAGATTGTCAGTTTTGGAGAAACTATAAACTTTCAATCATAGAAGAACTGTCTATATCTAGAATTTCTGTAAAGCAATGAAATTGTTGGTCTAGTCCCTATCCCTCATATTTAGACTATTTCCTACAAAGTATTTTTTTTTCCAAAGATAATGTCTTGTCATTTGTACATATAAATGTAAGGAGTAGTAGCTAGTATAGTATAGTCTCTATTTCCTGTGCTAGTTTTGAAACATGGGAAACATTTATAATATTTTGGAATTTTTTTTGAAAGAATGTTACCTTGTAACCTTATGTTGAAATACTCTGAATACATCTAGGTTTGGGAGATAGAGTAGTTTTAAGATTTTATATTAGTAATCTTAGATTCACTAGAGGAAATAAGTGTTATGGTAGATTGGGTTTAGAGTAAGGAAGAATTAAGTTAAAAGGTGACCTCAGACACTTCCTAGCTGTGTGACTCTGTGTAAATTATTTAACTTTTGCCTCATTTCCATCATCAGTAAAATGCAGATAATAATGGCACCTACCTCCCTTATATGTTTTTATAAGGTTCAAATGTGATAATATTTATAAAATTCTTAGCCCAATCCTTGGCAAACAGTAGAATTTTAAAAACGTTTGTACCTTCCCCCTATTTATACTTCCCCATAGAATCTCAGAATTGGAAAGGATATTAGAAGATGACTTTATTTGTGGCAGCCCTCTTTTGTAGTGGCCAGAAACTGGAAAGTGAGTAGATGCCCCTCAATTGGAGAAAGGCTGAATAAATTGTGGTATATGAATATTATGGAATATTATTATTCTGTAAGAAATGACCAACAGGATGATTTCAGCAAGGCCTGGAGTGACTTACATGAACTGATGCTGAGTGAAATGAGCAGGACCAGGAGATCATTATATACTTCAACAACAGTACTATATGATGATCAGTTCTGATGGATGTGGCCCTCTTCAACAATGAGATGAACCAAATCAGTTCCGATAGAGCAGTAATGAATTGAACCCTCTATACCCAGCAAAATAACTCTGGGAGATGACTATGAACCACTACATAGAATTGCCAATCCCTCTATTTTTGTCTGCCTGCATTTTTGATTTCCCTTACAGGCTAATTGTACACTATTTCAAAGTCCGATTCTTTTTGTATAGCAAAATAACTGTATGGACATGTATACATATACTGTATTTAACTTATACTTTAACACATTTAACATGTATTGGTCAACCTGCCATCTCGGGGAGCAGATGAGGAGAAGGAAGGGAAAAATTGGAACAAAAGGTTTTGCAATTGTCAATGCTGAAAAATTACCCATGCATATATCTTGTAAATAAAAAGTTATAATAATAATAAAAAAGAAATTGATAAATGTTAAAAAAAACTTTACATAAAACTAGATTACTATTTCATATGTAATGCCTTATTTTTGTTTATGTTTCTATTTATTGAAATGCTCCTGTTTAAACATGATTTTCAAATTCAAAATAAAAAGAGAAAATCTTCTTAAAGAAGTTAAATGCAGATAAATAAAACATATGTACAGATACTTGATAAAAAAAAAACGATGACATTAGACATGAACCTACCCATCTATCTGAAGCAGATATATCATATACACAATCTCTGATAGGTTATTAGCTTTTGCTTGAATATTTTTAGGGTAGAGAAGCTTACTTTTCAGAAATCAGCTTGCTTCATCATTGAACAGCTGTGATTATTAGAAAGTAAAAATGAAGAAATAAATAAGTTAATGGATGCAGGAAAATTATTTATGTTAAGAAGTTCTTCTCTCAAATTCCCTACTTTATGTCTTCTGGAAATATATAGAACAAAGCCCATCTTCTACTTAGGCAACATTAAAGTATTTAAAAGTAGTGAATACACAAAAACCTGTGCTAAAGATTTAAGATGCAATTACAAAAAAGAAAGATGGTTGCTGTCCTCCAGGAACTTACATTTTTCTTGGGGAATTCAGTACACACATAAAGGCGAACTGGAATAGATTGGAAAGAGACTGCACTAGGCAGCTTGGTTTGTAGGCGGTGTCCTAGAACTGAGATAGAGGCATTCTTCTATGTAAGAGAAAGAGAAAACTCACCTATTAGGACCAGGGTGGTTCCTGGGATCTAGATCCTGTTTCAGTGGGAAGGAAAAAGAGGAACTGGTTAGAATTGAAGCAGCATTACTGACAAATAAAATAGCTAATTATTAGAGCAATAATAAGGGTGGAAAGACCAGCACTTCATTCTTGAGCTTTGTAATTTAGAAGCACTAACAGCTCTTGTAGTTTATCAGCCATAGGAAACACCTTGATTTAGGACCTAGTTAGCAACACTAATTAAAGTTATTAAATAGTATGTTTGTCCCTCCCTAAACCCTGGCCACAAGACAAATGAGTTCTTTATGATCTGGACTAGTTCCAGTTCTGAGCTCTCCTCTCTCTCCCATCCTCACTGAATTTGTTGTTAAAAGGTTTATTTAAGCATGCTTTCCATGCTTCTTGCTCCAAATGAATTCTTATAATGCTTGCCCTGGGTCTCATAATTGCTAGCTGTGGCTCTGGTTGGGAAGGAGTGGTGCCCTCCCTGCCCATCACTGGGGCTCTCATCTTATTTTGCTCCATCAATCAGATTCCCATCTGTCCAACTTGGACCTTTTGAGTGGAACTTCTTTTGGCAGGGACCTTCAGGTCTGCTGTTTGTTTTTCTGTCCTGTGCCTTCTAGCCTCCTTCCTGGGCTTCTGTTAAAAGGCCTCTTCAGTTCAGACTTGCCTCCTCCCACTTCTCCCCTCAACAAGCTATTCCCCATTATTGAAGTTGACCTGCTATTGGACAGGGCTCCAAATTGCTCTAAGCTGCATTTTAGCATGACCCAGAATCAATACTGTTTAGTTACACAGAGAAAATCTGCAAGGCAGATATCAGTACTGCACTGAGCTGCTAAAGCAAGTGATAATGTATGGCGTGTGTGTGTGTGTGTGTGTGTGTGTGTGTGTGTATGTGTGTGTGTACACCAGGGCAAGAAGACCCTGGGGTTATAATTATGGCTAGGGGTAAATGGGAGACAAACATACATAAAAATATTTCAAATAGAAATCCATTTTTCTGGCTGTATTTCTAGATCTCAGGATTCTCTCATAAAGCATAAAGCACTATTCACACTTATTTAATGTCAAGTTATTTATTAGATTTCTTTAAATCACCTTTCTTCTAAATCTGGTCTTAGTAAGGACTATTGGTAATAGCATCCCTGCAGAATCAATGAGGAGCTTTGCTATTTAACAAACATTTATTAAATATCTATTATGTTCAAGGTATGAGCCTGCATATATATGGGTGTAGGAGAATATGAGAATTAAACAAACAAGCAAACAAAAAAGATACGATCCTTATCCTGCCTCTCAAATACTGGACAGGAGCAAGAAAGTTGGATCTTGAATCAGAGAACCTATAGTCAAATCCAATCTTTGCTTTTGACTGTATGGTCTTGGCCAAGTGATTCCATTTCTCTTGCTCTCAGTTTCCTCATCTATTAAAAGAGGATCGGACTAGGATCCCTTCTAGGTGTAGAGCAATGTATGATCCTGTGAAGCACTTTTGACTTATGAGTTGGGATGTAAGTAAGAAGTATACATAGATTTTATACATGTGTATATACATAAATGTATGCATGTACACATATAAATATGCAATAACACATGTTATACAATATAATGTATATTGATAATATATATCCATACATATGCCTATATACCTCCCACACATATTTATGTATACATATTATATGTGTATATATACATATACTCTATATACATATATGTGTGTGTGTATGTGTGAATATATATACAGGGTAGCTAAGTATAGTAGGACCCTATGCCTGCAATTAGGAAGAGCTGAGTTTAAACCTGGCCTCAGATATTTACTGTCTATCTGACCCTAGGTAAATCACTTAACCCTGTCTGCCTCAGTTCCTCATTTGTAAAATGAGGTGGAGAAAGAAATGGCAAACCACTCCAGTTCTTTGCCTAGAAAATCCCAATAAAGAGTTGAACACATTTAAAAGGCTGAGCAACAACAGCAACATATACATACACATATACTGCACATGTTCACATACGTATTACAATGTGAGATACATGTATATACATACATATGTATAGTAGCATGTGATTGAGTGCAAAGAAAGGAGCCCAGACAAAATATTTTAGAAAAATTTAAAAAGAGAGAGAAAGTAAAAAGAGGGAGAAACATCTAGGGCTGTTTAGGATGAGTTGATGGAGAAAGTGGCATGTGAGCCAACTTTTGAAGGAAAAAAATGATAAAAGAATGCTTTGGAGCATGCCAAAAATTAATATTAAGCTGTATTATTTATAATAAGAAATATTACTCTGTAATCCATTCTTTTCTTCATTTTTGTCAGACCTTACTTCTCAGTCTAGCTCACCAGGCAGTTTTTTAAGTAATAAGATCATTCCCAGCCTCCAAACCCTTCCCAAAAGGGACCCTCACTTCTGTGCTATAAACATAAAATGGACTTGGGCTAAGCCCTCTTCAGGGGACAACTCTCCTTGCCTTGTTTTTCCTCATCAAACTTAGGGATGTTTTGGACTGAGATGGCTTTTGGTTTTTTTCTAGCCAGTTGCTAGAAGTTGAGTCTCAAAAAGCATTGAACACCCCTCAAATGTCAAAAAAAAGAGTCCAACCCATTTTTGCCAGGTGCAGAGGAATCATCTGAGAATTTCTCCCACCTCCCAAAGAGGAAGTAATAGGGAAGAGCTGAAGTAACCTTTATTCCTTCTCCTCATTCAAATATCTTTCAATTGAATTGTCACTTTGCTAGGGTCACTTTAAAAGAACCTCTCAAACCTCATTCAGGGTCTTGGGTCTTTTTGGAGACATTATTCACCTAATTTCTTGGTAATTGCTAGCTAACTAATAAATTGATCATGCTCAAATCTCTGGATCTTACTGAGGTGCTAGCACAACCATTTTACTACAAGTATGCATGTCACTATTAATAAAATGATAACTTGCTATAGAGAAGACTTCTTCAGGGGTCTTTTTTTATTTGTCACAGGAACAAAGATTCAGAGACATAAGAAGTAGTACTTCTGGTACTGGAGGTTATTAGAAGCCCACATTATTAGGAAGTAAGTGTGAGATAAAGAGTAGTTTGACATAGAGATAGAAAAATATATTAATACACAATTGTAAAGGACATTAAACACTAGGCTAAGTGCTTTGTATTTTATCTTAAACTTGGAGGCAAGGATAAACCATTGAAAGTTTTTGGCTTGTGAGAGAGAGACATAGTCAAACCTTTGCTACAGAGTGTTGTTTTTCCAGCTATGTAGAGAAATATTGGACAGGAAGAAAGACCTGAAGTATCACTGGAGATCCATTAAGAGACTATGAAATTTCTTTTGCAGCATGATAAATGTGGAAATATGTTTATAAGAACTGCACATGTTTAATCTATATTGGATTACTTGCTGTCTAGGAGAGGGAGGAGGTAGGGAGAGAGGGAGGAGACAGGGAGAGAGAGAAGAAGGGAGAAAAATTTGGAACCCAAGATTTTGCAAGGGTGAATGTTGAAGACTATGTTTACATGTATTTTAAAAATTAAAACGCTATTTTTATGTTATAAAAATAAAGAGAATAGTACAATAGTCTAAATGAAAGGTGATGGGGTCTGAATCACAGAACTGGATGGATAGATAGGAGAGATATCATGTAGATGAGTTGGCAGAACGTCACAGAGGAGAAAGTCAGAAAAACAGAGAAGGGAGAGATGGAGGTAAAGATGACAGATTTCTTGGAGGCTGGTGGTATTATTGACACAAATAGGAAAGTTAGGAGGAAGATTAGATTTGGAGGAAGGATGTGGAAAACTGGGAAATTGAAGGCCTCAGAGAAGTAAAATCTCAAATTTTAGAGTTGAAAATTTGCTTGAAAATTTACATTGGATTCTTAGATGATGATAGTAATAATAGTAGTAGTAATAATAACATAATATAGTATAATATAATAGAATTAATATGACAATATGATATATAATATAATAGTAATAATAACATAGATTCTGAAGTCTACAAAATGCATTCCCATCTTTTTTTATTTGATTTTGATAGCATACAGAAATATGCATTTAACTAATACTTAAAAGTAGGTAATGTCCACAAAAAAGAACAATGAAAAACCAAATAAATTATCCTTTTGTTTAAACTTCAAAGAGCTAGCTCTCACTGTAATTAAATTATAATATTCTTGTCAGAAGAATTATCCTATTAAATGTTTAAGTTTTGCTCCCCAGTGTGAGAAATGATTTGTGAAGGCCAAAGAATATTTCATTTATTAATATTTATTAATAACTGATCTTAATAATTAAGTCCATTAATCAACAAATAAAAAAGAATGATAAAAATCATGTCATTGAGTTGAAGAGATGTCATGGGTAACCTATTTTAACCTTTCATTGAAAAGTAATCCCTTCTACAACATTTCCAATAAATGGTCATTCAAATTCCATTTAAATATTTCCCAAGGGAGAAGTCATTATCTTGATGATGGCTAAGCAGCAATATTTGTTATGAAGGTTTTTTTTGTACCAAGTCTAAGTAGTTTGATAGCTAGAATATTGGACTTACAGTCAAGAAAAAATGAATTCAAATTAAACACCAAACATGTATCAGCTGTGTGATACTAAGCAAGTCACTTAATCTCTGTTTGCCTCAGTTTTCTCATCTATAAAATGGAGATAATGATAACATCACTTTTCCGTGTTGTTGAGGATAAAATGAGATAATCATTATATAATTTTTTGGAAAACTTTAAAGTTTAGTGTAAATGCTAGCTATTTTTATTTATTTATGTATATTTAAATCTGCCTCTCTGTACTTCCACCCATTACTACAAGTTCTTGTTTTTCCTTCATTTTCTTTTTTTTCTTCCTTCATTTTCAAAGAAAGACAATGATATCATGGGTGATATCTAGATTCATGCATGAATTGGATTTAAGTGTGACAGAGATGCACAAAGTTGTGAGCTTCACTCTCTCTTCCAATCATCAAAATCCAGTGCAAAGACAGATGTCAACATGACTGGTGATTGTCTGTAATGCAATGGATGGCTTTGATGTCTGTGGTGTTTGACCAAGTTCTACTTATATGCTTTAACCATCTCATGGACATTGGATCAAATTGCTCTCATTAGTCCATTCTTCTGATTATCCTGTCTGCTAAATGATTTACTAGGGGGTGGCCACTGTGCATGCTACAGCTTCTTGAAGCCACAGGTTAGAACTGAGTGCCAGATGAACACCAAAGATGGAGGAGCTCCTCTGAAAAAGGTTCACAAGCCCTCACACCAGAGGTGCTAGACTTCCTTGAACACTCCATATATAACTTTAAATTACACCCTCTGGGGAATACTGAAAGTCAATCCTTTTCTCACACATATAGCTTCCTTTCCAATTCTTTAAGGTAGCTATTAGTCTCTTTCTAAATCTTCCCTCTTCAGGACTAAATCATCTCAATCTTTCACCTGAGCTTTGTAGGGGCTTTTTAGTTCACTCATTATTATCTTTACCCTTCTCTGGAACTGCCGTTCCTAAAATATGGCACCTCATACTAAATGTAATGAACTACTTACCTGGGCAGAGGACACCGCATCCTATCATCTAGATGTGTGCTTTTAATAGTGCTAACAAAGATCACATTAATTTAAATTTTTAGAACCAAATTACAAATAGCAGGAGAATTTGTGAGTTTTTTAATTGTTTAGTTTTGCTGTTTAAGACATGATCTTTTGTACTTATGTAGACAAGATGGGTAATGAGGTATTGTTATGAGGCTAATCAATCTACTAGTACTGCACAGTACTTATTTGGAAGTGAGCAGCAACCCTGGAAGGCAATATGATGAGGTCATTTAGGTTTAAGTTGCAAGATGAATATATGTATATATAGTATATATTAAATAACATATATACATACATTTATCTTGCAACTTATATTGCAAATTATGAATTACATAAATCATGTTATATAAATATATGATACATATATTATATTTATATAACAATTTATGTAATATATATTTTATATATTATATTTTATGATTTATATTTTACATAGTGATAAATATTGTGAATATGTATATTTGTGTGTATAATAAGTATCTTTTTTTACACCCAGACCTGAGGTTTCATTAGTGTAGAAAACTCCCATTATGGGAATTCCCTGCCCTGATGCAGATTAGGATCTCATGTATAACTTGGGAGTAATAATATTTTATAGTTTCTTCACAGTGTTTTTGTGAGAAAAACACTTTCTAAATTGCAAAGTGTCATTTAAATGTGAGTTATCATTGTTATTTCCAATAAAGTAGTATTTGGGGGCATAAGAATACGGCCAACTCTTAATGTTATGATGGTTCCATTGAGACACTCCTTTTTTTACTTCATTGTAGGGCTGTTCCAATTCCCGCCATGGGGTTGCCATTATAGAAGTAGTACCTATTTGTCTGTGTCCTGCTATAACTATTCAAATTGGTTTGGGCTTTGTGCTGATTTTTCTTTCACAACATGACTAATATGGAAATGTTTGAAATGATACAAACAACCCAAATAAGAGTGCTATCTTTGGGATGGGCAGAGGAAAAAGGGAGGACAAATTTTGGAACTCAAAATCTTATGGAAATGAATGTTAAAATTATATTTTACATGTAATTGGAAAAAAATAAGGTTACTATTAAGTTAAAAATTAGATAAATTGGTTTTGGCACAAAGAACAAAATTGGTCCTCAGCTTCCATAATCTTTACTCTTCCAAGAACGTTCAATGAATTGTCTAATCTCTGTGCTCTTGTTCACACTGTTCTCTATTTCTGGAATGTCTTTGTGTATCATTCTCTTTATTGAAATCTTACTCTGCCTTGTTAAATTGGTCTAACTATTCTAAAAAGCAGTTAATCTAAGAAGGTGACTAAAATGTCCCAATCCTTTGATACAGAGATACTACTGTCTAGTCATATACTCAAGGAAATCAGTAAGAAATGTAACCCCAATACATTTATAGTAGTAGTAGCAAAGCAAATAAAATAGGTGCCTATCATTTAGGACTAGCAAAGCACATAATGGCACATGAATGATATGCAATATTACTGTGCTTGAGGAAATTTTGTGTATTGATACAAAGTAACGTCAAATCAGGAAAACACTATATAAAATAATTATAAAAATGGAAACAAAACAATAAAACAATTGAAATTAAATACTGTGAAATTGTAATGGCTAAGCTTGACCTCAAAACACAGACATGAGAAGTGCCTCCCTCAGCTTCTTTGCAAAGAAATATGGAAAACTGAATATATGACTAATAAACATTGCATATATTATTATACTTGGTAGTTGTGTTGATTAGTTTTGCTGAAGTTTTTTTTTTAAGTCTTTACTAGAAAGCAAAGAATTCTAGAAGAGGAAAGGGTATCAATAAATTTAGAAGATAAGATAACAAAAGAGAACAATAAGGTACTTAAAAGGGAAAAAATCCATCATTTAAGGTCCAAGAAGCCTTTTCACTGAATGCCCAAAGTATTAAATTGATATTTCAGATCTGGTATCTAACACAAGTGTGTTATATTTATCTCTACTAAACTGTTAATTTTCCTGAATGTAGGACTCATGACCTCTTTTCCCCTAGTAGTTTGTCTGTTATATAATAAACTCTGACTAAATCCTTAATCAATTATTAAATTTGTGATTAAAAAAAGACCCTCTTTTACCAGGCTTCACAAAATGCTTTATTTTTATCTTGGTAATGCAATTAGAACCAAAGAGATATGTGTGCTTATAAAGAAGTGCTAGTACCATATATTATCATTATCATTGATATACTACCAATGTATATTATCATTGTTCCACTCCAGGAAGGAGTGAGCTTTCTCTCCCTCAGAAAAAGAAAACCCACAATGAGATTACATATCTGCAGTTGGAGGGGCCTTTGAAACCTTCAACTCTAATTGTCTCATTTTACAAATAAGGAAACTGAACCCTGGGGAAAGTTAAATGACTTTCCCAAAGTCAAATAGTTGATAAATTTCCTAGGCAACATTTGAATTCAAATCCTTTGGCTCTAGAGTTAGTGCATTTTCTATTCTACCAATCATGATCTTTTAATGAATGTCACAATTATTACTATTTTCATCCAATCAGCTTACTAGACTCAACCCCCAGAAGGAGAGGACATTTTAATTAAATTTTGTATATCCTCTCTAACATCTAGAACAGTGTTTGTGCATAGTAGGCCCTTGATAAATGTTTATTGAGTTGAAATAATTAAATTAAATAAATTAATCTACCACATATACTCTCTCTACCTCCCAGCAACATGTGGGCAGACTGAGCTTGCTTGCAGAAACTTAATTAGTAATTTTGGCACCTAGATAATCAGCACAAACAGGCTCTCATATGAATTTTGTAATTAATAATAGCAAAATAATGCAATTAATAATTAAGACATTCATTTGAGCAAGAAAAGAAATTAGTTATAATATTAGTTTCTACCTACTAAAGCAGTACGGAGGGCTAAGTATCTACCCCCTTCTAAATTTTAGTGCCCTAGAGTCAAGCTCTTGTGTCCATCCTAATGATATCTCTCAATAGATGAAGTATGAGTAAAGTTCTTTTTTAAAAGGCAATACCAGGGAAAGTCTCCCCATCAAACTGATTACCCAGCTATATTATTGGATTTGGGCCACCAACCCAGAGAGAAGAAAGGAACAATAATAATCTTTCTGCTAAACCTTCTTTTTAAGAAGGCTTCCTGCTCAGAAGCAGGGGTTGGTTGCCTCTAGCTCAAAGCTTTTAACTTAGCAGATGCTGAATAGGATTTAACACATATAGCTTTCTTTTTGACTTGGATTTAGTAATTGATAACCCTCCTTGGTATGAAATGTATTCCTGGCCCCCAATATGAGGATTCCATGAATTTCTAATTACTACTCTGGGAAAGTGTGTAAATTGGAAATGATTCATACAATTGAAGCCATATTCCTCAGCTTTGTCACCGAGTCCTGCCCAGGGCAGAGGCAGGTGATACTAAGGACAAAAATGATATTATTGAACAGTGCCAGCCCTAGGCACTATATAGGCAGCCAGGTCACTATTTGGCTCTTTAAAAATTCTTTAAGAAAATTGTTGTTTGAATTCAAGCCAATGTTGGGGCAAATGTATTTCATTGGATATGTGACCTAGACTTCCTAGTAACAAAACTTGAGGGGAGTTCATAGGATTTTTAAGTGGGAAGTTGGAATGGAACTTAGAAACCATCAACTGGATCTCCTCATTTGTAACATGAGGAAAGTGAGGCCCAAAGTCACACTATTATTAAAACTTTACTTTTTTCCTACCACTTCTATGAATAGTTAAGGATAGTTGATAAGAGTACTGGAATGAGTTTGAATCCAGCTCCAGACACTTACTAGTTGTATTTTTTTTAAATTATTTTTTATTTTATTTATTTATTTTTAAATAGCTTTTTATTTACAAATTATATGCATGGGTGATTTTACAGCATTGACAATTGCCAAACCTTTTGTTCAAATTTTTCCCCTTCTTCTCCCCATCCCTTCCCCTAGATGGCAGGATGACCAGTAGATGTTAAATATTGTATTAAGTTATTAAACTAACTTTTCATCCTCATTTTCCTCAGAGTACTTACCTAATAGAATTTCAATAGCAAATGATAATGAATACAAATTTTTGTGAACATTATTTGCCAATCAGGAAGTTAATTATCATTTATTAATTACATACTATGTTAAGCATTAAGTTGCAATAGGAACAACAATTTTCATTATGATTTTCGCAGTCTTACGCTTAAATGTCTTCCCATCTTCCTTCATCATATTAATGTCTTAGAAAATGAGTTTTTTAAAAGTATCTTTTTTTGTTCATTTTTAACTGCTATATTGAAGAAAAGTATGAGGAACATAATTGTTAAAGAGTGGCAATGTGTTATAGAAGAAAGTGAAATGAACAAGCATTTATTAAGTACTTATTATGTGCCAGAGTCTGTGCTAAGTACTTTATAAAGCTGTGTAAGTGTCCTGGATTTGGAGTCAGGGAACTTAGGTTTGAATACAATCTTTATCATTTCCTAGCTGAGTGATTTTAAGTAAGTTACTTAAATAAGTTAGCTTCTCTAAGCCTCAGTTTCCTCATCTATAAAATGAAGGTAGTAGAGTAGTTCTCCTTTCTGCTCTTTATCCTATGGACCTGTGAAACTGTAAATTCTTCTTATTTCAACACTGTGTTGGTCAGAACAAATATTTATAGTACTTTCTTTGGCAGATAGCAGTCTAATTCAAGTAGATGCTCTCATTTTTCAACTAAAGAAAAAAGGGAAACAGTTTATAAAGCACAGATTTCACTTGGGATCTTTCCTTTCCACATGTTACGAAGCTGAAAACTGAGTAGCCTTCCTGAGGGAGAGTGATAAAATGATATGAGTCTCCTGAAACTATTTTTACCACAACAAAACCTCAGATAGTGAAAAACTAAGCTTATTGAAGGAGTTCAATAAGATAAAACTAGAAGATATGGCTCAGTTGAAGGAGCACTGGATTTGGAATCAAGGTCTGGGTTTGAATCTCAGCTCTGCCAATATCACTACATGGGTGATTTTGAGCAATTCAGTCAGCCATTTAATAAACATAATCATATCAGGCATTGTATGTACATACACTGTGAATATAAATTCAAAAAATAAGGAGGTACCTGTCATTAAGGAACTTATAATCTAACAGGGAAGGATAGCACACAGAAGGAATTAAAAAGGGGAAAGAGAATTCCCAAAGCAGGATCATGGTAGAGAAATCCCAGAGAAGTTCAGCCAAGTGGCAAAAGAAGGGATTTCTGTCCTGGGCTGCCTCCTCAAAATGAGGTTTTGTAACTCATGGCTTTGCTCTCCAATCAGAGATGCAGAAAAGTAGTAATGAGATGTTGAGTATCAAGGCTGATTCAATCTTTCAGGCTGATGAGGTCCTTTAATTTGCCTATACCTCAGTTTCTCCTTATTTAAAATAAGGGCATTCAACTAAGAAATTGCCATTCTCAAAAATCACTTTACTTTGAAATCTATGGTACTATGATCCTAGAATATTGCTGCCAAAAATTACTAGTCATTTTTTTCCTCCATTAACAACCTAAAGGCTTTTGTTTCCTTTTTTTTTTTTTTTTTTTTTTTTTTGTATAATGGGACAGGAAATAGTAAGTCAAGGGTTTCTTTTGAATATAAGTACCTCAATATTAATTACAGTTGTTGTATTATTAGACATATCCTAGTTATGAGGCCAGCTTTCTATCATTATTCCATGATGTATCATCATCTTCATCATCATCATTGTTGTTCTTTGTTCTTGTTTGGTGGAGTTCATATAGTAATACTTAGGGGATGAGTTACTATCATCCTAGTATCTTTTCATAGTTAATGTTCTGCATACTATAAATAATAAAAGCTAGCATTGAGGCAGGTAGGTGGCACAGTGAATAAAGTACCAACCCTGAAATCAGGAGGACCTGAGTTCAAATCTGATCTCAGACAATTAACACTTCCTAGCTGTGTAACCCTGGGCAAGTCACTTAACCCCAATTGCCTCATCAAAAAAAAAAAAACAAAAAAAAACCCAAAAACCTATTATTTATTTTATCTATTTATTTTAAAAACTAACATTTTATAATTTACTAAGTGCTTTAGAAGAGAAAGGGAACAAAAGAAAAAAAAAACATTTATTAAGTGCATACTATGTGCCATACTCTGTGCTAAGTATTACAAATTTTATTTCATTTATCCTCATAACAATTCTGGGAGGGAAAGTGTGTTTTTTTCCCAAAATTTTTTAAAAATGAGAAAACCACGGTAGGCAAAAGTGAAATGGTTTGCCCACATAGCTAGGATGTGTCTCAAAGCTGGATTTGTATTCAGGTCTTCTTGACTCTAAGTCCAGTTCTTTTTTTTAAAAAAAAATATTTCTTGTTATGTATGTGTATTAACTTTTTAAATAAGCATCTTTTTATGAATCACATTGGGAAAGAAAAATCAGAACAAAAGGGAAAAATGAAAGAAAAAAACAGAAAAAAGTGAACATAACATGTTGATTTTACATTTAATCTCCATAGTACTCTTTTTTATGCAAATGATGTTTTCTATGCAATGTTTATTAGGATTGCCTTAGATCATTGATCTATTGGTAGTCTTTCATAATGGATCATCACACAATCTTGCTGTTACTGTGTATGGTGCATCCCTGGTTCTGCTTGTTTTCCTTAACATCAATTCATGTAAATCTTTCCAGGTCTTTCTAAAATCAGCTTGTTCATCATTTTTAATAAAACAATAATATTTAATTACTTGAATATAGCATAACTTATTCAGCCATTCCCTAATTGATGGGCATCTACTCATTTTCCAATTCTTTGCCACTACAAAAAAAGCTGATACAAACTTTTTTTTCCCCCACATGTGAGTAATTTTCCCTCCTTTATGATTTCTTTGGTATATAGATCAAGTAGTGGCACTGCTGGGTCAAAAGCACACTTTTATAGCACTTTGGGTATAGTTCCAAATTGCTTTCCAGAATGGTGGGTCATTTCACAACTCTACCAATAATGCATTAGTGTCCCAGCTTTCCCACATCCTCTCCAACCATTATCTTTTCCTTTCATTTTAGTCAATCTGAGATGTGTGCGAAGGTAGCTCAGAGTTGTTTTAATTTGCATTTCTCTAATCAATAGTCATTCAGAGCATTTTTTCAGGAGTATAGATGGCTTTAATTTCATTATCTGAAAAATATCTGTTCATATTTACCATTTATCAATTGGGGTATGACCCATATTCTTATAAATTTATAAACTTGGCACTGTTCTGTGTATATTTTTAAAATGAGGCCTTTATCAGAAACACTGGATGTAAAAATTTCCCCCCAATTTTGTACTTCCCTTTTCATCTTCTTTATATGTTGGTTTTGTTTGTGCAAAACCTTTTAATTTAATGTAATCAAAGTTGTGCGTTTTGTATTTCATAATGTTCTGTAGTTCTTTTTTGGTCATAAATTCTTTTCTGGTCTGATAGGCAAACTATTCTTTGTTCTCCTATCTAGCTTATGGTATCACCTTTTATAGCCAAATCATGTACCCATTTTGACCTTATTTTGGTATGGGATATAAGAAACAGATCTAAATTGTTTTCCCAATTGGGAAAGCTAGGAAATAATGTCAGCATAGACCTGCTTCTTACTCCCTTACTCCCAGGTTTAAATTTATTTCCCAATAATTATTTTTTGTAAAATAATGAGTTCTTGTCCCAGAAGTTGGAGTTTGGGGGTTCATCAAATACTGGATAACAGGAGTCATTGATTATTATATTATGTGTATCTAACCTATTCCACTGATCCACCATTCTTTTTCTTAGCCTGTACCAAATGGTTTTGATGACTGTTGCTTTATAATATAGTTTTAGGTCTGATGCTGATAGGTCACCTTCCTTTGTATTTTTTTTTCATTAATTCCCTTGATATTCTTGTTCTTTTGTTCTTCCAGATGAATTTGTTGTTATTTTTTTCTAGCTTTATAATTTTTTTGGCAGTTTGACTGGTATGGCCCCAGACAAGTAGACCAATTTAGGCAGAATTGTCATTTTTATTATATTATCTCAGCCCCAGGTCCAGTTCTTTATACATGTCTTTATACATGCCTTTATAGCTGCCTTGCTGCTGCTAACAATAATAATGATGATGATGATGATGATGATGATAATGATAGTATTGCCATCTGGATGCAAAATTCTAAGAGACTTTTATTAAGTACACTAATATTATATAACTATAAATATAATGTATAATATATTTAATGTATGCTATGTTATATATTTAATATTTTATATACACATGAATAATTGATGTCAGGAGAATTCTACTTTTCATGCCAATTGTTTTGTGATCAGGCAGGTCAGGTAGGCCAGTGAAGATTCAAAGGTAGTAAAATTTTAAAACACCATAGGGCACATTTTTTCAAACCTTGCCTAATGTACACTAGTAACAACCACAAAATAAAACCCACAAATACCTCGATCCAAGTTACATGTCTTATTCTATTCCAGGGCCAGGCTCCTTCTAACATTGTCAAAAAAGTTAAGCTGGATCAGATCCAACACTTGCCTTCTACTTGGAAAGACAATCAAAGCTCATGTGAATAGTGAGTTAGTAGTATAATATTCATGTATAAGAGGCATTCATATTGCATTATGTGCATGTTGTATATACCATTTATACAGTAGAACCTTATTAATGCTGCCTCAGAGGGAGGAAAAGCCAGTCTGAATTTGTTAGAAGTCAGAATTATAGAATATGTTTACAGAAATGGAAATTGTATGGCTTTCTAATACATATAACTGGAGCAAAATGTTACCAAGTAGAATTCCTGAAGCCCCTTAGGGAATTTGCTCCAATGAATATGTCAGTAGAATTATAATTTGCATTTCAATTGTTCAAAGTGACTGAGTGCTTCCAAAATGCTTTCAGAGACTTGGAAACAGTTTGAGGGTTTTTTTTTTTTTTAAGATAGTTTAAATACTACTTTTTGCCCTTTCCATTAAACTATGTAATATGCCTAGATAGTATATCCATTCTTTACAGAGTGTGGGAAGATGAAGTTTGAGTCAACTTCTATCTGATGTAGCACAGATTTAGGAGGCTGTATGAGATCCATACTTTAATTATTATTTTTGTTGTTGTTATTGTTGTTTTATTTGATAACAATTCCATTTAAAGGACTTGATAAAGGTCACACAGCTATTAATATCCGAGGCTGAATTTGAACTCAGGTCATCCAGGGCCAATGTCCATCCATGGTGCCTCCTAACTGCCCTCAATCTTTCATTCTTAAAGGGCCTGTAATGTTTAAAGTATAGGTAGTCCCTCTATTCACCAGGAGAGATAGAAACTTAATAGTTTTCCAGAATGGCTATGGCCAAAAATTAATTTTATTGAGGCCAAGCAGACAATGAGTTTCTCTGTACTCAGTTAGCCTGGAGGTACTGGGATGATAGGCAGATAGTTCATCCCTTAAAGTCATTCCAGCTATATTGTATTTACCAATATTTACATATAATTGGCATAATCTTTGAGAATCCATTGTTATTTTAATATCATGATGAACTTTTTAAGAGTAGCTGAAACTATACTTTAAAAATTTTAAATTCATCCTCCATTTCCCTTGTGTATACACACAAAATGTTGATTCTTCTGAAGGCAAGTAAAGAAAAGTGTCCTTGGTTTAAAAAACCCACTTCTGTTGGATTGTACTGTAAGAAAATCGGGGCAGCTCTTACCCAGTCTCAAAAACTCTCAAGTTTTCATCCAGGAATATGGGAAAGAAGAAGAATCTGAGGACACTAATGAATAAAGACATGTATTTTTTGTGCAAGGTAAGGAGCAGTTTCCCTTCTGGACCAGGAATAGAAAATAGTTTTCCCTATTGTGTGGGATCAAGTCAAAGCAACTCAAAAATAATTTATTTTTGTATATTTTTTCTATTATGTATAATTATTATTATTATTAACATCCACTTTTTAAATAAAAATTTGACTTACAAATTTTCTTCTTCTTTTCCTATTTCCTCACTCTCTTTCTTAAGATGGTAAAAAAAAAAACCTGAGAAACATAATTTATATGCAATCATCTAAAACATATTTCCCTATTAGTCATATTGTGAAAGAAGTAGTTTTCAAAGCAATCAACTTGCAAAAGGGAAAAAAAACATTAAAAATGAGAATAGTGTCGTTAAATCTGTATTCCAATTCCATCTCTTCTTTCTTTGGAGATGAATAACATTTTCCATCATGTGTCTCTTGGAATTGTCTTGGATGATGATATTGAAAAGAAGAGCTAAGTCAGTCATAGTTGATCATTTTACAATGGTGTTATTACTATGTTACAATATTGTGCTTCTACTAACTTTGTAATGCCACAGAAACTGAGGAAAGATAGAGATTAGAGAGTTTAATATTTTATTTGGATTTCTGAGAAGAAAAGATTTTCTGGAACCAAAGGATCCATTTGAGTCCCAGGGCTGATGTCTCAAAGCATTCAGCAGCAGCAGCTTCAGCCCTAGTATCAGCAAGGAATGTGAGTTTCTAATGAAATATATGTTTCCATAGATTAGGGTGGAAAGGGATGGAGTCCAAATTCTGGTGAGCAAAGGAATTTTCAGAAAGAAACCATCAATCTGGTTCTGACAGGGTGAGGATAGGACCATAAATTCTGATAAACTGGGAGTCCAGAAAGTCTGGAACTTAGAGATAGAGGATACCAATTAGGTATTTGAGATAGGACATCTGGAGTTTTATCTTTTGGAATGCCAGAGTGGCCAACTACAATCCTAATTATTTCAATTCTAATGGGCAGGAAGGGGGGTTACAACCAGGGGAATTGAGACAGAACAATTCGAGAAACTAAGGTAAAACAATTTAGGGGAATTGAGGCAGGACAATAAAAGGGAACAGAATCAATTCATCTATCTTTCTAGGTTTTTCTGAAAGCATACTGATCATCATTTCTTCTAGAATAATAGTATTCCATTGCATACATATACCACAACTTGTTCAGCAATTCCACAATTGATGAGCATCACTTCAATTTGCAATCCTTTGCCACCACAAAAAGAACTGTTATAAATATTTTGGATAAATATATCTTTTTCCATTTTAATAACATCCTTGGGATATACACTTAGTAGTGATATTATTTAATCAAAGGATATGCACAATTTTATAGCTCTTTGAGCAGAGTTCCAAATTGCTTTCAGAATGCTTGGATCAGTTCTGTATTAGTTTCCTAATTTTCCCATATCCTCTCCAACATTTATCATCTTAGCCAATCTGAAAGATATGATGTGGTACCTCAAAGTCATTTTAATTTGCATTTTTCTAAATTAAGAGTCATTAAGGGGCAGGTCAATTCTCCAAGTGCCTCTACAGCTGTGAATCATAACATCTGAAGGAGTTGCAGGGCAGCCTTTGCTGACACAGGTGTTGCAGATTGGGAATGA
Source organism: Antechinus flavipes (assembly GCF_016432865.1). Classification (NCBI taxonomy): domain Eukaryota; kingdom Metazoa; phylum Chordata; class Mammalia; order Dasyuromorphia; family Dasyuridae; genus Antechinus; species Antechinus flavipes. Next base: position 587,015,696 of record NC_067399.1, on the reverse strand, counting down.
GATAAATTGGAAGCAGAGGGAAGAGGAAAGAGGAAAGAGGTCAGACAACACAATGGCCTCTCACTCAGAGAGGTCCGAGAACAGCAACTGCGTCTCAGTCTTCTTGTATCATCCTCTCACAAGAGGAGATCCATTCTGCAGGTCTGGGTTGTCTCCATAAGCCACTGTCAGGTGGCTTCCATGTATTCCAACAGTTCCCATGTATTCCAACAAGTAGTGGTTTCAAGCATTTAAAAAATTGATATCTTTATCTAAAAACTGCTTTTTATATCTTTCATCAATTGGGGATTGATTTGTATTCTTTATAAATCAGACAGCTTTCTATATATCAAAACATATTTATTAAGTTCATACTATGTTTCAGGCACCATACAAAATGTTGAGGATAAACATAAAGTGAAAAATGCTCTCTGGCCTCAAGATATTTATGATCTAATGGAGAAGATAAAATGCAAACAACATGTATAAGCAAGATATATAACAGGATAAATTTGAAGTAATCTTAAAAAGAAAGCATTAGCATTTAGGGGGATTAAGAAAGACATCTTGAAGAATGTAAAATTTTATCTCAGACTTGAAGGAATCATGGAAACCAGGAGGTAGAAATGAAAAGAAAGGGAATTCTGGGAATGAGGGATAGCCAGTGAATATACAAAGAGTTGGGAGATGGAATGTTTTGAGTGGAGTACAGCAAGGAGGCCTATGTCAGTGGATTGTAGAGTATGTGGGGAAAGTATAAGATATAAGAATATAGGAAATTTATGAAGGGCTTTAAAAACTAGAATATTTTATTTCTTTAATTCTGGAAAGTGAAATGACATGGGCATAGCCAGACTTATACCTTAGGAACATCATGTTTACAACTTAGTGGAAGATGGTCTGGCATGCAAAGAGATTTGAAACAATGAGATAAATTCATTAATTTATTTATTTTAATAGTCCAGCCATAAGATCATGAAGGCCTATATCAGGGTATCAATAGATTGGCTATAAGGGGTGAAAGGGAAGGAGGATTCAAGAATGAGTTCTAGGATGGGAGTCTATCCTCCATGAAATGAGTGGTTGACAGGCCACATTTGGCCTATGAGCCATAATTTGCCAAACCATGCTAAACCATTAGAAAGCATTTTGGAGTCAATGGTTTTAGTTCATCTGCTATTTTGGAGGCTTGTTACAATGAGAAAGTTACTCTCTGGGTTTTAGTTTCTTCATCTTAGAGATGAGGATGTTGGATTATATGATCTCTATGGATCTTCCTAGATCTCAATTCATGATTCTAAATAGAAGGGGAGGGAAAGTAAGAAAAATGATTTCACATAGTCTCTAGAAATGTTTAAGGAAAGATTAGTTGATCACTCTCAGAGAAGTTAAAGAAGGACTGATCATACAGGCAGGAATCATCTTAGATGACTTCTGAGGTTCCTTCCAATTCTAAGCAAATGGTAGTTCTGTAATTCTTTTATACTTTTAATAATATATGTATAGTTATATTGGCATCTATGTTTACATATTACAAAAATAAAATTGAAGTTTTTGCTAATAATTAATCACAAAACTCCCTGCCCTGGAAAGTCATCTCCAGAATTTATTGGTAGGCTTCTAGAATGCTGAAGTGAAAGTCAGGAATCCTGAGGACCTGGGTTCTAGCTTTATCTCATCTACTATTTGTCAGAATGACCATGGGTATGTCCTTTACCATTCTCTGATGCTCAGTTTGGTTACCTAAAAAAATAAAGAGATTGAACTAGAGAATTTCTAAAAGTCATTTTTGTTTCTCAAATCCTTTGATTTTTAAGTTTCAGTATTTTACACATGGTGGAAGCATATGTGCAATGTGCAATTTATCATATCATTCCATTTAAAGTATGCTACTTTTTGGTAGCTGGGGCATTCCAACTACCAAAATATGTAATGAAGAAACAATTACTTTATCTTCCAATTTTTTTTCCATTTGTTCTTGGGAAAATGCATTTAAATCATATTCCATATGTCTATGAATATATTACTTTTTAAAAGCAAACAAAAAGAGGAACAAGTTTAACAAAAATGACATGCAGTCAACTATCGAAGAGGCAGGGTAAGAGTAAAAGTCCAGGAGTTAAAAGATTTGAATTCTAGTCTCAGTTCTGCTTCTAAGTGTTCAAGGTGTGGTTCTTTGTCTGTTAAACAAATGGGCTGGACTAAATGATAGTTCTGACATTCTAGGATTGTATGAAATGCTTTCCTTTCCACTCCCTTATCTGGCTCTATCTATTTGACAGTTTCCGCCTTCTTGAAGAACTTTTCAAACAGCCTGTTTAGTTTCCATTTGTAACTTGTTTCTTGCAAATAGTAGCTTTTGTATTCAGCACCCTGGATAGCAGCCTTCCCAGAGAAAAGATTTTGCCATGTCTAGATCTATGTTTCAGAGCATGAAGCCAGTTTTCAGCAGAGGAATTCCTCTGCCCATAGCACACCTGTTACTTGCACCAAAGTTTTTACTCCAGGCACTGAGCTGGACACTTTACCAATACTAAAAGCTCGGCTACAAAGTCAAACATAAACATCTGAATTTCTTTTTCTTCTTTTACCTCTTATTCTTCTGTCCTGTCTCCTAATTCTTAGTCTTTCCTTCATTCTTTCCTTTACACTCTTTCTTTTTTCTCCAGCAATGAGGCACTGTTTGTACCTTACTCATCCTTTGTCTTATTTGCCCCTAAACACATCTTGCACTTTTCTAAGTTTTGTTCACCTTCCTATCCTTTCTGCTTACCCAAATCTCCTCAATCCTTCAAAACCCAGTATACATGCTTTCTCCTATATGAAGCTTTTTTGACTATCCCAGTTTGCATTGATCTTTATTTCCTCTGAATTCCCCTAGTACTTATTACTTATGCTGATCATACTACCTGCTGTTTAGTGGTAGTTATATATGATTCAGTATCACTAAAATGCATTTCTTAGGGTCAGATACTTGGTCTCATTTGTTTTTGTATCCTCCATAATGCCCTGCATACCTTAGGTACTCAGTAAATATTTGTGGATTGATTTCTGATGAGAGGGAAATGATAAGTAATTTATGCTTCAAAACAAACTCCAGTTTCTATTAGCCCCCTCATTCTATTTTCTCTTCTCTAATTCTTTCTTTTTCTAATCTTCCCCTTTGGTTTTTCTTCCCCATGTTATCTTCCCATTTCAGTGGATTTCTGTCCTGTTTTGTAATCTTTTTTTTTAGGCTTCCCAAATCTACTCCTTCCCTCCCTTATCTGTTTTCCCATTCCCTTTCTTTCATACACCCACTTTTTCTTGCAGCTCTTTCATAGGATCTCACTTTCTGAGTAACTCAGCCTCTCTCTAAATTTCTCTAGTTTTATTTGGAAAGTGAATAAAAATAAAAGCGCTTCAGGGCTCAGACCATGTAGGCCAAGCTTTTGCCTGGAGAAAATTTTTACAGCTGAGTGATAAATAGGGATTATTATCGAGGGGTTGACAGACTGTTAACTAAAGTGGTGCTGGGGATGTTGTCATAAGAATTGCTGAACATGGAAAAGTTAATGTTTAGTGCTTGCAGTAAAATAAAGTTAGTAAACAATAACTGTTAGAGCCAGTGGGGTCAGCATGCAAGAGGTCCTGGAGAATGGACATGTGACTAGAACGTAGAAAAATAATACAATGCTCTTCTTATAGACTGAATATCATATATCTACTAGACAGTCAACTGATATTTCTTCAACTGATGCTATACAATTCAGAAGTCTATGCATTTACTTATATCATGCTCATAATCCCCTCCTCACATCATTTTTACTTGTTGAAATCCTTTCAATTTTTCAAGATCTTCAAAACGACATCTTATATAACTTTCCTTTATCTCCTAAAGCGGAAAGGCATTCTTCCTATCTAGGTGCCTCACAGTATATGTCTCATTATCCTAAGATATTTTTAATGTAGTTTGTGTAATCAGGGCAAGTTACTTAACTTTTCATTTTCTACACATTCCTTCCACTCCCCCTTTCCCCTTTCCATGAGTTCCTCAAGACTAAGTCACATACTAACTGCTATTCATTATCAGTGAAGAGTTTCCATTCAAGGAATTTTCTAGGCCAAAGATAATATATATGAATCAATACCAAAACAGAAACAATATTATTTGTGCAACTGTTGTTCTAATACTTTACTCAAGTTTTTTTTGTTTTTGTTTTTGTTTTTTTTTGGTTGTTGTTGTTGTTGTTGTTTGTTTGTTTGTTTGTTTGTTTGTTTTGACAAGCAATATTAATTGCTTATCCTTCCTTCCTCCCTTTCTTTCATGAGGCAATTGGGATTAAGTGACTTGCTCAGAGTCACACAGATTGTAATTTAAAGGTTAGATTTTTAAATTAGATTTAGTAAGTCTGAGATTAGATTTGAAACTAGGTCTTCCTAACTTCAGGTCCAGTGCTTTCTTCACTGCACCATCTACATGCCTCTCCTTGCTTATTTTTCAATGTTCTTCATTGCTTAAGACAAAACTTTTATTCTGGGAGTGATTTATATTTCATCTAATATTCATTTGAATTCAACAAACAAGTAAGTACCTATTATGTGCCAGACATTGTACTACGTACTAGATATACAAAGACAGAAATAATTCCAACTCTTAGATATCAACTTTATTTTACATTAAATTTATTTTTGTAATTGACAAGTATAGCTGTGGAAGGCAAACTTTATCTGATAAACAGTTTCTCTTCTGACAACTGGAAAGCAGAAGAGATGATTCTTCCAAAATCATATCTTATTTCTCCCATTTGGCCAATTTAAGGACATGATCTTCCCTTTTTGTCACTATTTTTTGTGCTCTCTTTCACCTTTGTGAATGGAGGTTAGAGATATCTGCTTTAGATATTTACTTTTTTTAAATTCAACCTGGCTATAGAAAATACTGAGGTTATAATTTTATCTGAGGTATAATGACTCTAGTCACTAATTGCTATTACTAGGACAGTCAAATCAGAATAGTTTAAGCAACAAAGCAAAGGAAGAAACAGAAGGTGGTATATACCAGGTAACTTAAAGCAATACCCCAGACCACTACTTCCCCTTTGACCCTAAGGAAAATATACTAGGACTCTGAATACTGGAAATGGCAGCATCTCATTCCCTTCCCACCCAAAGACCAATGATCTTTACTTGCTTTTAGCCTGATTGATTCATATCAATTATAGAAGAGAACAACCCTTACACCTCCAACCACTAACTGAATGCTACCAATAGGCAGATGATCCCAAGAGCTTCAGTAATAATTGTGGCTTTTATACTCCCCACTCTAATTCTAGCCTGACCATACAACCAATATTCAGGTAAGTAACTTTTTTGGAAATTCATTCTGGTTGGTAGCCTTTTCTGTTGGTATAGCTCCATCTCTTCAGCAGCCACAGCTACTGAGGACCCAGAAAAAGAAAGCTCTTGACAACAATTTCCTTGATACCACAGAAGGATTTAACATAAGAAATTCATGTGGTTTAATCAATAGAAATGACATTTAAAAAGGGACTTACTATTTGTTTTGCTGCTACATCCTAAGGACCATTGATCTTTCACATTTTCCTAATTTTATATATTGTCTCCCCTACTAGAATGTAACCTTGAGATCAAGGGCTATCTCATTTTCCTGTTTATATCCCCTGGTATTTAGCATACTTTGCACAAAATAGCAACTTGGTAAATGCCTGTTCAATTGTTAAGAAAGTAATTTTTCCTTTAAGGAGACATGGCTCCTCAAGACTATGTAGTAGGCTCTGTTGATGCCTAACTAACTGTTGATAAAACATTTTCCAATTCTAAGCCTCCTTTCTTCATCTATAAATGTATGGAGATATATTACATAATATCTAGGGCCTCTTTAGTTCTAAGTCTTTGATCCTATGAAACAAATTATAGTATGATTACATAACAGATAACATTACCATATAAATGACAATAGTTGCTTAAAAGAAATTCTAGCACACATTAAAAAAAACTACCTGGTAAATGGCAAACATAAATAGAAAAATAGAACAATGGAACCTAAGGAATTGTGATGAGTGAAACTGTAAGTGATCCCTAACTTAGGAAAAGATCCCAAATTTTATTCTTGCAAATTTGCAGTATATTTTTAATTAGAAAGAATATCAATAATAATAGCAACTCATCTTTAAATGCGTCCCATGGTTTATAAAATACTGAGTTTTATGAAGATCAGATTTGGAAGAAATCGCCTCCAGCTCAATACCTTTCTGTTAAAAATTAAAGGAAATATGTACATGGATCAATTAATAAAGATGCCTGTCCTCAAAGAACCTAGAATCTAGTCTTTAGGATCAGACATAAATACTAATATAGGATTTTAACCAACTTCAACCTAATACTATTTATACAATGTATTCAAATAAGTACCTGAGCATTTACTAAACTCTAACCAATTCAACACTCAACAATAACCTATTAAATAATATACCTTGCAGAAAGCACTGTACAATAAGAATAATTACCATTTTCATAGTACTTTAAATATTTGAAAAACCCTTTACATACATTATATCATTTACATACTTTTTCTCATTTATATGTATTATTTCAGAACAATATATTACATATATTATTTCAGCACCAGTTAGGTCCTATTATTATTCCCATTTTATGGATAAAGAAACTGAAACTAAGAAAAGATTAAGTAACTTGTTGAGTCATGCCACTAGTAAGTGTCTGAAACTGGATTTGAATTCTCATGTAAATGTCAATTATAATTATAAAGGATAGAGTATTACTTTTATCTGAGCAATAATATTCCATTACATCTATATGCCACATAGTTTTTCATATATGAGTGCTCACTGTGTTTCTAATTTTTTTCCCAGTTCTTACTATCTATCATACTATCTCTCCTAAATATTCTGTCATGTTTTAGTGCTTCTGTATATATGTGAACATATGCAAATATACAAACACCTATGTGTACATACATACACATGAGTGCATATATGCTTGGCATATGCCAATATAAATTTATATGTGTATATTATATGTTTGGTGTGTGTGCATTTGTACATATGCATGTGTATTGTATGCATGTACTGATACATATACATGTATATATGTATTTATATATATGTACATATATATATACATATAAAATTTGGCTTTTATTTCCTTTTTTATCTTTTTGAGATCTCTATCCAAAAGTGAGAATATTAAGTTAAAGGGAATAGACAAATATAATTTTATTATCAAATTCCATATTGATATCCAGAATGGATGAACAAATTCATAACACCATCAGCAGGGTAATATACATGGCTATTTTTCTAAAGCCCCTCTGATATTAATAATTCCCCTAATTTTAAAAACCATTTTGTAGGATTCAAGATGAACTTTTAGAGCTTTTAAAATTTTCATTCTCTTACTATCAGTGATATGGGACAAATTTTTATATAGTCATACTGCTTGGAAATTTGAAATTGCACAGTTCATATCATCATATTTGATAAAACAAAGCTTTATTAAGTGATTAAAAACTTAGGAGTATCCTGCCACTCAAACAAATAAATTAATATGATAGAAGAAATGTGAACCAGGTTCTAATTTATACATTTGAAATTTTTCTCTCTTCATTTCAGCTTAACAAATGTTCAAATCCTGCCATATACAAAACTCTGTGGTTCAATTCCCCCCAAAATGTCAGATAGTTTCTACCTTCCAGGGGCTGCCATTCTCCAGGGTTACCTCTAAATCCCCTTTAATTCTACCTTCTAGCTTCTTCTTCTTGCCCTTTCCTGAAATACCCTCCTACTATTTCAATGGAGGTTTCAAAACCTGGCTCAAGTGCTGTGACTCCTTTCAATTATTCTAGTGTGCTAGGAGTAATTTCTTACAGAATGAAGTGTCATAGTACTCCTGCCATCATTGGATACTTTTATATCATGGCTTGTATTAGGTAAATCCACTCATCTCCTCAACCACTATGAACTATAAGCTTCTTGAGGACAGACTTTGTTTCTTATATTTTCTTTGAATTCAACACAGAGTCCAGCACAGGTCTGATACATTGTATTATTCAAGAAGGACCTGCTAGAGGATTGAATTTCTTCCTTGGTTCTCTATAGAGAGAGAAGGTTGATACATCATCCTGACTTGACTGCTTCATGCCTATTTTTTGCTTTTCAACATTTGGAATAGATCAGTTTACTCCATCGTTATTTTAATTATATCAGGGATTCTCAGTCTAGGGCCAAGTGAAGGAGAATGAGACTTCACCTTTTCATCAATTCCAATAAACTTCCTCTTTCCTTTTCTAGCCCTGCAGGTTTCTAGGCCAAAAATGCTGAACAAGCCTTACTCCTGGCCAGAGATCAAGGGAGGGAACTCTATGGGTGGCAAGAGGGCCTGTGACCTTGCCTGGCAATACTGGCCACTCCTTTCAATCCCAGCATGAAGCTGTTACAGCTGCTACACCATGTATGAGTGGAATAGACTGTGAAAAATGAAGGCAGACTTTCCAGTCCTTTGCTCTCTCCACCCCAATGGAAACAGCAGGAGTTGAAAAAGTAGAGATCCAAGGCACATTAATGGTGAAGTTGTTATTATTATTACCCTCCTTGTCCTTTTATATTCTAGAAAGTCATGTTAACCTTTTCACTTCTGAGAGGTTTTAAGGTTCTAAACAGGAGAGTCCCCAGTCACATCAAAAAAGATCTCAGAGAATTTTATCACATTTCAAAGTAAAATAGAAGCTGTTTCCATGGTATAATATGGAGGACATTCGAGTCCAAAATATTTTTCCCTATTGATTTCTTTTTTCCTTTAAGGTACTAATTTAGATCACCATCATCACCATCATCATCATCATCACTCACATTTATATAATACTTACTATGTGTCAATCACTGTGCTAAATACTTTGCAATTATTATCTCACATAAGGCTTTCAACAATGCTGGGAAGTATGTGCTATTAATATCCCCATTTTACAGATAGAAAACTGATATTTTTTCCAGTCTACAGACTTATTTGCTGTGCTGCCTAACTACCAAGAAAAATATCAAACATATATTTCACTTTTTTTTTTTTGTTGAAACAACTACATGTGGAAGACAAGTCTGACATGACTCCCATTTTAGATGTGATGACACTTATACTAGAAGAAAAGCAAAATGCTTCATGTTTAACCTGTATCAGATTGCTTGCTGTCTTGGGAAGGGGGGAGCAGGGAGAAGAGGGAGAAAATTTTGGAACATAAGGTTTTGCAAAGGTGAATGTTTAGATCTATATTTGCATATATCTGGAAAAATAAAATATTATTTGTAAAAAGAAAAGAAAGAAAAGCAGAATGCTTTATATAAGGTCATACAGCTTAATAAGTGGTAAAACTGCTTTATCTTGTCACTACCTTTCTCAAAAGCTTTCAATGACTCTTCCTTTACTATAGCATAGAATAATAATCTATAAGGACCTTAGGGTTTCTATCTCTCCTCCTATGCAGAAATACCTTAAAAAGCATCCCCTACAAGCACTTATCTGGAATTGCATAGAGTAGTCATTTAAATTGATCCCTTTCATTGATAGTCATTAACAGCTCACAAGGAAGCCCTTCCTTTTTTCTGGATTATTCCTTGGTAGAAAGCACTCCCTCATGATGAGCTCCAAATTGCCTCTTTTCTAAACTTGACATTTTGTTATTCAAGATTTTGTGCCATCTGACCCTAGCCTATATACACGGATTTAACTGTTCTGGTTAAATTGATAGGATCTTGTCCTCTAACTATTCCTTCAGTTTTCCTCCCTCCACATGTATGTTCACTCTTTTCTGCAAGACAAGAAGGATCTTCCCATTCATCTCCATCTCTTCTTTAATTCCACCCATTCTTTAAGTGAAATCACATCACTCCATGTCCAGAAAGTCTTTCTTGCCTATCCCTGTGCATTGTGAATTCATGGCAGTCATTATTTCAAACTTCCATTGAATGGCTTGTCAAGTAATATTTTATACTATTTCTTTTTATTTAATCTTTTTGATATCTTTTTTATGTATCTTCTCAACTATTTTGTAGATTCTTTCTCTATATGTCTTATCTACTTTGAATTCCCAATACCATGCCTTAAATAAAATATTTGCCTATCTATACTTCAACATAAAAAGAGCTATACTTTTGATTTTATCAAAATTGAGTTTTAGCTGAAGAGACTCCCTCTACCAACATAGGCTAACACTTCTCTGAAACTTATTTTCTTATGTGTGTGTGTATATATATGTAAATGTGTAGATGTGTATTCATCTGTATATATGTATATACATACATTTGTCTGTATATACATATGTATATGTGCATATATATGTATAGGTATATATGTGTGTAGATGTGTGTACCTCTGTGTATATTTGTGTGCGTGTTTGTATATGTAATCTCCTGCCCAGATACGGGATCATGAATATTTGCATCCAAAGAAGCCTTGCACCCAAGTCCTTAATAAACACCTGACAGTGAGAATGATGAAATGCTGAAGTAAGAATCAGAAATTGCTTCAGTTATACACACACTCACGATGTCCATTTTCTTCAGGTAAAAACTATTGTATTTAAATTTGGTCAAATCTACCCGGGAAAGGTAGAGGGAATCACTAGAGCCTCTTCTGATAATTAGAAATAGGATCCCAGCCATCTGTTGGTTCATTTTTTTAGATGTATTTTTTAAGTCTGCCCCACCCCCTGCTCTGACCCAAAGTCCCTCTTCATAATTACACACACTGGTTCCTTGCTAAACATGCTCAGTGCCTAGATGGTCTGAGTGGAATGTCATTTTCTGTGGCACTTCCCTCCCAGCCATAATTGGCCAGCTGGTAAATTTCCCCAGAGCATGCTTAAAACACATATTTCTTATCTGTAATGGAAAAGCCGTTTGTCCTATTATCCTCTCAAGCAGCAGGAGACAGAGCTTACAGCCCTACTTTAAAGATTGGTTGATGCTTCATGGAAAAATTTCAGAAACATGCTATTTAGGGTGAATTCTGCTTTTAGAATTCACGACACTTTTCTTTCCCTCCTCACTGATGTTCTATCTCTGGGAATTCTTTAGTTTCTAGACCCCTGGGCACTAAATCAGAATTTTTTTTTAATCACTTGTAAGTTTATCTGTAATCATGGTTTATTCTGAACTCACAATGCTATTTTAAAATGCATTGCATTTCCTTGATTTCTTTCGGTCCAGGATGTCATAGTTCTTTACTTGTATTAATTAATTAAGCCTTAAAATCATCCAGAGGGACAAGTTGATGTACTTGCCACTGTTTAATAGATGAGAGCATTGGCACAGAGAAGTTAACTCATCCAAGGTCACAAAGCAAGGACAATCTAGGAATAACAGTTTCATATTCCATCCTGGCCCACTGGAAGGAAGTGATTATCCTAGGACTCTAGAGTTCACAACCAGGGTGATAGGGACATCACAAAGAATAGCAAAGAATAGGACCAAAATAGGACTTCTCAAAAGAAAATAAAGAGACCTTGCATTTCAAGTTTGAAAAATGGTGATTGGAAGTATATCAGATATAGCCTCTTTCACATTATTGTGGAGAGTGTTCTAGATTGCTACTTCATGATCCCATATCTGGTCAAGGAATTACATACACAAACATACACACTTTATTTCCAATTTACTGTGTCAAGCTATTTGATTTTTCTAGGTCTCTAAGCTGACTCATGAAAAAGTAAGGGATTCCCTTCCCTAATGTTCCTATTCAGTTAATAACCTCCACCTTTAGACCTTATACTACTTTGTTCTGTAATGTTCAAAGTAGTTAACCTTTCCATATTTAATAACCATAGTAACATGGTGAGGATCAGTTAGATGGCACAGGTCAATACAGACCTGAAATTGGGAAGTTTTATTCCTGAGGTCAAATCTGGCTTCAAACACTTAGCAGCTGTATGACTCAAGTCAAGTTGCTTAACTCTATTTCCCTCAGTTTCCTTATCTGTGAAATGAGCTGAAGAAGGAAATGACAAACCACATTTTGTTTTTTTGTTTTTTTTTTGGCCAAGAAAAATCTCCAAATGGGGTTATAGGGAGTCACATATGACTGGAAAACAACTTATCTACAATAAAAAAACACAGTGAAGTAAATACTACAGAATTTGGAAGCAGAGTTCCTGGGTTAGAATCTCTTCTTTGTTTTCCTGTACAATATTGTTAATCTATGTGGTGTCAGTTTTTTCATCTGAAAAAATAAAGGGATTAGATGAGAAGACCTCTAAAATCACTTCTAATTCTCAGTCTAAGATCCTCAGTATAACTATTTGTGTTAGAGTGCTCCTCCTCTAGTGCCTAATACAGCAGTTATGCATTTCAATAATAGCTGACATACTGTAATAGTAATAATAATAATAAAAGTAATTGCTTTACCAACTCTAAAGTTGGTAAAGAGCTATACATATGTGATCTCATTAAGTGCTCATAATAACCTTATAAGATTGATACTATTTTATCCTTACCTCATTTTATAGATGAGGAAACTGAGACAAAGAGGTTAAATGTCTCTTTCCAAGTCTAGTGCTCTTCTTCCCTGATGTGCCATTAGCTGCCTAAAAAGTATTTCTTCTTGTTTGAGATGATTTTGAAGCTCTCTTCTAGCCCTGATTTTCTGTGATCTCTAATTTTAAGTAGGAAGGGAAAATTCAAGATTCTTATTTCATCATGTTCCTTTCTCTGTGTCAGCCCCCAATCACAGTCCTTTTATAAATAACAGAAAAGATTAAATCAAGAAAATAGGCCAAAGAACTCCCCCAGAAACCCATAATTTATCAAGAAAATTGTCTCAAGATAGACTGGGCATCAAAATTCCCTAGTAGGACCTAGCAGCTCTTCAAGCTTTAATCTCTTGTTTTTATTCCTGAAAACCAAATGCATTTCTTCCTTTCCGTGTAAAATTGACTTGTCATTTGTTACAGTGACACAGACAGTGAATCTGTTAAAGACAATTCAGGCTTCTCTCGATCACCCAGACTTCCTCAGCTTTCTCCCTACAAGGAACTTTTAGTCTTGGAGTTGGGAGAGAGGGGTTGCCATATATGAAGAGCTGAGTAGAATTTATTCAATGGAATGAATCTGGCCCCATATCCTTTCCTGACTTCCCTTTTAATTATCAAAGGGGCTTCTTACAGTGGTCTCACCAGTGATGTAGATGACTATCATTTAGTATTACTTCAAGGAAAAGAACCATTTGTCCTAAAATATCCCTTTCCAATTTACTTGCCCTACTGTGATCTTACCATGGAGTTAAGACCTAAGGATCATAGAATACCAGAGTCTGTATGACTCTGGACAAGCCACTTAACTGTTTTGCTCAGTTTCCTTATCTGTAAAATGAGCTGGAGAAGGAAATGGCAAACAGTACCAGTATTTTTTTTTTTGCTAAGGAACCCTCCAAATGGTTGGAGGATAACCTCAGAGAAAATCAAGTCACATCTCTTGTGATATATCTCATCAAAAATCCTTTCTACATTTTCTTTTCATATAATTGCATTGATTATCTCATATTCCTGGAACTCTTTCCCTCCTCATTTCTGTCTCTTAAAATCCTTATATTCATTTAAGATTCAATTCAGGTTCCACATCCTTTGGGAAATCTTTATTCATCCTCCTAGTTATTAGTGCTGTTTTCCTCTTCAAATTACCCTGTACTGACTGGCCTATGTAAATATTATATCTCTACTCCTTCACAGAATTTAAACATCTTGGGGACAGGAACTATTTTTCATTTGGTTTTGTATCCACAGTGTTTGGAAAGTATTTTACACATTAAAAAAAAACAACAAAAAAACCCCCTATAACTATGATTTCATATGTAGAAGGATCCAACAATGAGATAACTCCTTTTATTAAAACATATCAGGGGCATGTAGGTGGTGCAGTGTGTAAAGCACTGGCTCTGGAGTCAGGAGGACCTGAATGCAAAACCCAACCTCAGACCTTTATTAGCTGTGTGACCCTGGGCAAGACACTGTATCCCAATTACCTCCAAAAAATGAACCTCCCAAAAATATCAGCAATTGTCCTATAAATTATTATACCTTTACAAGTCTTCTGGGGATATTAAGAAGTTCAATGGTTTGCTAAGGGCCAATATGTGGCAGAGTTAGACATAGGATCCAAATCTTTCTGATCCTGAGCCAAATCTTTTAATCCACTAAAGAGAAGCTGTCTCTAGCCTTGTACCTATGCACTTCATGTTTGTTGAATTAAATTAAACATACATAAAAAATAAGTGACCATCAAGATTTTAAATTCTCATACTATGCAGTTTTAGATATTAATTATTACTTAAGAAACAGTAATAGGTACTTTTTGTATAGGTAAATTTGTTTCTTAGGTGGCAACTTGGAACCATGCAAGAAGAGGATTCATATGACTGGATTTCTGCCTCTGGCTTTATCAGTTATTGGCTGTGATCTTGTGTAATCTCTTACTAGGATGGGATGAGAGACTTGACTGTTGCTAAGAGAATCACTACGCTTGAGATGAAATCTGGGAAAGAAGGGTCAGATACTTACCTTGAACCTAAATAAGCTAGATGAAACCATCATCTAGAGTTTCTAAAGAATGTCAATCAAAAGACTGCATTGGGAAAGGGAAATTGGGGATCAAAGTAGAAATTTTAATTCAGGAAAATCTGCATAACAATCAGTGGATGTGCTATTCAACGTATCCTAGATCTTTGACAGTTCTGTTAATTCTGGCTCCTTGAATCCTTTTATCATGGTGGGGAATGTTCTCTCTTATCATTGGGTTCTTATTTGGAGCCCTAAAAGTACTGACATATGGATCAAGATCTATTTTCTAAAACTCTGGGAATAAATATGGGGCAAATTATTTAATTTCTCTTAAAAACACAGGATCATAGGTATTAAAGATAGAAGGGACTTTAGAAATCACAATCATAGACTTAGAAGGCAAACTTAGAAGTATCTAAAACAATCCCTCATTTTACAGAGGAATAAAATGAAACCCAGATTGATTAAGTTAGTTGCTCAAATTTATACAAGCAGTGAATAATAGAGTCAGAATCAAAGATCTTCTGTTCCATATTTTTTTTTAATGACATCAAGCTGGCTATAAAATTATCAGTAATATCCCTCTATCTTGGATAATGTGTGAGATTCAAATTAAGTAATGACCTTTGAAAGATGGAAATTCCATCTTTTATTCCCACGCTATTACACACGATTCTCTCCACCCCCATGCCAAGAGTATACTGCTCTTAGAATTTTCAGTTTTCTTCAAAGTTGAATTTATGTCATCTCTTCAGGAAAATGCTGTTGATCCCTTTGATTGTTAGTATTATATTTCTCCTCCTCAAATTATTATACATATGTTTAATCTGTATTTGTTTATTTTCATGAATTATTCTATTTCCCTTCCCAGTGGAATATAAGTTCCTTAATGTTGAGATGTTTTTCCTTTAATATTTGTATCCCTCACACCACTTAGCATACCATCACACCATCTCTGAAACAGATGTGTGATCTCATTGACTTGAGAATTCCCTTCAAAATGCCAATTATAATTCATTAAAGAATACTCATCCTGTTCTTTTTTGTTCTTGTTCTTCCAAAGTTCACCACAGAGAGCTCACTGACCATGCTAGAGGCCTTTTGTGCTTTCTTTTAAGCTATCAATGGAACACTCTGGTTGTTCACTTCAAACTAATGCTCTTGCCACATATGCCATCCAGCTTCCCTTCTTGACATACAGTTACTTGATAATATCCTTTAGAATGAAAAATAAAAGAAGGAAGAAGTAGAAAAATATAATTGATATATTTTATGGACCCTTAGAATAGAAACAGATGAAGAGTTTAGGATATAATTTACCACACTATTATTGAGGTTGTGATGTAGTAGTGATGTGATAGTGGACTTCATTTATCTGTAAATATTCTGAAGATCTTTGTCCCCCCCCAAACAGGTAAAAACTTCATGATTTGTTTTCATCACAATTTAAATGTTTAAAAGGTGGGAGAACAAACAAAGAGTAAATTCTGTACTGGTTTTGATCCTCTCTGACATGAAGGTGTTAGATGGAAATGATCCCATCAATTGAGGGAACAGATGCTGATCTGAATGTATAATAGAGTAGAAAAAGAAAGCCAGGCATAAACACCCTAGATTCTGGGGAAAAATTGGATTTTAAAAGATTCAGAAGAAACAAAGGTAGAAAGAATCCTGTGGGCTAGTGTTCTGTAGAGGAAGTCAGCCCAAGATGCCCAAGAATCAAATTCTGAAAACATGATAGAAAACAATCATCATAAGAAGAAAAATGAAAATGATCTGAAAAGACTGAAGCAACTCATTAATCAACAGATTTTTAAATCTACTCTGGAAGATTGAGGCAAGAATAGAAGTGTGAACATAAAAATGTAGCATGATACACAATAATAATTTTGTCAGAATTTATGATAAATATCAGAATTAACTAAGTATTGCAAGGAAAGATAAGAACACCAGAAATGGTTTGGTTTCTTTTATTAGCCATATTGGGAGAAGGAGAAACATCAAAGAAATAGGACCATAGCTGGAGGGGGGATTGTCTGTGATCACCTATAATAGGGAGAACTGCTTAAATCTTATTTTACTTGTTTTTTCTTTCAAGGTAAATGACCTTTGCTCTGGAAATGACAGCAAAAATGGCTAACAGGGAATTGATGCTTAAGACAAGTAAGTAGACAATAAGCAAGCACTTTGTGGCCCTGAACTACATCCTCAGGTACTGAAATAATTGGTATCTATGATTGCTGAGCTACTGTCAGTGAAATTTGAAAAACCATCGACAATAAAAGTAGTGTAGCATTTGATGAGGATAGAAATTGTCCTGATTTTCAAAAGAGGATGAGGGGGAAAAATATAGTTTTCTAATTATAAATCAGTGAGTTTGATTTTGATATCTGGGGAAATTCTAGAGGGATTCAAGAAAGCTACAGCTGGCAAACATCTAGAAAGGAAAGCAACATGTAATTATAAAAGCTACCATGGCTACATTAAAAAGAGGTCATGGCAGACTAACCTTATTTCTTCTACTTTTTTTCCCTTGAGATGGCTACTAAGCTAGGAGATCAGCAGAATACTATAGATCAATTTACTTTGATTTTAGTGAAGTGTTTGATTAAAATATGTCATACTTTTCTTGTGGAAAAGATGGAGAAATGTAGAGTAAATAGTAATGTAGCGAGATGGATTAGTACCTGGATAATATATACTATTATAGGAGCAAGCTTTAGAACTGGAAAGGATATTTGAATTCAATGATTTTAACAACTTTATTTTACAAATCAGGAAAGTCAGACCAAAAAAGGTTAAATAATTTGCCTCCAAGTCACACAGGTGATAACTGAGGGACCAAATCTCAGAACTTCTGCTAAGTAACTAAATATGTGGGCTTAGAATTGTTCAAATGGCCAAACTTGACATGATGATTTCAATGGAGTGCTTCAGACATCTGCACTTTGCCCTATGGTGCTTAATATTTTTATCAATGACTTTAATAAAGGCATAAATAGCATATTGACTAGGAGGGCTGCTTAACACTCTTAAATGAGAATGAAGGCATGTTTTTTCTAGGAAAGGAAGTTAGAATAGGAGCTGGACAGTGCTATAGAAACAAAACAAATCAAAATATTAAATTTGGGTTCAGTTCTAGTAGGCTTGCTGCTTGGAGGCAGTGTGATGAGCAGCAATGCACCTAGCATTATTAAAGCTAGTTCCAAGCCTTGTCCTTGGTATTGAACAGTTCTATGATTTTGAAAAACTGACTTGATCTTCTAAGCTCCAATTTTCTCATCTGTTAAATGGGAATAATCATATTTTTATATCACTTATTAGAAGCAGAGTCATTAGTGAGTTGGGAAGAGCTGCTTTCACATTGCATTTCTGACACATGCTGGCTGTATGACTGAACAAGTTACTTAATTTCAGTGCCTCAGGCAACTTTCTCAGACTGTAAATTGCAGAGCAGGGCTCTTTTGCATTAGTGGAGAGAATTTCCTATTTGGAAGTTTCTTATACTAATAAAATTATAAATCCTATGCAAAGGGAAAAAATAAAGGAAAAACTACTTATGTTATAGGGTTTTTGTAGTAAAGGTACATGTAAACCTTAAAATACTACAAGAATACAAGCTATTATTTTTAAAGTAAGATTGAGGGAGGTGTCGTATAAAGCCTCCCTAACCCTCAAAATATTCATCTTTGTGCCTTTCACTAATGGAGATCCTTTGGCTCTTGATGGATTTAAATCTTCAATATTATCTTTTTAAGTGTAATATCTTTGAGAAGTATTAATCTACTAATACCATAATTATCAATTAGAAATTATTGCCCAAATAGCTGAGGGAGTGAGATGGAAGACATAACTCAGGATAAGTTAATGAACAAAATGGGTGGAAAAAAAAGGAGATGAAAGGAGGGATTCTAATAGTAAAGAGTGGTTATTAATTCATTTTTTCATTCATTCAAAAATTTATTGAACACCTATGGGATATATGCAAGTCACTGTGGAAATATTTTTGCTTCCCAAGTAGGGAACTATTATTTTATCAGTGTTGGGACTACCTTCTGAGAAAACTTCCTCTATTCGGATTGGCAACTCATCTGTAACTCATTATCTTATAAAGTTGCTTGAGATAACTTAAAGACTAAATGACAAATTTAGTGTGACTAGAATCACACAACTATTGTGAGTCAGATGTAGGATTACTGCCTGAGTACAAGGTAAGCCCCCTAGCCACTAAAACATGCTTATTATGGGGATACAACAATAATAAGATTTAGTTTCTGCTATCAAGGAATTAAGAATCTGGCGGGGGGGGGAGACAGGGCCAAGATGGCAGAGAGGACACAAGAGTCTTCCTAATCTCTCCTTTTCCCTCAATCAATTTTTAATGAAAGTCAGCCTCAAAATTAGTGCTTGACTGTCAGGCAGAATTTACTCTTGTGCAGGGGAAGGAACAGGGTAGGCAAGAGGCAGACTCAGGCAGGAAGTGAGAGCATGGGGAACAGCTCAAGCTGAGCAGACTCGAGGGGGGTGGGCATAGTCTCTGCTGATGGAAAAATCTGTGAGGAGAACTCTACCACAGTGTGAGCTACTCTGCCCTGGTAATAAGCCAGTAGATCAGCAGAGAAGCTATAAACACAGGGCGTAAAGACTATAACCCCAAAACGCTAGAGTCTCTCAGGACATGGGCACACCCACCCAACACCCAGAGTGACTCAGAGTGACCCAAGCGTAGCTACAGTCACTGCTCCCAGTGCAGATATTGCCTTCCCGCTGCTGCTGATTTCAGCATAACTCTTAGTCCCAACATAGCCTATGGGTACTGTACCATTGCTGCTTCACTGCCATCTCCTATTGTCTATAGAGGCAGCTTGGAAATACCCCAATACCTCATAAGCAGACCATAGATTTTCTTTTTATTTTCCTTTTCATAAAATGAGCAAAAAAGCTAAACAGGCTCTAAGTATAGATAGCTTCTATAGGGAAAGAGAGCAGACTTCAAACCCTGAGGAGACTAAAAACAGTTTGTCTCTAGATCCAAAGATGGATATAATCTGGTCCGCACAACACAAGGCTCTCATAAAAGAAATTAAAAAGGATCTTAAAAGAGAACTAGAAGAAAAATGAAGAAAGGAAAGAAAGGCTTTGCAAGAGGGTCAGGATAAGACATGTAACTCATTAAAAGATAGAGTGGAAAAGGAAATCAACACCTTGAAAAACAGAATTAGTGAATTGGAAAAGGTAAACAATTCCCAGGAAAACAGAATTTGTGCACTGGAGAAAGAAAATAATTCTTTAAAAAAAATTGGCAAAATGGAAAAAAAAATCCATAAAACAAAACAACTCATTTAAAAACTCAATTGGACAAATAAAAAAAAAAGAAATAATAAAGGTAAATGAAGAGAATCATTCATTAAAAAATCAGACTTGAACAAATGGAAATGAATGACTTGAGGAGACACCAAGAATCAGTTAAACAAAACCAAAAAAAAAAAAAAGAAAAAAAAGAAAAAATAGAAAAAAAAAGTTAAATAACTACTCGGAAAAACAACAGACCTGGAAAACAGATCTAAGAGAGATAATCTAAGGATTATTGGACTCCCTGAAAATCATGATGAAAAAAAGAGCCTACACACTATTTTTCAGGAAATCTTCAAAAAGAATTGCCAAGATATTATAGAAACAGAAGGGAAAATAGACATTGAAAGAATTCATTGATCACTTACTGAAAGAGATCCCAAAATCAAAACTCTAAGAAATATTGTGACTAAATTCCAGAACTATCAGACCACGGAAAAAATACTAAAAGCAGCCAGAAAAAAAAATTCAAATACCAAGGAACCATAATAAGGATCACTCAGGATCTAGCAGCATCCACATTAAAGGATCAAAGGGTCTACAATCTGATATTCTGAAAAGCAAAAGAACTTGATATGTAGCCAAGAATAACTTACCCAGCCAAAATGATCACTTTCTTCTAGGGAAGAAGATGGACATTCAATGAAATAGGTGAATTCCATCTATTTCTGGTGAAAAAAACTGGAACTAAACAAAAAGTTGGCCTTCAAATGTAGGACTCAAAACAAACATAAAAAGTAAAAAGCAATCTTGGGAACTATATTTCTCTTATGAGTATACATAAAGAGTACATGTATAATTTGGTTTTACTGTTATAATATAAAAATAATCTAGAGGTGGAAAGGAAATTGTACCAGAAAAGAGAGAAGTGGAGGAAGTACATCTCACAAAGAGGCAAAGGAAACCTATTATATCTGAGGGAAAGAAGGAAGGGGGATGAACATAGTGTGAATCTTACTTTTGTCAGAATTGGCTCAAAGAGAAAATATTAGACATATTCGATTTACCAGAGAAACTTCTCCCACCTCATTGAAAAGTGGGAGGGGAAAAGCAAAAAGAGAAGGAGTAGGATAAATAGAAGGGAATACAGAAATTGTAAGGGAAAGGTTTAAGAAAAAGGGAAGGACTCTAAGGGAGGAGGTGAGAGATCCTAAAGAGGGAGGGCTGCATGAAGCAAGTGGTGCTCATAAGTCTAACACTGGGGAGGGAGGTAAGGGAGAAAGAAAAGAGAAAAACATAATTTGGGGATAATAAGATTGCAGGAAATACAGACTTCAAAGTTTTAACTATAAATGTGAATGGGGTAAACTTCTCCATAAAGCGGAGGTAGATAGCAGACTGGATTAAAAGCAAGAATCCCACAATATGTTGTTTACAGGAAACACACTTGAAGCAGGGTGATACATACAGAATAAAGGTAAAATTCTGGAGCAGAATCTACTATGCTTCAGGTGAAGTAAAAAAAAATCAGGGATAGCCATCCTTATCTCAGATCAAGCAAAAGCAAAAATTGATCTAATTAAAAGAAATAAGAAAGGAAACTATATCCTGCTAAAGGGTACCATAGATAATGAAGCAATATCAACATTAAATATATATGCACCAAGTGGTATAGCATCTAAATTCCTAAAGGAGAAGTTAAGAGACTTGCAAGAAGAAATGGAAAGCAAAACTATAATAGTGGGAGATCTCAACCTTGCACTCTCAGAGCTAGATAAATCAAACCACAAAATAAATAAGAAAGAAGTTAAGAGGTAAATAGAACACTAGAAAATTAGGTATGATAGATCTTTGGAGAAAACTGAATGGAGATGGAAAGGAGTATACTTTCTTCTTTGCAGTTCATGGAACCTATGCAAAAATTAACCATATATTAGGACATAAAGACCTCAAATTCAAATGCAGAAAGGCAGAAATAGTAAATGCATCCTTTTCAAATCATAATGCAATAAAAATTCCATTCATTAAAAAGCCAGAGGAAAATAGACCAAAAAATATTTGGAAACTAAATAATCTCATCCTAAAGAATGAATGGGTGAAACAGCAAATCATAGACACAATTAATAATTTCACCCAAGAGAATGACAATAATGAGACTTCATACCAAAGTATCTGGGATGCAGTCAAGACAGTAATAAGGGGAAATTTTATATCTGTAGAGGCTTACTTGCATAAAATAGAGAAAGAGAAAATCAATGAATTAGGCTTACAACTAAAAAATCTAGAAAAAGAGTAAATTAAAAACTCTCAATCAAAATCTGAACTTGAAATTCTAAAAATAAAAGGAGAGATCTATAAAATTGAAAGTAAAAAAAAAACATTGAATTAATAAATACAACTAAGAGTTGGTTTTATGAAAAAAAAAACAATTGACAAACTCTTATTAAGTTTGATTAGAAAAAGGAAAGAGGAAAATCAAATTATTAGTCTTAAAAATGAAAAGGAAGAAATTTCCACTAATGAAGAGGAAATCAGAGAAATAATTAGGAGTTTCTTTGCCCAACTTTATGCCAATAAATTTGATAACTTAAATGAAATGTAAGAATACCTTCAAAAATATAGGTTGCCCAGATTAACAGAGGAAGAAGTAAATATCCTAAACAGTCCCATTTTAGAAAAAGAACTAGAACAAGCTATTAACCAACTCCCTAAGAAAAAACCCAAGGACCAAATGGATTTACATGTGAATTCTACCAAACATTTAAAGAACAATTGGCCCCAATGCTATATAAATTACTTGATAAAATAGGGAATGAAAGAGTCCTACCAAATTCCTTTTATGACACAGACATGGTACTGATACCTAAACCAGGTAGGACAAAAACAGAGAAAGAAAATTATAGACCAATCTCCCTAATGAACATCAATGCAAAAATCTTAAATAAAATATTAACTAAAAGATTACAGAAAATCATCTCCATGATAATACAGCATGACCAAGTAGGATTTATACCAGAAATGCAGGGCTGGTTCAATATTAGGAAAACTATTAGTATAATTGACTATATCAATAACCAAATTAACAAAAATCAGGTGATCATCTCAATAGGTGCAGAAAAAGCATTTGATAAAAGCCATTCCTATTAAAAACACTTGAGAATATAGGAATAAATGGACTTTTCTTTAAAATATTCAGTAGCATCTATTTAAAACTGTCAGTAAGCACCATATGTACTGTGATAAACTGGAACCATTCCCAGTAAGATCAGGAGTGAAACAAGGCTGCCCACTATCACTATTACTATTCAATATTGTATTAGAAATGCTAGACTTGGCAATAAGAAATAAAAAAGAAATTAAAGGAATTAGAATAGGTAATGAGGAAATCAAATTATCACTCTTTGCAGATGATATGATGGTATACTTGGAGAACCCCAGAGATTCTACTAAAAAGCTATTAGAAATAATCCACAATTTTAGCAAAATTACAGGATACAAAATAATTACACATAAATTATCCGCATTCTTATACATCACTAACAAAATTCAACAGCAAGAGATACAAAGAGAAATTTCCTTTAAAATAACTGTTGATAGAATAAAATATTTGGGAATCTATCTGCCAAGGGAAAGTCAGAAACCATATAAGCAAAACTGCAAAACAATTTCCACATAAATAAAGTCAGATCTAATCAATTGGAAAAATATTAAGTGCTTCTAGATAGGTCGAACAAATATAATAAATACGACAATACTATATAAACTAATGTATTTATTTAGTGCTATACCAATTAGACTCTCAAGAAACTATTTTAATGACCTAAAAAAATAACAACAAAATTCATCTAGAAGAACAAAAGGTCAATAATTTCAAGAGAACTAATGAAAAAAATCAAATGAAGGTGGTCTAGCTGTATCTGATCTAAAATTATATTATAAAGTAGAGGCCAGCAAAACCATTTGGTATTGGCTAAAAAAATAGACTAGTTGATCAGTGGAATAGGTTAGGTTCACACGGCAAAATAGTCAATAACTATAGCAATCTAATGTTTGACAAACCCAAAGACCCCAGCTTTTGGTATAAGAATTTACAAAAATTGCTGGGAAAATTGGAAATCAGTATGGCAAAAACTAGGCATTGACCCATACTTAACACCATATACCAAAATAAGATCAAAATGTGCCCATGATATAGGCATAAAGAATGAGATTATAAATGAATTAGAAGAACATAGGATAGTTTAACTCTCAGATTTGTGGAGGAGGAAAGAATTTGTGACCAAAGAAGAACTAGAGGTCAAATAGAAAAATAGAAAAATTCAATTATAGTAAGTAAAAAAGCTTTTGTATAAATAAAACTAACGTAGACAAGATTAGAAGGGAAGCAATAAATTGGAAAAAAACCACTTTTACAGCTAAAGGTTCTGATAAAGGCCTCATTTCCAAATTATATAGAGAATTGACTCTAATTTATAAGAAATAAAGCCATTTTCCAACTGATATGTTGTCAAAGGATATGAATAGACAATTTTCAGATGAAGAAATTGAAACTATTTCTAGTCATATGATGAGGTGTTCCACATCATTATTGATCAGAGAAATGCAAATTAAGACACCTCTGAGATTTACCTGACAGATTGGCTAAAATGACCGGAAAAGATAATGAGAAATGTTGAAGGAGATGTAGGGAAACTGGGACACTGATGCATTATTGGTGGAGATGTGAACAGATCCAACCATTTTGGAGAGCAATTTGGAACTATATTCAAAAAGTTATCAAACTGTGCATACCCTTTGACCCACCAGTGTTACTACTGGACTTATATCCCAAAGAGATATTAAAGAAGGGAAAAGAACCTACCTATATGTGCAAAAATGTTTGTGGCAGCCCTCTTTGTAGTGGCTAAAAACTGGAAAATGAGTGGATGCCCATCACTTGGAGAATGGCTGAATAAATTGTGGCATATGAATGTTATGGAATATTATTGTTCTGTAAGAAATGACCAGCAGGATGAATACAGAGAGGCTTGGAGTGACATACATGAACTGATGTTTGCTGAGTGAAATGCGCAGAATCAAGAGATCATTATACACTTCAGCAACAATACTATATGATGATCAATTCTGATAGATGTGGCTGTCTTCAACAATGAGAGGCTCCAAATCAGTTCCAATTGATCTGTAATGAAAAGAACCATCTACATCCAAATAAAGAACACTGGGAAATGAATATGGACCACAGCATAACATTTCCACTCTTTCTGTTATTGTTTGCTTGCATTTTAATTTTTCTTCTCAGGTTATTTTTACCCTCTTTCTAAATCCTATCTTTTTTGTGCAACAAGAGAACTGTATAAATATATATTACATATATTTTATTTAACATATACTTTAACATATATAACATGAATGGGACTACCTGCCATCTAGGGGAGGGGGGTGGAGGGAAGGAGGGGAAAATTTGAAACAGAAGTTTTTGCAAGGTTTAAGGTAGAAAAAATTACACATGTATATACTTTGTATATAAAAAGCTATAAAAATATGTAAAACTATGTTTTTTTTAAGTGAATTAAGAATCTGGTAGAGATAAAAAGATAAATAACTAGGTAACTAGATAACTACAAAAATGAAATGTAGTAAAAAACAATAATAAAACCAGTAGTGCATATAACTATATATGGTTATGATCTGGATGGTCTGGAATCCAGAATGGTCTGGAGGAAGCATCAAGAAATAGAACTTTAAGATGGATCTTGAAAAATGTCAGTAGGAATAGACTGATGTGAAGACAGGATATTCTAGGTTTAAGGAATTATAAAAATGAAGTAACAAATAAGAGAGAACATGTGCTATATTCAGAGGTGACTAAGAAATCATTTTTGGCTAAGACACAGAGCTCAAGAGGGAAGTTGAAGAAAAATATTTCCAGTACATTCATACATTAATCAAAATCTACAAAGAAAATCCCAATCACCTATTTTATCAGGAGCTGGAACTCAGAGTAAGAATATACCAAATCATGTGAGTGGCTTGAGTTACATTGAAGAAAAGAAGTAGTATGAAATTCATAGGAAAAGAGAAGCCTCCAAAATGATGAGTATAGTATATGTAGAAGTATACATTAACACTGATGGTGGAAATCAAGTGACCAATCATATAGGTATAGGAGCTTGCAGGTCACAAATCATAAAACTGAAGCAAGTAATTTGATTTCCTATTTCTGAGGCATTTTCCCCACCTGCAGGTGGACTTAATTTACTTTGTGCAATAAATGCAATGTTGAAAAATTGAAAGTGAATAAAATTCTATTTTAATTTCACAGGGAGATCTAGTTATTTAAAGATATTGCTGAGATGGAGCCAAGATGACAAGAGAGTAGAAAGAAATACAGCAAACCCTCTCCCTGCCTCCCCCCTCCCCCCCAATCCCTAAAGCCTTCAAAACAAATTTAGAAAAAGCACTGAATCTAGATGGGAAATCAAAGGAAAAAATTCATACTGGTCATTTTTTTCAGCTTAGTTAAATAGAGGAAGATAGAGAGAGAGGTCTGAAAATATTATATGTATATCTAATCTCACCATGAAGAGCAATACCCCAGAGCAGAGCAATGCTCCACACCAGGTAAAGAGTAGGTCCTATACTGAAACTGTGGCATGGCAACCTCATGTAATATGGGGGAATTGGTACCAACTGCTTCTTTGGCACTCTTACCTCATTCCAGGTGACAGATTCAGGATACTGGGGAAAGGAGCTACACCCAGAGATTATATCCTGAGATGAGTAATAGTTACAGGCCTTAGGCTATGTGCCTAGAGAAGCAAGTTCAAAAGCAAGCAGCAAAGGTATGGTTCAAACTCTGGAAGAAGAGTGGAATATTGATATAGCTGACTCTGAAGCTTGCAGAGGAATAACTATATTTTGTAGTTTTGTCACTAAATCAGATGATTGATAGTGCCTGAGTTTAACAAAACTTTATTATCGTTAAGATACAAACCTAGGTCAGGAACTTGCAGACCGGGTAGAACAGGGAAATCATTGGATGCTCCTTAGATTGGACAACTTTTGGAGTGTTGATAGCTTTCAGTATCAACTGATACTGACCTAGTATCAACTGACCTAGTTGATCAGTTGATCAACTAGTATGAACTGACCTTAAGATACTGGAATACCCAGTTATTACCCCAAGAAAGGAACAACTGGACCAAATTATATTTTCCCTTCAAAAGCATATAGAGAATTGCCCTAACACTAAATCTAAAGTCAAAAAATAAGCTGGAGGAATAAGCAAACAAAAAAGAGTCCTTTCATTAAAAAAAATATATCATGATAGGGATATTCAAGATGCAAACCCACACAAGTGATTCTAAAACAATAAGCAAAGCATCAAAGAAAAACACATCTTAAAACATGAATTCTTTCCCCCCCATAATTATAACTTTTTATTGACAGAATCCATGCCTGGGTAATTTTTTATAACATTATCCCTTGCACTCACTTCTGTTCCAACTTTCCCCCTCCCTCCCTCCACCTCCTCCCTTAGATGGCAAGCAGTCTTATACATGTTAAATATGTCACAGTATATCCTAGATACAATATATGTGTGCAGAACCAAACAGTTCTCTTATTGCCCAGGAAGAATTAGATTCAGAAGGTAAAAATAATCCAGGAAGAAAAACAAAAATGCAAACAGTTTACATTCATTTCCCAGTGTTCTTTCTTTGGGTGTAGCTGCTTCTGTCCATTACTGATCAATTGAAACTGAGTTAGATCTCTTTGTCAAAGAAATCCATTTCCATCAGAATACATCCTCATACAGTATCGTTGTTGAAGTATATAATGATCTCCTGGTTCTGCTCATTTCACTCAGCATCATGTAAGTCTATCCAAGTCTCTCTGTATTCATCCTGCTGGTCATTTCTTACAGAATAATAATATTCTATAACATTCATATACCACAATTTACCCAACCATTGTCCAATCGATAGGCATCCATTTATTTTCCAGTTTCTAGCCACTTCAAAGAGGGCTGCCACTAACATTTTGGCACATACAGGTCCCTTTCCCTTCTTTAGTATCTCTTTGGGGTTTAAGCCCAGTAGTAGCGCTGCTGGATCAAAGGGTATGCACAGTTTGATAATTTTTTGAGCATAGTTCCATATTGCTCTCCAGAATGGCTGGATGTATTCACAATTCCAGCAACAGTGTATTAGTGTCTCTGTTTTCCCACATCTCCTTCAACATTAAGACATGAATTCAATGAATTCATGAAGCAATGACTTTAAAACATGAAGCAAGACTTTTTAAAAGTTTTTTTTTTAAGTGAGATGAGAGCACTAAAGAAAAGTTAGAAGAGAAATGAGAATTATAGAAGAAACAATTGGAAAAGGCCATTAAGAATTTGGCACAAGAGATTTTTTTTCTTTTTATTTAATAATTATTTTATATTGACACTCGTTTCTGTTCCCATTTTTTCCCCCTCCCTCCCTCCACCCCCTCCCCTAGATGGCAAGCAGTCCTTTTTATGTTGGATATGTTGCAGTATATCCTAGATACAATATATGTTTGCAGAACCGAACAGTTCTCTTGTTGCATAGGGAGAATTGAATTCAGAAGGTATAAATAACCCGGGAAGAAAAACAAAAATGCAGATAGTTCACATTCGTTTCCCAGTGTTCTTTCTTTGGGTGTAGCTGCTTTTGTCCGTCATTTATCAATTGAAACTCAGGTCTCTTTGTCAAAGAAATCCACTTCCATCAAAATATGTCCTCATACAATATCGTTGTCGAAGTGTATAATGATCTCCTGGTTCTGCTCATTTCACTTAGCATCAGTTCATGTAAGTCTCGCCAGTCCTCTCTGTATTCATCCTGCTGGTCATTTCTTACAGAACAATAATATTCCATAACATTCATATACCACAATTTACCCAGCCATTCTCCAATTGATGGGCATCCATTCATTTTCCAGTTTCTAGCCACTACAAACAGGGCTGCTACAAACATTTTGGCACATACAGGTCCCTTTCCCTTCTTTAGTATTTCTTTGGGATATAAGCCCAATAGAAACACTGCTGGATCAAAGGGTATGCACAATTTGATAATTTTTTGGGCATAATTCCAGATTGCTCTCCAGAATGGTTGGATTCGTTCACAACTCCACCAACAATGCATTAGTGTCCCAGTTTTCCCGCATCCCCTCCAACATGCATCATTATTTTTTCCTGTCATCTTAGCCAATCTGACAGGTGTGTAGTGGTATCTCAGAGTTGTCTTAATTTGCCTTTCTCTGATCAATAATGATTTGGAACACTCTTTCATGTGAGTGGTAATAGTTTCAATTTCATCCTCTGAAAATTGTCTGTTCATATCCTTTGACCATTTATCAATTGGAGAATGGCTTGATTTCTTATAAATTTGAGTCAGTTCTCTATATATTTTGGAAATGAGGCCTTTATCAGAACCTTTAACTGTGAAGATGTTTTCCCAGTTTGTTGATTCCCTTCTAATCTTGTTTGCATTAGTTTTGTTTGTACAAAGGCTTTTTAATTTGATGTAATCAAAATTTTCTATTTTGTGAACAGTAATGGTCTCTAGTTCATCTTTCGTCACAAATTTCTTTCTCCTCCACAAGTCTGAGAGATAAACTATTCTATGTTCCTCTAATTTATTTATAATCTCGTTCTTTATGCCTAGGTCATGGACCCATTTTGATCTTATCTTGGTATATGGTGTTAAGTGTGGGTCCATGCCTAATTTCTGCCATACTAATTTCCAATTATCCCAGAAGTTTTTATCAAATAATGAATTCTTTCCCCAGAAGTTAGGGGCTTTGGGTTTGTCAAACACTAGATTGCTATAGTTGACTATTCTGTCTTGTGAGCCTAACCTTTTCCACTGATCCACTAATCTATTTCTTAGCCAATACCAAATGGTTTTGGTGACTGCTGCTTTATAATATAATTTTAGATCAGGTACAGCTAGGCACCTTCATTTGATTTTTTTTTCATTAATTCCCTTGAGATTCTCGATTTTTTATTGTTCCATATGAATTTTGTTGTTATTTTTTCTAGATCATTAAAATATTTTCTTGGAAGTCTGATTGGTATAGCACTAAATAAATAGATTAGTTTAGGGAGTATTGTCATCTTTATTATGTTCACTCGGCCTATCCAAGAGCACTTAATATTTTTCCAATTATTTAAGTCTGACTTTATTTGTGTGGAGACTTTTTTATAATTTTGCTCATATAATTCCTGACTTTCCTTTGGTAGATAGATTCCGAAATATTTTATGGTATCAACAGTTATTCTGAATGGAATTTCTCTTTGTATCTCATGCTGTTGGGTTTTGTTGGTGATGTATAAAAATGCTGAGGATTTATGGGGATTTATTTTGTAGCCAGCTACTTTGCTAAAATTATGAATTATTTCTAATAGCTTTTTAGTAGAATCTCTGGGGTTCTCTAGGTATACCATCATATCATCTGCAAAGAGTGATAGTTTGGTTTCTTCATTGCCTACTCTAATTCCTTTAATATCTTTCTCGACTCTTATTGCCGAGGCTAGTGTTTCTAATATGATATTAAATAATAATGGTGATAGAGGGCAACCTTGCTTCACTCCAGATCTTACTGGGAAAGGTCATAGAATTCTTAAAAACAGCCCAGATCTCTTAGAATCTTAGAATAATGTAGATAAAATAAGAATCCATTTGGTAATCACCCCAAATTTCAAAATCTTAGCTCTCAGGAATTTTGTAGTTTAAACCCAGAGTTTGTAGGTCATTAAAAATATTGTATACAGCCAGATACAAAAGATAGTCCAATTCTTTAAAGGAACAGAAAACTTGGGCCATGATATACCAAAAGACAAAGCACATACACTTACATTCAAAAAAGACTTACCCAGCTAAGCTAAGTACGTTTATATTGGGTTGGAGGCAGGAGTAAACTTTAATGAAATAGAAGACTTCTGAATTTTCATAGTGTATAGACCAGAGCTGTATAAAATTTTTTTTTTGAAGTCTAAAAACAAGAGCTGAGAAACATAAAAAAGATAAATCCATGCATATATACATGTGTTTATGTCCATATGCATTTCCTTGGGGCATAGCTAATATGGAAAATTGATTAGTTTGACTATATATTTGATTTTTTATTTTCATTTTCAACTGAAGGAACAATATAGGAAGGAGAAGTGGTGTGTTTTTGCTGATTAAAAAATTGTCAATTAAAAGATGCTGCATGTAAGTCTTTCTAGAAAGAGAAGAATTGATTTTCTAATAATCAAAGCGAATTTTTATAAAGTATGAATTACTTTCAATCCCTTGGCTTGGGCCTTTTCTAGTAAAGGGAGATGCAAAGAGGAAAATTAGATCTTTAGCTGTGTTACTGACAACTTTTCTAAGAACTTGGATGCTATACCACTTGGTACATATATGTCTAGTATTTATATTACTTCATTGTCTATAGTACCTTTTATTTTTATTTATTTATTTATTTTTTTAAATTTAATTTTATTTAATAATAACTTTGTATTGACAGAATCCATGCCAGGATAATTTTTACACAGCATTATCCCTTGAAATCACTTATGTTTCGTTTTTTCCCCTCCCTCCCTCCTCCCCCCTCCAAGATGGCAAGCAGTCCTATATATGTTAAATATGTTGCAGTATATCCTAGATACAATACACATTTGCAGAACCGAACAGTTCTCCCGCTGCACAGGGAGAATTGGATTCAGAAGGTAAAAATAACTCAGGAAGAAAATCAAAAATCAAATAGTTCACATTCAATTCCCAGTATTCCTTCTTTGGGTGTAGCTGTTTCTGTCCATCATTTATCCAATGAAACTCAGTTAAGTCTCTTTGTCAGAGAAATCCACTTCCATCAGAATACATCCTCATACAATATCGTTGTCGAAGTGTATAATGATCTCCTGGTTCTGCTCATCTCACTTAGCATCAGTCCATGTAGGTCTCTCCAAGCCTCTCTGTATTCATCCTGCTGGTCATTCCTTACAGAGCAATAATATTCCATAACATTCATATACCACAATTTACCCAGCCATTCTCCAATTAATGGGCATCCATTCATTTTCCAGTTTCTAGCCACTACAAACAGGGCTGCTACAAACATTTTGGCACATACAGGTCCCTTTCCCTTTTTTAGTATCTCTTTGGGGTATAAGCCCAATAGAAACACTGCTGGATCAAAGGGTATGCACAGTTTGATAACTTTTTGGGCATAATTCCATATTGCTCTCCAGAATGGCTGGATTCGTTCACAACTCCACCAACAATGCATCAGTGTCCCTGTTTTCCCGCATCCCCTCCAACATTCATCATTATTTTTTCCTGTCATCTTAGCCAATCTGACAGGTGTGTAGTGATATCTTAGAGTTGTCTTAATTTGCATTTCTCTGATCAATAGTGATTTGGAACACTTTCATGTGAGTGGTAATAGTTTCAATTTCTTCATCTGAAAATTGTCTGTTCATATCCTTTGACCATTTATCAATTGGAGAATGGCTTGATTTTTTATAAATTTGAGTCAGTTCTCTATATATTTTGGAAATGAGGCCTTTATCCGAACCTTTAATTGTAAAGATGTTTTCCCAGTTTGTTGCTTCCCTACTAATCTTGTTTGCATTCGTTCTGTTTGTACAAAGGCTTTTTAATTTGATATAATCAAAATTTTCAATTTTGTGATCAGTAATGGTCTCTAGTTCATCTTTGGTCACAAATTTCTTTCTCCTCCACAAGTCTGAGAGATAAACTATCCTATGTTCCTCTAATTTATTTATAATCTTGTTCTTTATGCCTAGGTCATGGACCCATTTTGATCTTATCTTGGTATGTGGTGTTAAGTGTGGGTCCTTGCCTAATTTCTGCCATACTAATTTCCAGTTATCCCAGCAGTTTTTATCAAATAATGAAATCTTATCCCAAAATTTAGAATCTTTGGGTTTGTCAAACACTAGATTGCTATAGTTGACTACTCTGTCTTGTGAACCTAACCTTTTCCACTGATCAACTAATCTATTTCTAAGCCAATACCAAATGGTTTTGGTGACTGCTGCTTTATAATATAATTTTAGATCAGGTACAGCTAGGCACCTTCATTTGATTTTTTTTTCATTAATTCCCTTGAGATTCTCGATTTTTTATTGTTCCATATGAATTTTGTTGTTATTTTTTCTAGATCATTAAAATATTTTCTTGGAAGTCTGATTGGTATAGCACTAAATAAATAGATTAGTTTAGGGAGTATTGTCATCTTTATTATATTCGCTCGGCCTATCCAAGAGCACTTAATATTTTTCCAATTATTTAAGTCTGACTTTATTTGTGTGAAAACTTTTTTGTAATTTTGCTCATATAATTCCTGACTTTCCTTTGGTAGGTAGATTCCCAAATATTTTATGCTATCAACAGTTATTTTGAATGGAATTTCTCTTTGTATCTCTTGCTCTTGGATTTTGTTAGTGGTGTATAAGAATGCTGAGGATTTATGGGGATTTATTTTGTATCCTGCTACTTTGCTAAAATTATGAATTATTTCTAATAGCTTTTTAGTAGAATCTCTGGGGTTTTCTAAGTATACCATCATATCATCTGCAAAGAGTGATAGTTTGGTTTCCTCATTGCCTACTCTAATTCCTTTAATCTCTTTCTCGACTCTTATTGCAGAGGCTAGTGTTTCTAATGCAATATTGAATAATAATGGTGATAGTGGGCAACCTTGTTTCACTCCAGATCTTACTGGGAAAGGTTCCAGTTTTTCCCCATTGCATATGATGCTTACTGAAGGTTTAAAATATGTGCCCCTAACTATTTTAAGGAAAAGTCCTTTTATTCCTATGCTCTCAAGTGTTTTTATTAGGAATGGCTGTTGGATTTTATCAAATGCTTTTTCTGCATCTATTGAGATGATCATATGGTTTTTGTTTGGTTGGTTGTTGATATAGTCAATTATGTTAATAGTTTTCCTAATATTGAACCAGCCCTGCATTCCTGGTATAAATCCTATTTGGTCATAGTCTATTATCCTGGGGATGATTTTCTGTAATCTTTTTGCTAATATTTTATTTAAGATTTTAGCATCAATATTCATTAGGGAGATTGGTCTATAATTTTCTTTCTCTGTTTTCACCCTACCTGGTTTAGGTATCAGTACCATATCTGTGTCATAAAAGGAGTTTGGTAGGACTCCTTCAATCCCTACTTCTTCAAATAGTTTATTTAGCATTGGAGTTAATTGATCTTTGAA
The DNA here is from genome assembly GCF_016432865.1 of Antechinus flavipes. Taxonomy (NCBI): domain Eukaryota; kingdom Metazoa; phylum Chordata; class Mammalia; order Dasyuromorphia; family Dasyuridae; genus Antechinus; species Antechinus flavipes. The sequence goes on along the minus strand of NC_067399.1, from coordinate 586,981,597 downwards.
TGTTTGATAGAATTCAGATGTAAATCCATCTGGTCCTGGGGTTTTTTTCTTAGGGAGTTGATTGATAATTTGTTCTATTTCTTTTTCTGAGATAGGAGTGTTTAGGATATTTACTTCTTCCTCTGTTAGTTTAGGCAAGTTATATTTTTGGAGGTATTCTTCTATTTCATTTAAGTTGTCGAATTTATTGGCGTAAAGTTGGGCAAAGTAACTCCTAATTATTGTTCTAATTTCCTCTTCGTTAGTGGTGAGTTCTCCCTTTTCATTTTTAAGACTAACAATTTGATTTTCCTCTTTCCTTTTTTTAATCAGATTTACTAAGGGTTTGTCTATTTTGTTGGTTTTTTCATAGAACCAACTCTTAGTTTTATTAATTAATTCAATAGTTTTTTTACTTTCAATTTTATTGATCTCTCCTTTTATTTTCTGAATTTCAAGTTTAGTGTTTGATTGGGGGTTTTTAATTTGTTCCTTTTCTAGCATTTTTAGTTGCAAGCCCAATTCATTGACCTTCTCTTTCTCTATTTTATACAAATAGGCCTCTAGAGATATGAGATTTCCCCTTATTACCGCTTTGGCTGCATCCCATACATTTTGGTATGATGTCTCATTATTATCGTTTTCTTGGATGAAGTTATTAATTATGTCTATAATTTGCTGTTTCACCCAATCATTCTTTAGTATGAGATTATTTAGTTTCCAATTATTTTTTGGTCTACTTTCCCCTGGCTTTTTATTGAATGTAATTTTCAATGCATCGTGGTCTGAAAAGGATGCATTCACTATTTCTGCCTTACTGCATTTGAGTTTGAGGTTTTATGTCCTAATATATGGTCAATTTTTGTATAGGTTCCATGAACTGCTGAAAAGAAAGTGTACTCCTTTCTGTCCCCATTACATTTTCTCCAGAGATCTATCATATCTAATTTTTCTAGTATTCTATTTATCTCTTTGACTTCTTTCTTATTTATTTTGTGGTTTGATTTATCTAATTCTGAGAGTGCAAGGTTGAGATCTCCCACTATTATAGTTTTACTGTCTATTTCTTCTTGCAGCTCTCTTAATTTCTCTTTTAAGAATTTAGATGCTACACTACTTGGTGCATATATGTTTAATATAGATAATTCTTCATTATTCATTCTACCCTTTAGCAAGATATAGTGCCCTTCCTTATCTCTTTTGATTAGATCAATTTTTGCTTTAGCTTGATCTGAGATCAGGATGGCTACCCCTGCTTTTTTGGCTTCACCTGAAGCATAGTAGGTTTTGCTCCAACCTTTTACCTTTAACCTGCATGTATTACCCCGCTTCAGGTGTGTTTCCTGTAAACAACATATTGTAGGATTCTGGCTTTTAATCCATTCTGCTAACCGCTTCCTCTTTATAGAGGAGTTTACCCCGTTCACATTTATGGTTAAAATGACCAATTCTGTATTACTTGCCATCTTGTTAACCCCGGTTTATGCTATTCTCCCTTCTTACTCCCTTACCCCCCTTCCCAGTATTAAGCTTGTGAGCACCACTTGCTTCTCACAGCCCTCCCTTTTTTAGTCTCCCTTCCCCCCCCTTAGAGTTCCCCACCCTAACTTACCCCTTTCCCTCCCAGTTACTGTATTCCCTTCCACTTAGCTTATTCCTTCCCTTTTCACTTTTCCCTTCTCACTTTTCAATGAGGTGGGAGAAGTTTCACCATAGATTGAATATGTCTAAAATTCTTCTCTTAATGCCAATTCTGAAAGCAGTAAAATACTCACTATATTCATCCCTCTCCATTTTTTCTCTCAGATATAGTAGGTTTTCTTTGCCTCTTCATGAAATGTAGTACCCCCACTTTCCCTTTTTTCTGGTACAATGTCCTTTCCACATCTAGTTTCTAGAACAAGGTATACATGTTTTCTTTATACATCTTTATAGCCGAAATATAGATCCCAAGATTAATCTTTACCTTTTTAGATTTCTCTTGAGTTCTGTGCTTGTAGATCAAACTTTTTGTTAAGTTCTGGCTTTTTCATCAGAAATAGATGAAATTCGCTTATTTCGTTGAATGTCCATCTTCTTCCCTGGAAAAAGATGCTCAATCTCGCTGGATAAGTTATTTTTGGTTGCATACCAAGTTCCTTAGCCTTTCAGAATGTGATATTCCAGGCCCTTCGATCCTTTAATGTGGATGCTGCCAGATCCTGGGTGATCCTTATTGTGGCGCCTTGATACTTGAATTGGGTTTTTCTAGCTGCTTGCAGTATTTTTTCCTTCGCCTGAGGGTTCTGGAATTTGGCCACTATATTCCTTGGTGTTTTGATTTTAAGATCCCTTTCAGTAGGGGATTGATGAATTCTTTCCATGTCTATTTTACCTTCTGTTTCTATGACTTCTGGGCAGTTCTCTTTGATAATTTCCTGGAAAATAGTGTCCAGGCTCTTTTTTTCATCATACTTTTCTGGAAGTCCAATGATTCTCAGGTTATCTCTCCTGGATCTGTTTTCCAGGTCTGTTGTCTTCCCCAGAAGGTATTTCACATTCTTTTCCATTGTTTGATTTTTTTGGATTTGCTTGACTGATTCTTCTTGTCTCCTCGAGTCATTCAATTCCAATTGTTCGATCCTGATTTTCAGTGAGGTATTTTCTTCACTCACTTTTTTAAGATCTTTTTCTAATTGTCCAATTGAGTTCTTTTGTTCTGTGGAATTTTTTTCCTTTTCGCCAATTTTGTTTTCCAGTTCACCAATCCTATTTTTCAAGCATTTGGTTTCTTTATCCACTCTCTCTTTAACTGACTTCTCCAGGCTCTTTTGCCAAGCCTCTCTCTCCTTTTGCCAAGTCTCCCTCTCCTTTTGCAAAGCCTCCTTCTCCTTTTGCCAAGCCTCCTTCCCCTTTTGCAAAACCTCCCTCTCCTTTTCCCATTTTTCTTCTAGCTCCCTTGTGAGAGCCTTTTTAATTTCCTCCATGAGATTCATCTGTGCTGAGGAACATATGATCTCCTCCTTTGGGGATTCACCTGGGGACTGTTTGTTTTTAGTCTCCTCAGGATTTGGAGTCTGCTCTTTATCTGTATAAAAGCTGTCAAGGGTTAAATTCTTTTTCAGTTTCTTGCTCATTCTATCTATTAATCAAAGACAAACTATCAAAGAAACAGAAGAAAAAAAACCCTTGAATGGAGGCTGCTTTCTTTGGGGGAGGGGCAGGGTATTCGTGAGGCACGGGTCCTACTGTGCTATGGCACGTGCGCTCTGAGATCCGAGCGCTCTGAGACACTGTGGGGGAGGGGTGGCCAAGTCCCGAGAGACTCCAGCTGTTTGGGGTTGTATTCTTCACTCCCGGTGTTTTTAGCTTCTCTGCTGGGCTGCTGACTTGCTGCCGGAGCAAAGTATCTAATCCTGTAGCAAATCTCTCCCCGCAGAGACGGCTGCGATCACGCCCCACCCCCTCTCCGCTCTGCTCGGCTCTGAGCTGCTTTCTGTGCTCTCGCTGCAGCTGCTGCCCGCAGACTGCTTCCGATTTAAATACCGTCCCCGCCCTCGGGCAAAAACAGACCTTTCTTGATGAGTCTCAAGGATGGTTTCTCTTGGTAAGTAATTGTATGTTTTTTTTCAGTCGAGCATTAATTCAGAGGCATGGAATGAAATGGATAGTGAGAGAAAAACACGGAGGTTACACAGCAGTGTATTTCCTCTCTGCCATCTTGGCTGGAACCCTATAGTACCTTTTAACAAGATGTAGCTTCACTTCCATTTTATAAGAGAATTCATCCCATTTATATTCAGTTATGATTATTAGCTGTGTATTTCCCTCCATCCTAGTTTCTCCCCTGTATATACTTTTTTCTCTCTTTTCACTCCATCCCTCCTCACTAGTGTTTTATTTCTGACCAACCTTTCCCTCAACCTTCTATCACCTCCCCTCTCTATTCTTACTCCGTTTTCGTAATGTTTCTTCTCTCCCTTCAATCCAGTTCCTTCCTTTTTGTTCTTTTCTCTTTTCCCACTTCTTTATAAGGGAAAATAAATTTCTATATTCAACTGTGTATGTTATTATCTCTTTGAGTCTAAAACTGATAATATTAAACTTCAGACAATGCTTGTCCCCTTCTTTTTTTTTTTTTAATCTCTACTGTTATAGGTCTTTTGTGCCTATTCTAATTTACCCCATTCCTCCCCTTTCTTATTCTTCCAATGCAATCCTTTTCCCACCCCTTAATGTCTTTTTCTTTAATATCATCACATTAGATTTAATTTATACCCATACTACCTATCTATGTTTGCCCCTTCTAAATGCTTTAATAAAAGATATGGTTTTCAAGAGTTACAAGTATTATCGTCTAATGTAGGGATGTAAACAAGTTTAACTTATAAATAATGTTTTTTTTTTCTTTCCTGTTTACCTTTCTATGCTTCTCCTGAATACTGTATTTGTAAATCAGATTTTCTATTTAGTTCTGGTCTTTTCAGTAGAAATGATTGAAAGTCTTTTCATTGAAGGTCTATCTCCTCCCTTGAAAAATGGTGTTTAGTCTAGCTAGGTAGTTGATTCTTAGTTGTAATCCAAGCTCATTTGACTTCTGGAATATGGTATTCCAGGCAGGCCCATCCTTTACTGTAGAAGATGCCAAATCTTGGGTGATCTTGATTGTGGCTCCTCAATACTTAATTTTTTTTTTTCTGGCAGCATACAGTATTTTTAACTTGAGATTTGCAATGATGTTTCTTGGAGTATTCCTTGTGCTATCTCTTTCTAGAGGTGATTGACAGATTTTTTCAATGATGGTTTTGCTCTCTGGTTCTAGTATATCAGGGTCATTTTCCTTGATGATCTCTTGAAAAATTCTATCCAGGCTCTTTTTTTTTGTTGTTGTGGCTTTAAAATAGTCCAATAATTTTAAAATTTCTCTCCTCAATTTATTTTCTAGGTCAGCTATTTTCCCAACAAGATATTTTTGCATTTTCTTCCATTTCTTTTCTTCTTTTTAATTTATTTGACTGGTTCTTGGTATTTCACAGAGTCATGAGCTTCTATTTGCTCAGGTGTAGTTTTAACATATAGTTTTTTTCTGTTAGCTTTTATAACTCCTTTTCCTTTTGATTTATTCTACTTTTAAATATATTTTCTTCAGTGTATCTTTTTTTTTCATTTGGCTAGTTATATTTTTTAAGGAATTGATTTCTTCAGTGACCTTTTTTGCATTTGTCTAATTGTATTTTTTAAGAAATTGATTTCTTCAGTGGAAATTTTTTTTTGCATTTGAGCAATCATATTTCTTAAGGAATTTTTGTCCATATCCAAGCTGTTAACTCTCTCTTGCATACTTTTCATTCCTTTTTTCATTTTTTCTTCTACCTGTCTTATTGATTTTAAAAATCATTTATGAGCTCTTTCAAGAGGGGTCTTTGAGCTTGAGATGAATTCATATTCTCCTCTGAGCTTTTGCAGGTGACCATTTTGTTGGTGTTTTGCTCTTCCATATCACCATAGTAGCTTTCTATGGTTAAGGTTCTTTTCTGTTTCTTGCTTGTTTTCTTCTGTGACTTTTAAAGTCAAGGTCTGTTCCCGAGGAAAAGGGAGCACTGTCCCAAGTTTCCTTTGCTTTTGAGCCTTAGCTTTGAGCATAGAAGTTGCTTACAGAACTGTGGTAGCCTGACCTAGTCTCATTTGTTGTTGCCAGGTTCACCGAGCTGGCAATTTGCCTTCTACTTTAGGAATCTGACCCACTTTTCTGCTCTGCTACTCTTTTACTGAGCCAGGACTGAGAATCCCAGTCGCTAATCCTCTGTTACTAAATCCTTCCCACTGGATTTCCAAGACACCATATGAGCACCCTTTTTGCGCCAGTGAGACTGACCTTTCTTGAAATCCTTCTAACCTATCTTGAGCTGGACAATTATTTTCAGTCCATCTCTTTGTAGGCTCTTTCACTCCAGACTCTGTTCAGAGGATTGACTTCATGTGGTTTTTGAGGGAAACTGGGAGAGCTCAAGTAGATTATTGGTTTCATTTTGCCAGCCCACCTATGTTAATAGATATATATTACTTCATATCTTTGAGCTTAGTCTTATCATCATTATAACAGAGAGACTAATATATGCCCTATTTCATCTAGTTAATATGGGGAATGCTACGGAATCCATAGAGCACTTTAAGAATTTGAGTTATTTCTTATTCAAAGATATTAAACCTATAACCGTAGGTGTAATGTCTGGACTAGCTCTCTGGAGGATCTCTGGAGGAGCCTGAGTCCTTGGTCTTAGTGGAGGAGTGATGAAAGCAGGAGAGCCATGAGGATGGTCAAAGATGGAGTCCAGAGTCTTCTCTGTGTCTGTGGCTGAGAGACTCTCAGTCACCAGACCTGGCTCTTAAATACCTCAGTACAATTACTTACACTATAGCAAATGAGCTATACTATTTACACCACCATATCACATTAAGTATATATTTAGAGAACTATTATCTCATACTGAGTAGGTACTTAACTATAAGCACTCTGCTGTCCTTGATTCAAGTATACTTTTTCAGAGTTATGGCCCTCTATAGGTAGGTATCATAATCGCTGTGGAATTAAAAGATCACTTGTGAAGATAAAGCCCTATCTTACATGCCAAATTTTCCATCATGGGGTGGATGCCATATTTGGCAGGGGTAATATATTATTTCTTTAGGTTAACCATAACCATAATTTTCATAAGAATTTCAGGAAGATCTGAGAGTAGAATAGGCATTGTGATGAAAGCTTTAAGTAGAATATTCCTTCATCCAGAGTTTAATAACCTAGGATTAATAAAATAATTTGACTCTGTTATCCAGGGAAATATCTTTGTACTTCTTAAGAGTCCTGATCAACCTTAATGTTATTACCAGAACAGCCAGGACCATGTCCAGTGGTTGTAGGGAAGTGGAATTATACTGGTCCATTTAGCCCTCAGGGTGGAAAATAGTTATTTAATAGTAGGTAGGGGGAGGCATGAAGATATCTAAGTAGTACAAAAGACTATTTTAGTATTGATCTCTTGATCTCTCACAGGTAACTGTTCTGTTTAAATTAGGCTAGCCATATTTTGTATCTCTTTAGCTGGTTAGACTGCCCATGGAGTAAAAGTAAGATATCAATAAATTTAGGATTTGGACCATGCATTGTCTTGGTCTCTTTACAGAGAAAAAAAAATATTCCACCTATCAATGGGGCTTTGTATCTCTTTTCAGAAAAGAAAATGGAAGAGAGTGTCTCTTCAATTCTAGATCTTAAAATGCCTGATCTCCTTTAAGGCTCAGCTTAAATGCTACCTTATCCATAAAGCCTTTCCTGATGCCCATTACTACTAGTGTCTTCTTTCCTCTATTATCTTATATTTCTTTTTTTTTTTTATCTCTCTACATAGAACCTTGGATTATTGAAGGAAGAAACTATTTCACTTTTTTTGTCTTTGTATCCTCAGAAAGTAGCACAATAACTCAAAGTACAGTGTATAATTAAATTCTTGTTAATTACTTGATATTTACTCTATCTAGGAGTCTGACTCTTGATAGAAGGATAAAAGGATGCTGCAGGGTCAAAACTGAAAGGAGCAATAGCAGCATGTCAGTGTAGGAGGATTGTGTGGGTATGGGAGGCAGAGAAATCAGTGCTTGATGTTTCCTGGGCCTTTTTAAAAAGTGGCAGAAAATAGCTTGGAACTACCATTTGACCACTGTCAAATGAGCCTGGCCTAGTAAAAGAGAGAGTGTGAGGTAGCTCTTGAGCTGAAGGATTATTCAATCTTGATCATAGAGGCATGAATAGAGGGATAATTGATCAAGAGAGTATGAAGAGAAGTTTGATTGGGAGAGTTTGGGGGGAAAAAGAGAATGCATTGAGTGCTTTGAGAGTTCTATAGCAGTGTAGAAGCAGTGATTGAGAAAGTGTGAGAGATTATATGGGATGATTGATTCAGTGGTTGTATGGGAGAGAGTGACTGAACGACTGTTTGGTTTGTGCCTTGACATATTTAAAACAGGGGACCTTTGCATTTTACTCTGAAAAAAACCGAGTATGCATACAAGGTAGATCCCAGTCCTAGTATCATTGTAAGTACAAGCCTAGAAGGAAATGATAAAAGACTATAAATCAGATTCTTCCTCATACAACATATCTGAGTCATAAGTTTCATGATATTTCAGGACAAAACAAGGAGGAAAATAGAGAAAGAGTAATTTGAGGCATGAGAAGTGACTTCAAAATAATAGGTAATAATTCTTATGATGAGGGATCAATATTCTGGAAAGGACTGTATCTATGATAAGAAAGCTTTTGAGAGGCAACTTTGACTGTATTTGTGATATAGTTTTATTATAAGATTCTATCCCAATACCCCAAGGATTTGTTGGAGAACCTGGAGTTAATAACCTTGCCAACTGAGTTTAACAGCAGCTGGAATAAACACATGATTCACATCTCAAACCAAGGCATTAAGTTGTCTATGGTGGGGCTAGACACTGAAGGCAGCTTTGCTATACTACAGCTCCGAAATGTGTCATCTCATCCTTAGCCCCAGGGACCTGGGATAGCTTGGTCTTTAAGGATGCTTCAGCTAGATCAGATTTGTCCTTTTGACTTCCCAGAAATGTATCCATTGAAGAAGCTTCCCAAGCCCTGGGGATACTGCATATTAGCAGTCAGAAAGGGGAATAAAACACCTCTGTAACAAAAAGGAAGAAAGACTCTATTATTAATAGAAGCCATTGATTGCATAATCATGGCTTCAGAAAGATCTATTAAGGAATAAGTGGTATCTATTACTAAAACAATTTAGGGAATGTAGTGTTAAAGGGTCTACTGTGTAAAGGCTTCAGGAATTGGAAGCAGGATTATAGAAACACACTTTTATAACCTGCTATTTTTAAATTAATTTAATGTAATTGCAATTTCTGTTCAAATACATGCCTCAAAATAGTAACACTGAGTTCCAGGAAGATAAATGGTAGAGTGAAGTGATTAGTGGAACTAAGATTAGTGGAACTGAGTCACTGCTGTTCCTTAGGGGATATTTGACAGATTTTTGCAAATATTGATGGGAGGTGTTTGCAGGTCTTCATTAGCAGGAAATGAATGGCTTGGAGACTCTTTAAAGGAGCAGACTGAGCTAAAGAGAAATTATCATTTAGGGAGGAGTTAAAGCTTCAATCTATCCATCACAAAAGCAGTGATTAAACATCTTCTATGTACTTTTTTCATCATGCTAAGCATTGTAATGGAAAACAGCAGCACAGGGCAGAGTACTTGCCTGCAAAACCTTCACTCATAAAACAGAGAACAAATTGAGATTTCAAAAGGCAGTGCCCCTGTACCTAAGAATATTATATTATCCTGGGACCAAAAGAGAAACAAGAACTCTAATGTATCTTTCAGCTCTATCACTATAGAATATTACATGTGTGAGACAAAAAGAAAACAAAAGCAGAAATTCGGAGATAGAAGGGCTCTTTTCAGTGGCCATTTCTTGTACTTTATACTTTATACTTGTACTTTATAACTGCAAAAGGACCCCATCTACAGCTACAAGATCATTCAACCTGTGTTTGAAGATTTCAAATGAGGAGAAACCGATTATCTCCAGAGCAAATCTATTTCATTTTGGGAAATATTTAAAAATCTTACATGAAGCCCATTTGCCTCCTTGAAATTTCTATCTGTTGAACTTGATTGTTGCCTATAGGGACATGAACATGTCAAATCAAATCAAGAAACTACTTGAAAATATTTAGCCTGTTACCCTCCAGGTTATTCTTCTCCACACCAAAGAGCTCCAGTTCTTTCACCTGTTCCTCATGTGACATGAATTTGGATGTCCTTCTTGTATATTGCTAAAGGTAGTTTGCTAAATGTAGTCCAAAGAATTAGAAATTGTGGAGATATCTATTAACTGGCATATGATTGTAATGGAATTCACTTGTGCTATAAGAATTGATGAGGGAGATGATTTCCAAAAAAACCTTGGGAAGACTTATATAAACTGATGCAAAGTGAAGTGAGCATAAACAGGAGAACATTGCATATAGTAACAGCAGTACTGTATGATTATCTACTGTGAATTACAACTATTCTGATCAATACAGTTGATATACAACAATTCCAAAGAATTCATGATGAAAAATGCACCCAGTTCCAGAAAAAGTTAATGAACTTTGAGTGAGGATTGAAACATAATTTTCTCACTTATTTTACTTGCTTTTTTATTTTATTTTGTTTCATTTTGAATTTTGTTCATTTTTAAAACTCTTGTTCTCCCTTCTATTAGTCTTCCCCTTTTCTTTTCTCCTTTTCCCTCTTACTTCCCTATAGGGTGAGACAAGTTATTATATTAAACTAAAAATGTATGATATTTCCTCTTTGAGCCAAATCAGGTGAGAGTAAGGTTCAAACAATGCTTATCCCCTTTCCTTCTTTCTCTCAACTGTAATAGTTCTTTTTTTCCCCCTCTTTATGTGATATAATTTACCCCATTTTACCTTTCCTTTCCTCTTCTTCCCATATAATTAATTTTCTACTCCTAGTTTCTTTCTTATTTCATCACAATAAAGTCAAATTATACCTATATTTCTAAGTATACCTCTAACAAAGTTCTCATGAGTTACATATATCATATTTTCATGTAGGGATGTAAACATTTTAACCTTTAAAAAACCTAGGTTTCTTTTCTTTCCTTTTTACCTTCTTATGTGTCTCTTGAGTTCTCTCTTTGAAGATGAAATGTTCTGTTCAGCTCTTGTTTCTTCAACAAAAATAATTGAAAACCCCCTATTTCATGGAATATCCACTTTCCCCCAGAAAGATAATGCATAATTTTGCTTGGTACTTGATTGTGGGTTGCAGTTCAAGCTCCTTTGCCCTCCAGAATATCATATTCTAGGCTCTTTGACCCTTTAAAGTAGAAGCTGCTTGGTCTTGGCCAGTCTTGACTGTGGCTTCTCTATATTTTAATTGCTTCATTCTAGCTACTTGCTGTATTTTCTTCTTGATCTGATAATTCTGGAATTTAGCTACAATATTCCTTAGAATTTTCATTTTAGAGACTTTCAGAAGGTGATTCTTAGGGTCTTTTAATGGCTATTTTACCCTCTTCTTCTAGGATATCAGGACAGATTTTCTTGATGCTTTCTTGAAAGATGTTTTCTAGGTTCTTTTTTTTTTCAATCATGGTTTTCAGGTAAAACAATAATTCTTAGATTTCCTTCCCTGGTATATCTCCATTGAGGTATTTTACATTTTTTTCCTATTTTTTTTCATTTTGTTTTGTTTGATTCTTGGTATCTCATTGAGTCATTCACTTCCATTTGTTCGATTCTAATTTTTAGTGAATTGTTTTCTTCAGTTAGCATTTTTTTAAACTTCCTTTTTCATCTAGCCAAATAAACTCTTTTTAAATGAATTGTTTTGTTTATTGAAGCTTTTTTCCCATTTCACCAATTTTATTTTTTAAGGAATTGTTCTCTTTTTCCATTTAATCAAATCTATTTTTGAATAAATTATTTTCTTCAGTATATTTTTCCCCACTTCCCCAACTATATTTTTTAAGGAATGGTTTTCTTCAGATGATTTCTGTGTTTCTTTCTCTAAACTGTTCTTCAAAGCTCTCATTTCCTTTCCCCATTTTTCTTCTCTCTTGTAAGATCCTTCTAAAAATTCTTCCAAGACAACTTTAAGTTGGAAACCAATTATATCTCCCTTTAAAGCTTCATCTGGAGGCATTTTTACCTTTAATGTCCTCAGGATTTGAGATCTGCTCTTCCCTATCTCCATAATAGCTATCTATGGTCAGAGCTCCTTTTGCTTATTTTATAAAAGTTGAGGTTTTCTCCTAGGGCAAAGGAAAGATTATCCCAAGCTTCCTTTATAAAGCAGCATTATTATTATTTTTTTTGCTGCCCTGGAACCAGTGGTGTTGCCAACTGGGTGGGTGTGGTCAAGTTCAACTTGTTATGTTGGAGTTCAGGGGCTTACTGTTTGACTTCTGTAGTTGCATTGGCGGTCTCATAGCTAGTCCAGTGATCCATTGGCTTCTGAACCAGGAAATAACAGCCAATGCTACTGTATGTTGGCTAAGAGGCTACCGCTAGATTCCAGGCTCAGGGTCTTTCCACTCTGGGCTTTCTTGCACTGTGCCTGGGCTGGGCTGTTACCCCTTGCCTGATTGAGACAGACTTCTCCTGAAGTCCTTCCAAAATGTCTTCTGCTGGATATTTATTATACTCAAAATATTTGTGGATTCTGTCACTCCAAAATATGTTTAGAGGCATGATCTGATGTTGATTCTGAAGGAAGCCAGAAAAAACTCAGGGAAAGTCCTTTCTGTTCTCTGCCATCTTGACTTCACATCTTCCATTTAAAAACTCAAATGTAAAAGTTATATTTATTATAAATTTTTTTTTGAATTCTGATTCTGCTGTTCAAGGCATAACATTTCCTAAGAATACACTCAATGACTTTATCCAAGTCACTGAAAATGTGAAAATATGTTAAATAGCACAATTCTAGGAAAATATTTCTGTGGCTCTCTCCTAGAGGCTTACTTCTAAGCTAACATTAAATTATTAATGAATATTCTTTGAATTTGGCCATTTGCCTAGTTTGGGATATACTTAATTATGCATCATTCATTAGTAGCCTTTCCATTTAGAAAATCACTAAGCTTCCTGTGAGCTTTGAATCTCTGCTTTTATAGTCTTTCAGGGCTTTCCATATTTTAGTTAGTTGCTATACATTTTGTATATAGTTACTTTGTATATATGTATTTGGTTGTATGTTGTCTTATCCAGTAGAATTTAAAATCCTTGAATATGACTGTCTCTCTTTCTCTCTCTCTCTCTCTCTCTCTCTCTCTCTTTCTCTCTCTCTCTCTCTCTCTCTCTCTCTCTCTCTCTCTCTCTCTCTCTCTCTTTTTTGCCCCAGCCCTTAGTACAGTGACTGGAATAAAGTAGAGGTTTAATATTATTGATTGATTAATTTTCCATACAAGTAGCATTGCTTTGATAAATGCTTGGCAAACTATCTCTATAAAATTCCTCTATTTTTCCTAGTAAGTAATACTTGCAAAAATAAATAAAAATAAAGGTAGTCTGGCTTGACCTATTCTTTATAAAACCATATTGACTATTTATGATCACTGCTTCCTTATTTAGATGATCAGAAATCATACTTTTAACAATTTATCCTAGAATTGTTCAATGCAGAAAAGAATTAAGCTCACTGACCTATAGTTTGCATATTCCTTTAGCCTACCATCTGTTAAAAATTGGGTGGAAACAAAGAAGAACTAGAGATCATTATTGATCACAAAAGCTATTAGCTTTAGCAATTGCAGGATACAAAATAAATGCACATAAGTCATCAGCATTCTTATATATCACTAACAAAATCCAACCGTTAGAGTTACAAAGAAAAATTCCATTCAAAGTAACTACTGATAGTATAAAATATTTAGGAATCTATCTGCCAAGGGAAAATCAGGAACTTTATGAGCAAAACTACAAAACACTTTCCACATAAATAAATGCAGATCTAACCAATTGGAAAAATATTAAATGTTCTTGGATAGGGTGAGAAAATATAATAAAAATGACAATATTATCTAAACTAATCTATTTATTTAGCGCTATACCAATCAGACTCCCAAAAAACTATTTTAGTGACCTAGAAAAAATAACAACAAAGTTTATATGCAAAAACAAAAAGTCAAGAATTTCAAGGGAATTAATGAAAAAAAAATCAAATGAAGGTGGCCTACCTGTACCAGATCTAAAATTATATTATAAAGCAGCAGTTACCAAAACCATTTGGTATTGGCTAAGAAATAGACTATTTGATCAGTGGAATAGGTTAGGTTCAAAGGACAAAACAGTCAATAACTTTAATAATCTAGTGTTTGACAAACCCAAAGACCCCAGCTTTTGGGATAAGAACTCACTCTTTGACAAAAATTGATGGGGAATAGGAAATTAGTATGGCAGAAACTAGGCATTGACTCACACTTAACACTGTACATCAAAATAAGGTCAAAATGGGTTCATGACCTAGGCATAAAGAATGAGATTATAAATAAATTAGAAGAACATAGGATAGTTTACCTCTCAGACCTATAGAAGAGGAAGGAATTTATGACCAAAGAAGAACTAGAGATCATTATTGATCACAAAATAGAAAATTTTGATTATATCAAATTGAAAAGGTTTTGTACAAACAAAACTAATGCATACAAGATTAGAAAGAAAGCAATAAACTGGGAAAATATTTTTACAGTGAAAGGTTTCCAAAATACATCGATAATTGACTCTAATTTATAAGAAATCAAGCCATTCTCCAACTGATAAATGGTCAAAGGATATGAACAGACAATTCTCAGATGAAGAGATTGAAACTAATTCTAGCCATATGAAAAGATGCTCCAAGTCATTATTAATCAAAGAAATTCAAATTAAGACAACTCTGAGATACCACTACACACCTGTCAGATTGGCTAGAATGACAGGGAAAGATAATGCGAAATGTTGGAGGAGATATGGGAAAACTGGGACACTGATACTTGTTGGTGGAATTGTGAATACATCCAGCCATTCTGGAGAGCAAATTGGAACTATGCTCAAAAAGTTATCAAACTGTGCATATCCTTTGATCCAGCAGTGTTACTACTGGGCTTATATCCCAAAGAGATTTTAAAGAAGGGAAAGGGACCTGTATATTCAAGAATGTTTGTGGCAGTCCTCTTTGTAGTGGCCAGAAACTGGAAACTGAGTGGATGTCCATCAATTGGAGAATGGCTGAATAAATTGTGGTATATGAATATTATGGACTATTATTGTTCTGTAAGAAATGACCAGCAGGATGATTTCAGAAAGGTCTGGAGAGACTTACATGAACTGATGCTGAGCGAAATGATCAGGACCAGGAGATCATTATATATACTTTAACAACAATTCTATATGATGATCAATTCTGATGTACATGACCCTCTTCAACGAGATGAACCAAATCAGTTTCAATAGAGCAGTAATGATATGAATCAGCTACATCCAGTGAAAGAACTCTGGGAGATGACTATGAACCACTACATAGAATTCCCAATCCCTGTATTTTTGTCCACCTTCATTTTTTATTTCCTTCCCAGGTTAATTGTACACTATTTCAAAGTCAGATTCTTTTTGTACAGCAAAATAATTGTATGGACATGTATACATATATTGTATTTAACTTATACTTTAACATATTTAACATGTCTTGGTCAACCTGCCATCTTGGGGAGAGGGTGGGGAGAAAAAGGGGAAAAATTAGAACAAAAGGTTTTGCAATTGTCAATGCTGAAAAATTACCCATGCATATATCTTGTATATAAAAAGCTATAATAAAAAAATTAAATTGGATCAACATTTACTTGTCTTTCTGTAATAGTCTCCTACTCTGTAAGGATCTCTAAGATCCTTCAAGGATCACTAATGGTGACTCAGCAATCATATCTGTCCATTTTTTTTTCAGTTCCTGAAATTGTATAGTTTATCTGACTCAGGTTTTGGAATTTGTCAAGATTACATTAGGTCAATTATGTTGGGTATTATCTTTTATGAAGTATATTTTATATGTTCTTTTTTGTTTGTTTGTTTTGTTTGCTTTTTGAGACTGAGTCCTCCTATCTTAGTCTGGCTAGAAGTATAGTGGCCATTCAGAAATGATCTCAATAGTGATTAATTTGGAAGGTTATATCATTTAACACCATCTTTAGGAACTAAGAGTCATTGTTTACTAAGTTATTAAGGTTTTCATAATTTCTACTTGGGAATCAATTTTCTTTTTGTTGGCCAAAATTAGACATAGAACAAAATTTCCTTTTATTTGTTCCTCTCCTTTTTGAAAGATAAAATTGTGATTAACACAAATGAATACATTATTAGCTACTCTACTTTTGTCACAAAGTAATTTTCAAAAAATGTTTAGATAGTTCAAGTCCCGATTCAGTACTACTGCATGGCTGTGTACCAAGCTTATGAAATATTTCCCAAGCTCCTCATCTATTTCCTCTTTCTGTTCAAATGATCTT
The DNA here is from genome assembly GCF_016432865.1 of Antechinus flavipes. Classification (NCBI taxonomy): domain Eukaryota; kingdom Metazoa; phylum Chordata; class Mammalia; order Dasyuromorphia; family Dasyuridae; genus Antechinus; species Antechinus flavipes. The sequence goes on along the minus strand of NC_067399.1, from coordinate 586,965,551 downwards.
TAGTATACTCTGACAGCAATATTTCTTGTTTCTCCCTCCAGTGATCTTCAACCAAATATATTAAACCATCCTCTCTCTCTCCCTCTGTGTCTCTTTCTCTTTCTCTTTCTAGCTGTCATTCTCACTCTTGTTCTCTCTTCCTCTATCTCCCTGATTCCTATAATTCTTCAAATAAGTATATTCTCTTTATATGCCATATTACCCTTCCTTCTTTATGGACTTGGAGCTGGAAAGGACCTTAAAGCCAAGGAGCTTCCTTCCACTCCACACACCCCTTCACATATATTTATATACAATGTGAGAAATCCAAGGGCAAACAAGGTTAAATGACTTACCCAAGATTCCACAAACAGTGGAAGAATCGGGGTTTGAACTTAGACTCTCTAAATCTAAATGCAAAGCTCTTTCCTTAGCACAATACAGATATCTTTTGTATTATGAATTGAACTTGATATCTGAAGTCTCTTTTAACTTCACTATTTTGTCCCTCTGTGATGACTTTTCCAGCTTTATCTCACATTACTCTTCTTTTTGTATTTATTCCAGATAAACTGAACCATTCACTGTTTCTTGTTCATTTCTTGTCCTGGTCCTATCTTTATGTCCTTGATTACATTTGCAGTTTTTCTTCATTTTTTTTTTTTTTTGTCTTTGATTAAAAAAATACTCATCGACTATCTATTGTACTGTCAAGGTCATGCAAAGATTTCAAACTACTAGAAATAAAATAGAAAATTGTTCAATACTTTTGCTTAAAAATAAGGAATTTCTAGCCTAGGACTACTCATCTGTAGTTGCTTCTATAGAGACTGTATATTATTTGAATTCAGGTGCTCTGAGCTACAGCAGAGCTAAAAGCAAATGTCTGTTCATTGTAGGTCAGGCACAGATATGTCAATCCCCTGGAAGTAGAAGGTTACTGCGGACTAGAAAAAGGGAAAACTGACTCAATTTGGAAAACTAGGCAGGTTAAAACTTCTACAATACTCAGTCATTTTAAAGATTGGGTCCATGAGGAGCCAATATACTTCCAGATTTACTGGGTTAGGGAAATTTAATTTCAAAGAAAGGAGGTAAAGTAAGAAATTGAGCTTCAGAGAGCTTGTCCTATTTCTTTTGTATAAAATAAAGCATACAATTTTCAGAGATTCGTTCATGAATTTTATCTTCCTATATGTCAATAATTTATTATGGGGCCAAAATTTCCTTTTTGTATAAGAAAGCCCAGTTTAAAATGAAATTCTATGGCGCATATCAGAAATATTTGGGAAGATACAGTTAATAAAAAACAGAGTTAAAATGGCAGATGAGAGGCAGCCAACCAGCTGAACTCTTCTAATTTTCTCCTCCAAACAATTTTAAAACAACTCATCATATCAGAGAAGCAGAGAGAAGTAGAGACCATGCAGAAAAATTATTACATTGAAGGAACTGAGGATATTTAACCTAAAGAAGAAAGGATTGGGTGGGAGGAGATATAGTGGTTGTCTTTCATATTTGAAATGCCATTATGTCTAAAGCAAAACAAAATGCAAAAGAAGGTGGCCAGATTTATAACTATATTATAAAGTATCAGTCTTCAAAATTATTTAGTGCTCATTAGGAAACAGAGTGTTAGATCAGTAGAATAGAATAGGCACAGAAGACCCAATAGTCAATGACTGGAGTAATCTATTGTTTGATAAACCCAAAGACTCAAGCTTCTGGGATAACAATTCACTTTTTGATAAAAATTGCTGGGAAAACTAGAAAACAGCATGTCAGAAACTAGGCATAGATGAACATCTCACACCCTATACCAATAGAAGGTGAAAATGGGTTTATGATTTAGACCTAAAAAGTGATTTCCAAATTAGGAGAACAAAGGATAATCTATCTCTCAGGTCTGTGGAGAAGGAGGAGTTTATAACCAAAGAACTAGAGAACATTTTGAAATACAAAATGGATAATTTAGATATTATTGAATGAAAAAGTTTATGTACAAACAAAACCATTGCAACCAATATGAGAAGGGAATCAAGAAGCTGGAAGACAATTTTTACAGCCAGTGTTTCTGATAAAGACGTCATTTCTAAAATATAGAGAGAACTGACTCAAAATTTTTACAAGAATACAAATCATTTCACAATTGATAAACTGTCAAATGATATGAAGAGACAATTTTCAGATAAAGGTGTTTAAGTCATCTTTAGTCATGTGAAAAAATGCTTGAAATCACTTCATTAGAAAAATGCAAATTAAAACAATCATAAGGTACCATCTCATACCTATCAGATTAGTTAAAATGAGAGGAAAAGATGATATAAATGTCAGCCAAGATGTGGGAGAACTGAAACACTAAGTATTGGTGGAGTTGTAAACTGATCCAGCCATTTTAAAGAGTAATTTGAAACTGTGACCCAAAGGACCACAAAACTGTTCATATCCTTCACTCCAACAGCTACCTTACTCAAGCTGTATCCCTGAGATCATAAAAGAGGAAAAAGGACCCACATGTACAAAAATGTTCAAAGGAGCTCTTTTTGTGGTGACAAGGATTTGGATGCTCATCACTTGAGAATGGCTGCTATATGAATGCAATGGAATACTATTATTGTATAAGAAATGAAGAGCAAGCTGATTTCAGATAAGCTTGGAAAGACTTACTTGAACTGGTTCTGAGTGAAGTAAGCAGAATCAAGAGAATGTTGTATTCAGAAACAAGATTATGTGATAATCAGTTATGATAGATTTAGCTCTTCTCAGCATTTCAGCTATCCAAGACAATTCCATAGATTGGGATAGTAAATACTATCCACATTCAGAGAGAGAATTATGGAAACTGAATGGAGATTGAAGCATATTATTTTCACCTTTTTGTTTGCTTTTTTCCATGGTTTTTCCCTTTTGTTCTGATTTTACTTTCACACTATGATTAATATGGAAACATATTTAAAATCATTGTATATGTATAACCTATATATCTGATTTCTTGCTGTCTTTGGAGAATGGAGGTAATGGAAAAAGTGTGGGGAAAATGGAATTCAAAATTATAAAAAAATGAATGTTGAAAACTTTCTTTGCAAGTAATTATAAACATAAAATACTATTGAAATTTAAAAAGAAAATAATTCTATCTACTTCCAGAGAGAGAACTAATGAACTCTGAATACAATTTGAAGTATAATTCTCTCACTTTATTTTTCTTGCTTTTTTGTGATTTGGTTAACATGAAAATATGTTTTTTTTTTTTAAGCAAAGGAAGGGAATGAATCAAGAAATAGAAGTCAGCTCCTTTCTTACTTCTGCTGTGATTATCAAAGTTGTGATTTCAGCATTGTTAAATCAGAAACTTTTGTTTCCTCTAGAGGAATTAAGTATTTCCTCACTTATAATAAGTGCCATCCAAAAAAAAAAAAAAGTCATCATGCTTCACTATTGGTCTACAGTAATCCTTGCCCTGGTAAGGTAAGGTAATTATGAGCAACCTTGAAACCAAAAATTGGAGTAACAAGTCATGCAGGGTTTAGTGAACTCTTAGTTAGTTCAACCCAAGTTGCTTTAAACCTCCTGTTCTCAGATTAATCCTTGATTTAGGTATTACCTAAGATATTACTTAATATTGTGAGAAAGGAGGAAGTAGATGACTGCTCCTTAGTATTTTCTATCTTTTAAAGTCAGCCTTTTCTTCCTACTCCAGTCCTAATTGATCTCCCTCTCTGAACTCCTCCACCACTTATAATGTGTACCACATAAATTAATACTTAATTACCTCTTCTTTTGTATCTTTCTCTGTTCTTTCTTGTTGTTTCAAGGACTTGCTTCCTACTCAATTCAATTCAACCCAAAATTATTGAGATCTTTTATTCTTTTTGTCAATCTATGTATTCCAAGTCTTATTTCTATAAAGCTGAATAATTGCTGTACCTGGCTTGAAAGGAGCTTACAGTCTTATAGGGAAAATATGGCCCAAATAACAAAGATAGCTAGAAAAAGATACATCATAAAAGAGAAGGATGCCTTCTGTAATGAGAATGATACATTTTGAGTCAGAGGGACTGGCTTGGAATTTTGGCTTTACCACTGACTATCTATTTGACATCTCAGAAGTTGATTTACTTTTCTTGGTTTTATTTTCCTCCTTTATAAAATAAGTTAATTGTATTTCAGGTCTAGATTACAATGATCACCAACTTTAAACACAAACTGCTATGAGAAGACAAAGAAAGAGAATCTAGTCTATATTTGGACAGTTACAACTTTTCTCTTAATTACTGTTATAAACCTTTCTCTTAAATTAGGCCAAAATCTGCCACTCTGCAACTTTTTGCACTACTCCAACTTCTGTCCCCTAGTGCCAAGTAGAACAAATCTAATCCCCTTGGACATGATGGTACTTCGAATATTAAAGACAACCATTGTGTTTCCTCCAATGCAATCTTTTCTTTGTCAGGCTATTTGTTTACAGTTTTTTCAATGTATTCCTTTTTTTTTCTGCATATTCTCCTTCTCTTTGCCACTTTTTAGATAAATCATTTTCTGAGTTTCTGATTTCCCCTTTACATTGATGGAGCTGGACTAGTTGATTTCTAAGGTCTCTTCAAGCTCAGAACCACTACTTGCTTGGGATTCTGTTCCATTATGACATTTCTAATTGATATAAATTCTTGCTTAAACTACATCTACCTCATTTGAATTTGTTACTCCAAGGTACTTTTTCTCTCTGCATCTATCAAGCTCATATTTTTCTCAATATATGGAAGAATAAGAACAAAGGGTACGAAGATTGGAGGGAGGAATTTGAGGCATGTGTTATGGTAGAATATAAAATTGAAAAAGCATAGAAGTTAGGACCAGATTATGTGGACTCATTGCCCTGTCGATAAATTAAATTTTCATTATCATCATAAAAAAGGCCTAATCTGTAAGATAAGCATTTCATTATAGACATTGAAGTACAAAGCTCCGCAGGTTAGCCCCCTTGGCAATGTAAACAAGCCCAGCCAGATCTTCATTCAACAGAATTTTGAACCATCCAATTAGCTATGTTGATCATATTATATCAAGTTGAGCTCAAAGCAAAACTCCTCAGGATGTTTCTCTGGATAGCAGAATCAAACTCAGCCACCTCTTCACTCACCAAGAGGCTGCATTGTCAAATTAGTTTTTGGACAATGCTTAAAACAAAACAATCACAGTCTCTTATCCATTCTGATTTTTCTCTTTATCACCAAAGAATGGCAGCAGAGAGCAAAGAGGCACACCTCTAAGATTTCCCCTTTTTCAAAATGTATATGTACTTCCTAGTAATTGCTGAACTCAATTCTATTCCAATAAACTTCAATTTTTCTCTAGGCATTCAGTAATTTTCAGCCTAGCAGCTGACTGTTCTATAATCTTCCTTACTTCTTCCTGATATCTTCTCAAACGCAGTCCTTTAAAATGGTCATTCCACTCATTTCCTATGATACTCAGGGATACATCTGTTACTTATTAAGCAAAACTAAAAAAATCCACCTTTTTGATAGTTATGAAATAAAATTTTCTTATTTAATCATCTCATGGTTTCCTGTTATTTGATTAACCAGTCTGTGAATTTTAACCTCTTAAATGCTAAAAATGGTCACATGCAAAGAATCAAAGAGACCATAATACTCTGCAGTTCAGCCATTTTTCTAGTCTCAAACACTTCCCAGTTATTTATTACATGTTCTTACCAATCTGCTTGTTTTCTTTTCATCTGAAAACTTTACTTCTTCACACTTAAATTTTTATGACTTTTTTCATAAACCAAGTTCCTTTTAATGTACCTTTTAACAGTTAAATGATGTTCAAAAGAGAATAGTGTATTTGATCTGTCTCAAATTGAATTAATTCAATTTTTACCTAATTTTTCTGTTTCAAAACTTCACTTTTGATTTTTACTAGAAGCAAAGATGGATAGTTTATCATCTCTAAAGTCAGTCTGTTCTGCTGTCATTATGTCTTTAGTCATTAAGAACTTTTACCTTATATCTTCAGAATCTCTTATATGCTTCGTGAAACTTCTCAGAATTATTATCATTTCCCCCCTCATTTTATTTTGTCATCTGAGCAAATATTTTCCTGTTTCTGACTATGAGTAAATGCTCTACCCATTTTTGATCATATCTGCCATTGCATCCTTTAAAATCTTGAGCATCAATTTATAAGAACAAAGGATAGTCTACCTCTCAGATTTGTAGAGAGGGAAGGAATTTGTGGCCAAAGAAGAACTAGAGTACATTATGAAATGCAAAATGAATAATTTTGATTATGTTAAGTTAAAAAAAGTTTTATACAAACAAAGCCAATGCAGAGAAGATTAGCAGGAAAACAGAAAACTGTGAAAACAATTTATATCAAAGGGTTCTGAAAAAGGCTTCATTTCTGAAATATATAGAGAACTGGCTCAAATTTATAAGAATACAAGCCATTCTCCAATTGATAAATGGTCAAAGGATATGAACAGACAATTTTCAGATGAAGAAATTAAAATAATTTCTAATTATATGAAGAAATGCTCTAAGTCACTATTGATCAGAGAAATGCAAATTAATATAGCTCTGAGATAGCACTACATAATTCTCAGATTGGCTAAAATGACAGGAAAATAATGACAAATGAAGGGAATGTGGGAAAACTATGACACTAACATATTATTGGTGTAGTTGTGAACTGATCCAACCATTCTGGAGAGTAATTTGTAACTATGCCCAAAGGGCTATCAAATTGTGCATACTCTTTGATCCAATAGTATCTCTACTGGGTCTGTATCCCAAAGAGATCATAAAAAAGAAAAAAAATGACCCACATGTGCAAAAATGTTTGTACCAGCACTTTTTGTGGTCATCAGTTGGACAATAGTTGAATAAGTTATGGCATATGCATGTTATGGAAAATTATTATTCTATAAGAAAGGATCAGCAGAATTATTTCAGAAAGGCCTGGAGTGAATGTAGATCACAATATAGTATTTTCACCTCTTTTGTTGTTGACTGCTTGCAATTTGTTTTATTTCTATTTTTTTCCCTTTTTGATCTATTTTTTCCTGTATAACAGGATAATTATGGAAATATACACAAGAATTGCATGTTTATATATTTTTAAAATTTGTTCATTTATTAATTTGTTTATTTTTTAAAACATATTGTTTTATGAATCATGTTGGGACAAAAACAAATGGGAAAAAAAAAACAAAGAACAAAAGCGAAAAACCATGGAAGAGGGAAAAAAAAGAAAAGAAGAAGTGAACATAGCATGTATTGATTTATGTTCAGTCTCCTTAATTTTGGGTGCAGATGGTATTTTCTATCCAAAATCTGTTGAAATTGCTTTAGATCACTGAACCTCTGAGAAGAATTAAGTCTTTCAAGGTTGATTATCATACATTCTTGCTGTTATTGTGTACAATGTATTCCTAGTTCTGCTTGTTTTGCTCAGCATCAGTTCATCTAAATCTTTCCAGGTTTTTCTAAAATCAGCTTATTCATCATTTTTATAGAACAATAATGTACCATTACTTTTATATACCATAACTTGTTCAGTCATTCCCCAAATGATGGGCATTTTATTCATTTTTCAATTCTTTGCTACCACATAAAAAGCTGTTACAAACATTTTTGCGCATGTGGGTTCTTTTCCCTCCTTTATGATTTCCTTGAGACACATACCTAGTAGTGTCATATATATTAGGATTGCTTGCTATCTAGGAGAAGTGGTGGGGGAAGAGAGTGGGGATAAAAGTTTGGAACATAAGGTTTTGCAGGGGTGAATGTTGAAAACTATCTTTGTATATAGTTTGAAAATGCAGTGCTATTTAAAAAAAATAAGCATCTTTCTTCTTTCTTTAGTTTTTCACACCCCCCCCCTCTCTCTCTCTCTCTCTCTCTCTCTCTCTCTTTCTCTCTCTCTCAACATTTTATAAATATGTTAATGCTTCTCCAGTTAAAGAAAAAAAAAAACACCTTACTTTGGCTTTTCTAGTCCAATTAGGTACTATCCTATCTCTGTCCTTCCCTTCACTGCTAAAGTTTTTTAATAAAAGTTGTCTACAACTGATTCTTTTACTTTATCACCAACCACTTTGTCTTCAACTTCCTTCAGTATGATTTTCCCACATATATTATGTTATACTAAAGTACAGATTTGCCACCTGTAAATCTAAAAGTTTTTTTTTTCAAATCCTTAATCAACTTGGCCTCTCTAAGATATATGCTACTGTTTATCATTCTTCTTCTTGTATATTCCCTGTTCTCTTAAACTCAAATATATCATATGTTCCCAGTCTTCTGTTGGTCTCTCTAATCACTATTTCTCCATTTTCATCTTTGGCATCCCATCTGCTTAATTCAGGTTTTCCCCAAAGATCTCAAGTAAGCCTTTTCTTTTATCTCTTTACCTTAGCCTCTTTGGCAATCACATTCATTTGTACAGCTTCAACTCCATCTTCACAGCAGAGAACTTCCAAATTTATTTTGCCAGTAAACATCTCTTCTGGAGTCGGATTGGCATTTCCTACAAGATATCTGTTCCTGAATATTCCATTGGCATCTCAGTCTCAGAATAACCAAAATGAAGCTGTCCAGCCTAAATCTAATCTGCATTCTGACAATTATTTCTATCTGTGGCATCACCACTGACCCCATTTCCCTGATTCAGATCTTATACTTAAATATACATCTTTCGTTTTCCTTATCTCTCAGATCTAGGCAGTTATGGGACTTTGTCGATTCTACTTCTTCGATATCTCTTACAAGCATTATTTCCTTTCTTACCTGCCATGAATCCTTAGTAGATATATATTTTTAACCACCCTCCGACTTTTTAAAGCATCTTCTTTTCTGCTGTAACATTCTAATACACATATCATTAATATGTATAAAAATAATTGTTCACATTAATAAACTATTGAACTTCAATAGCTTAAAACTGTACTGAGATTTTGGGGACCCTCTGTAAAGCACTTTAAGATTTATGAAGTCCATTGTGAATGCTGTCGAATTAAGTCCTTATAATACATCCTGGAGAGATAGATGCTACAATTATTATTATTCCTCTTTTACCCAGAAAGAAACAGTTTTAGAAGTAAAGTAAGTACTTGATTACATAGCTGGTGAGCATTGGAAGCAGTATTCAAACCTAGATTTCTCCTGAGTCCAAGACTAACTTTCTTTCCATTATATGAGGCAGGTAGGTACCACAATGAATAGAATACTGGACCTGATGTCAAGAAGAACTAAATAACTGTGTGACTCTAGGCAAGTCACTTAAGCTACTTCTGCTTTTAAACAGAGACAATAATAGCACCCATTGCCTAGGTTTATGAGGACAAAATAAGATAGTATTTATAGAGTGCTTTGCAAACCTTAAACAGCAACAGCAACAACAGTAGTGGTGGGACAGAAGTAATAGATGAAGGGTAATTAGGTGGTACAGAGGATAGAGTGCCATATGAAGTTAGGAAGACTTATCTTCACAAGTTCAAATTGGGTTTCAGATATTTACTAGTATCCTGGACAAGACATTTATCTCTGTTTGCCTCATCTATAAAATAAGCTAGAAAATGAAATGACAAACCATTATCTTTTGCCAAGAAGACCCCAAATGGGGTCATGAAGATGAGACATAACTGGAAAATGACTGAACAACAACAAAATAGTAGTAGTAGCAGCAGCAGTAGCATAATACTTTACTGCTATGTTTACATTTATTTCTTTCCCCTTTCAGACTGTAAACTCTGAAGACTAAGAACCAGGGCTTGTCAAACTTTTTACTTTCTCTAATACTTAGCACAATGCTTTGTATACAGTGAGTTCATAACACACATTTGTTGAATTGATTTCAGCTGTCTCCTAGAGAGGGTATTTATTATCTGTAAAACAGTGGACAAGAATACAAGGTGATTACAGATCCTGTTTGATTTTCTACTGCAACACAAAATAAATCTTTTGCCTCATCTAAATGATGTAGTTTTCATATTTGTTTCTAGTTTTAAAAGGGTAGCAGTGATCATTAAGAACCATCATGGATTTCTTGAGAAATGTATGTTTTACTCCAGTGATTAAACGAGTAGATCAAGGAAGTGTCATAGTAGGTTAAGGCTTAAGCAAAGAATTGAATAAGTCTCTCATGTGACATTTGAAAAGATGGAAAAATAGGCAGAACAACAATTTAGTTTGGTTTATTTGGAACTGATGACTAGTCAGACTCAGTTAATTAATGAATCAATGGCAGCCTGGAGGGAATCTCTAGTAGCAGGCCTCAGGATTATATATACTTGTCCCTGTTCTTTTCAACAATTTTGTCAATGAATTAGATGAAAACATAGCTACAGTTCTTATCATATTTGGCAGAATCCAACAACTTGGAAAGGACAGTATCACATTAAAATAATGGAATTGGGATTCAAAGTGATTTTGATAGTTTTGAAGGATGTGATATCTAATAAGATAAAATATATTAAAGATGAATAAGATCACTTGATTTCATAAACTCTATTAAATATATTTTATTTTATTTGAAACCAAATTATATATCATTAAAATATAAGGCGTGTAAAAAAAGATCTAAAAGATTTAGTGAACAGCAAGCTGAGTATGAGCTTACACACTGACATGACTACAAGAATTGATTCAGTCTTAGGCTATATGAAGAATAGTACTCAAAACATTAGATGTGTCATGCCTTGCCTCAAATAGCATCTAGAAACTTATGCAAAGTTCTAGATATTACTTTTTGAAATAGACACCATAGAGTTTTGATAAATATTTAATAATTGACTATCTGGGGATGGGGAAGATGTACATGGGACATATTTTTAAGTTTAATTTGAATTACTCACATTTCTTCGCTCACTTTTTAAAAATCTAGACAATAGAAAAAAACACAATAACCATCTGGTATTGGCTAAGAAATAGACTAGTTGATCAATGGAATAGGTTAGGTTCAAAGGACAAAACAGCCAATAACTTTAATAATATAGTGTTTGACAAACCCAAAGACCCCAGTTTCTGGGTAAGAATGCACTATTTAACAAAAATTGCTGGGAAAATTGGAAATTAGTATGGCAGAAACTAGGCATTGACCCACATTTAACACCGTACACCAAGATAAGGTCAAAATGGGTCCATGACCTAGGCATAAAGAATGAGATTATAAATAAATTGGAAGAGCATAGGATAGTTTACCTCTCAGACCTGTGGAAGAGGGAGGAATTTATGACCAAAGAAGAATTAGAGATCACTATTGACCACAAAATAGAAAATTTTGATTATATCAAATTGAAAAATTTTTGTACAAACAAAACAAATGCAGACAAGATTAGAAGGGAAACAATAAACTGGGAAAACATTTTTACAATCAAAGGTTCTGATAAAGGCCTAATTTCCAAAATATATAGAGAATTGACTAATTTATAAGAAATCAAGCCATTCTCCAATTGATAAATGGTCAAAGGATATGAACAGACAATTCTCAGACGAAGAAATTGAAACTATTTATAGACATATGAAAATATGCTTCAAATCATTATTAATCAGAGAAATGCAAATTAAGACAACTCTGAGATATCACTACACATCTGTCAGATTGGCTAGAATGACAGGGAAAGATAATGTGGAATGTTAGAGGGGATGTGGGAAAAGAGAGACACTGATACATTGTTGGTGGAATTGTGAACACATCCAGCCATTCTGGAGAGCAATTTGGAACTACCCTTTGATCCAGCAGTGTTTCTACTGGGCTTATACCCCAAAGAGATACTAAAGAAGGGAAAGGGACCTGTATGTACCAAAATGTTTGTGGCAGCCCTGTTTATAGTGGCTAGAAGCTGGAAAATGAATGGATGCCCATCAATTGGAGAATGGTTGAGTAAACTGTGGTATATGAACATTATGGAATATTATTGTTCTGTAAGGAATGACCAGCAGGATGAATACAGAGAGGACTGGCGAGACTTACATGAACTGATGCTAAGTGAAATGAGTAGAACCAGGAGATCATTATATACCTCAACAATGATACTGTTTGAGGATGTATTCTGATGGAAGTGGATCTCTTCGATAAAGAGAGCTAATTCAGTTTCAATTGATCAAAGATGGGCAGAAGCAGCTACATCCAAAGAAAGAACACTGGGAGATGAATATAAACTGCTTGCATTTTTGTTTTTCTTCCCGGATTATTTATACCTTCTGAATTCAATTCTCCCCGTGCAACAAGAAAACTGTTCGGTTCTGCACACGTATATTGTATCCAGGATATAACTTATTTAACATGTATAGGACTGCTTGCCATCTAGGGGAGGGGGTGGAGGGAGGGAGGGGAAAAATCGGAACAGAAGTGAATGCAAGGGATAATGTTGTAAAAAATTACCCTGGCATGAGTTCTATCAATAAAAAGTTATTTTAAAAAAACACAATAAATCAAGTCCTGATTTGTAGAACTTGTGTTTTTTTTTTAATGAATGTTTATACTTAAAATTTAACAATAAGTTCTCAAAAACCCAGTACCAATCTGGCACAGCACACCATTGAACTGGAGTACATCCAGAAGAGAATGACCAGAATTCTGAAGAGTCACAGAATCATATTACATAAGAGTCAGTTGAAGGAACTATGAATGTTTAGTCTTAAAGAGAGAAGACTTGGGAAGATAGTTTCAAATATTTTGGATGAGAGATAACCCTTTTTCTACTTGTTCTTATTGGGTAGAATTAGCACCAATGAATAAAAATTAGAAAGAGTCAAATTTTGGTTCAGAACATGGGGAATATTGAAAAAAGAAAAGCAAAGAAAAATCTTAATCCTAAACTAGGTAAGCCCAAGATTCCCAGGAATGCTGGATTTCCTGATTATCAGTCTTGCTTCTAGACCAGTCCCTGAAGCCAGTATTCATGGAAGCTATCCCTCTGGATATAAGACCTGGTAAATGCTTCTTCAGGTGCTGAAAACCTATACCTTCAACCACAACTGCAAAAGAAAAAGAAAGTTTTCCACAAAGTCCTTGGAACTTTAAAATGACTCCACATTAGAAACAATAAGTGTTTCATCAGGGAGAATGACATTAAAGAAGGCGCATTCATGGATGCCCATGGATGCCCATGGAAAATGGCTGGATAAATTGTGGTATATGAATGATATGGAATATTATTGTTCTGTAAGAAATGACCAGCAGGATGAATACAGAGAGGCTTGGAGAGACTTACATGAACTGATGCTAAGTGAAATGAGCAGAACCAGGAGATCACTATACACTTCAACAACGATATTGTATGAGAATGTATTCTGATGAAAGTGGATTTCTTTGACAAAAAGACCTAACTCAGTTTCAATTGATAAATGATGGACAGAAGCAGCTACATCCAAAGAAAGAACACTGGGAAATGAATGTGAACTATTTGAATCCAATTCTCCCTGTGCAACAAGAGAACTGTTCGGTTCTGCAAACATATATTGTATCTAGGATATACTGCAACATATCTAACATATATAGGACTGCTTGCCATCTAGGGGAGGGGGTGGATGGAGGGAGGGGAAAAATCAGAACAGAAGCAAGTGCAAAGGATAATGTTGTAAAAAAAATTGCCCTGGCATGGATTCTGTCAATATAAAGTTATTATAAAATAAAATAAAACATTAAAAAAAATAATAAGAAGGTGCATTCAGAATGTAAAGACCATTTACATCTGACATCTCAATAATACATTGTCTTCCCCATTAGAGTGTGAACTCCCTATTTGTTTTCTATTTGTATCATCAGTGTTTTACACATAACATAGTAAGTGCTTAATAGATGCTTTTTCATTCATTTAATCATCATTCATTCCTTCATATATGGAAGCTACCCCAACCTTCTTATCCATTAATCTTCTTTTTTTACTTCTCCATCATTCAATTTCCATTCTTGTGAGGATGATTTTTTTTTTTGTTGTTGTTGTTCAGTCATTTCAATTATATTCAACTCTTCACGACCCCATTTTTGTGTTTTCTTTTTTTTTAATTTAAATTTTATTTTATTTAATAATAACTTTGTATTGACAGAATCCATGCCAGGGTAATTTTTTACAACATTATCCCTTGCACTCACTTATGTTTCATTTTTTCGCCTCCCTCCCTCCACCCCTCCCCCCAAGATGGCAAGCAGTCCTATATATGTTAAATATGTTGCAGTATATCCTAGATACAATATATGTTTGCAGAACCGAACAGTTCTCTTGTTGCACAGGGAGAATTGGATTCAGAAGGTAAAAATTCCCCGGGAAGAAAAACAAAAATGCAAATAGTTCACATTCGTTTCCCAGTGTTCCTTCTCTGGGTGTAGCTGTCTCTGTCCATCATTTATCCATTGAAACTCAGTTAGGTCTCTTTGTCATAGAAATCCACTTCCATCAGAATACATCCTCATACAATATCGTTGTCGAAGTGTATAATGATCTCCTGGTTCTGCTCATCTCACTTAGCATCAGTCCATGTAGGTCTCTCCAAGCCTCTCTGTATTAATCCTGCTGGTCATTCCTTACAGAGCAATAATATTCCATAACATTCATATAACACAATTTACCATGCCATTCTCCAATTGATGGGCATCCATTCATTTTCCAGTTTCTAGCCACTACAAACAGGGCTGCTACCAACATTTTGGCACATACAGGTCCCTTTCCCTTCTTTAGTATTTCTTTGGGATATAAGCCCAATAGAAACACTGCTGGATCTAAGGGTATGCACAGTTTGATAACTTTTTGGGCATAATTCCAGGTTGCTCCCCAGAATGGTTGGATTCGTTCATAACTCCACCAACAATGCATCAGTGTCCCCGTTTTCCCGCATCCCCTCCAACATTCATCATTATTTTTTCCTGTCATCTTAGCCAATCTGACAGGTGTGTAGTGATATCTCAGAGTTGTCTTAATTTGCATTTCTCTGATCAATAGTGATTTGGAACACTCTTTCATGTGAGTGGTAATAGTTTCAATTTCATCATCTGAAAATTGTCTGTTCATATCCTTTGACCATTTATCAATTGGAGAATGGCTTGATTTTTTATAAATTTGAGTCAGTTCTCTATATATTTTGGAAATGAGGCCTTTATCAGAACCTTTAATTGTAAAGATGTTTTCCCAGTTTGTTGCTTCCCTACTAATCTTGTTTGCATTCGTTCTGTTTGTACAAAGGCTTTTTAATTTGATATAATCAAAATTTTCAATTTTGTGATCAGTAATGGTCTCTAGTTCATCTTTGGTCACAAATTTCTTTCTCCTCCACAAGTCTGAGAGATAAACTATCCTATGTTCCTCTAATTTATTTATAATCTCGTTCTTTATACCTAGGTCATGGACCCATTTTGATCTTATCTTGGTATATGGTGTTAAGTGCGGGTCCTTGCCTAATTTCTGCCATACTAATTTCCAGTTATCCCAGCAGTTTTTATCAAATAATGAAATCTTATCCCAAAAGTTAGAATCTTTGGGTTTGTCAAACACTAGATTGCTATAGTTGACTACTCTGTCTTGTGAACCTAACCTTTTCCACTGATCAACTAATCTATTTCTTAGCCAACACCAAATGGTTTTGGTGACTGCTGCTTTATAATATAATTTTAGATCTGGTACAGCTAGACCACCTTCATTTGATTTTTTTTTTTCATCAATTCCCTTGAGATTCTCGACTTTTTATTGTTCCATATGAATTTTGTTGTTATTTTTTCAAGATCATTAAAATATTTTCTTGGAAGTCTGATTGGTATAGCACTAACTAAATAGATTAGTTTAGGGAGTATTGTCATCTTTATTATATTTGCTCAGCCTATCCAAGAGCATTTAATATTTTCCCAATTATTTAAGTCTGACTTTATTTGTGTGGAAACTTTTTTGTAATTTTGCTCAAATAATTCCTGACTTTCCTTTGGTACGTAGATTCCCAAATATTTTATGCTATCAACAGTTATTTTGAATGGAATTTTTCTTTGTATCTCTTGCTCTTGGATTTTGTTAGTGGTGTATAAAAATGCTGAGGATTTATGGGGATTTATTTTGTAGCCAGCTACTTTGCTAAAATTATGAATTATTTCTAATATCTTTTTAGTAGAATCTTTGGGGTTTTCTAAGTATACCATCATATCATCTGCAAAGAGTGATAGTTTGGTTTCCTCATTGCCTACTCTAATTCCTTTAATCTCTTTCTCGACTCTTATTGCTGAGGCTAGTGTTTCTAATGCAATATTGAATAATAATGGTGGTAGTGGGCAACCTTGCTTCACTCCAGATCTTACTGGGAAAGGTTCCAGTTTTTCCCCATTGCATATGATGCTTACTGAAGATTTTAAATATATGCTCCTGACTATTTTAAGGAAAAGTCCTTTTATTCCTATGCTCTCAAGTGTTTTTATTAGGAATGGCTGTTGGATTTTATCAAATGCTTTTTCTGCATCTATTGAGATGATCATATGGTTTTTGTTTGGTTGGTTATTGATATAGTCAATTATGTTAATAGTTTTCCTAATATTGAACCAGCCCTGCATTCCTGGTATAAATCCTACTTGGTCATAGTGTATTATCCTGGGGATGATTTTCTGTAGTCTTTTTGCTAATATTTTATTTAAGATTTTAGCATCAATATTCATTAGAGAGATTGGTCTATAATTTTCTTTCTCTGTTTTCACCCTACCTGGTTTAGGTATCAGTACCATGTCTGTGTCATAAAAGGAGTTTGGTAGGACTCCTTCAATCCCTACTTTTTCAAATAGTTTATATAACATTGGAGTTAATTGTTCTTTAAATGTTTGATAGAATTCAGATGTAAATCCATCTGGTCCTGGGGATTTTTTCTTAGGGAGTTGATTGATAGTTTGTTCTATTTCTTTTTCTGAGATGGGAGTGTTTAGGATATTTACTTCCTCCTCTGTTAGTTTAGGCAAGCTATATTTTTGGAAGTATTCTTCTATTTCATTTAAGTTGTCGAATTTATTGGCGTAAAGTTGGGCAAAGTAGCTCCTAATTGTTGCTCTAATTTCCTCTTCGTTAGTGGCGAATTCTCCCTTTTCATTTTTAAGACTAACAATTTGATTTTCCTCTTTCCTTTTTTAAATCAGATTTACTAAGGGTTTGTCTATTTTGTTGGTTTTTTCATAGAACCAACTCTTAGTTTTATTAATTAATTCAATAGTTTTTTTACTTTCAATTTTATTGATCTCTCCTTTTATTTTTAGAATTTCAAGTTTAGTGTTTGACTGGGGGTTTTTAATTTGTTCCTTTTCTAGCATTTTTAGTTGCAAGCCCAATTCATTGACCTTCTCTTTCTCTATTTTATACAAATAGGCCTCTAGAGATATGAGATTTCCCCTTATTACCGCTTTGGCTGCATCCCATACATTTTGGTATGATGTCTCATTATTATCGTTTTCTTGGATGAAGTTATTAATTATGTCTATAATTTGCTGTTTCACCCAATCATTCTTTAGTATGAGATTATTTAGTTTCCAATTATTTTTTGGTCTACTTTCCCCTGGCTTTTTATTGAATGTAATTTTCAATGCATCGTGGTCTGAAAAGGATGCATTCACTATTTCTGCCTTACTGCATTTGAGTTTGAGGTTTTTATGTCCTAATATATGGTCAATTTTTGTATAAGTTCCATGAACTGCTGAAAAGAAGGTGTATTCCTTTCTGTCCCCATTACATTTTCTCCAGAGATCTATCATATCTATTTTTTCTAGTATTCTATTTATCTCTTTGACTTCTTTCTTGTTTATTTTGTGGTTTGATTTATCTAATTCTGAGAGTGCAAGGTTGAGATCTCCCACTATTATAGTTTTACTGTCTATTTCTTCTTGCAGCTCTCTTAATTTCTCTTTTAAGAATTTAGATGCCACACCACTTGGTGCATATATGTTTAATATAGATACTGCTTCATTATTCATTCTACCCTTTAGCAAGATATAGTGCCCTTCCTTATCTCTTTTGATTAGATCAATTTTTGCTTTAGCTTGATCTGAGATCAGGATGGCTACCCCCGCTTTTTTTACTTCACCTGAAGCATAATAGATTTTGCTCTAACCTTTTACCTTTAACCTGCCTGTATCTCCCCACTTCAGGTGTGTTTCCTGTAAACAACATATTGTAGGATTCTGGCTTTTAATCCATTCTGCTAACTGCTTCCTCTTTATGGAGGAGTTTACCCCATTCACATTTATGATTAAAATGACCAATTCTGTATTACTTATCATCTTGTTAACCCCGGTTTGTACTTTTCTCCCTTCTTACCCCATTACCTCCCTTCCCAGTATTAAGCTTGTGAGCACCACTTGCTTCTCACAGCCCTCCCTTTTTTAGTATCCCTCCCCCCCCTTAGAGTTCCTCCCCCTATCTTACCCCTTTCCCTCCCAGTTAGTGTATTCCCTTCCGCTTAGCTTATTCCTTCCCTTTTCACTTTTCCCTTCTCACTTTTCAATGAGGTGGGAGAAGTTTCACCATAAATTGAATATGTCTAAAATTTTTCTCTTAAAGCCAATTCTGAATGCAGTAAAATACTAACTATATTCATCCCTCTCCATTCTTTCTCTGAGATATAATAGGTTTCCTATGCCTCTTCATGAAATGTAGTACCCCCACTTTCCCCTTTTTCTGGTACAATGTCCTTTCCACATCTAGTTTCTAGAACAAGGTATATCTGTATTCTTTATACATCTTTATAGCCGAAATATAGTTCCCAAGATTAATCTTTACCTTTTTATATTTCTCTTGAGTTCTGTACTTGTAGATCAAATTTTTTGTTAAGTTCTGGATTTTTCATCAAAAATAGGTGAAATTCGCTTACTTCGTTGAATGTCCATCTTCTTCCTTGGAAAAAGATGCTCATTCTCGCTGGGTAAGTTATTTTTGGTTGCATCCCAAGTTCCTTAGCCTTTCGGAATATCATATTCCAGGCCTTTCGATCTTTTAGTGTGGATGCTGCCAGATCCTGGGTGATCCTTATTGTGGCTCCTCGATACTTGAATTGGGTTTTTCTAGCTGCTTGCAGTATTTTTTCCTTCGTCTGAGGGTTTTGGCATTTGGCCTCTATATTTCTTGGTGTTTTGATTTTAGGATCCCTTTCAGTAGGGGATCGATGAATTCTTTCAATGTCTATTTTACCCTCTGTTTCTATGACTTCTGGGCAATTCTCTTTGATAATTTCCTGGAAAATAGTGTCCAGGCTCTTTTTTTCATCATACTTTTCTGGGAGTCCAATGATTCTCAAGTTGTCTCTCTTGGATCTGTTTTCCAGGTCTGTTGTCTTCCCCAGAAGGTATTTCACATTCTTTTCCATTGTTTGATTTTTTTGGATTTGCTTGACTAATTCTTCTTGTCTCCTCGAGTCATTCAATTCCATTTGTTCGACCCTGATTTTCAGTGAAGTATTTTCTTCACTCACTTTTTAAAGATCTTTTTCTAATTGTCCAATTGAGTTCTTTTGTTCTGTGGAATTTTTTTCCATTTTGCCAATTTTGTTTTTTAGAGAGCTATTTTCTGTTTCTAGTTCACCAATCCTATTTTTCAAGGATTTGGTTTCTTTATCCACTCTCTCTTTAACTGACTTCTCCAGGCTCTTTTGCCAAGCCTCTCTCTCCTTTTTTCAAGCCTCCTTCTCCTTTTGCCAAGCCTCACTCTGCTTTTCCCATTTTTCTTCTAGCTCTCTTGTGAGAGCCCATTTTTGTGTTTTCTTGGCAAAGATACTGAAGTGATTTGCCATTTCCTCCTCAAGATCATTTTACAGACGAGGAAACTGAGGCAAGCAAGATTAAGTGAATTTCCCAGGGAAATCAACTAGTAAATGAATGAGGCCAGATTTGAACTTACAAAGAAGAATCTTCCTGTTTCTAAGCCCAGTGCTAGATCCACTGTGCCATCAAGCTGCCCCTAAAAATGATTGTTATTATAAGCTATACTATATATATTCCTATCACTTAGAATGGGGTCTTATTTCTTCTCCATTGGACCAAAATCACTTATAGTATCTTAAATTTCATTTCTTCCATGAAGTCATTCCTGATACCTCTTGACTACCTGATACCTGGAAACTAAAATGTCTCCAGCTTACATACATTTTGTTATCTTGTTACTTTTAATTTTACCATTTCATTTTAAGTCTACAGACAGACATTTGGAGCTGGAAGAAATCATAGAAGTTTCTTATTCCTATCTCCTTCTTTTACCAGTGAAACAACTGAGACATCACAAACTAAATGATCTGCTGAAGACCACATAGGTAGTAAGTAGAAGTTTAGGATTTTGTGCAATCTTCTCTACAATGTGTCCCAAAAGACATAGCACAGTTTTAAAGTTCAAGTTATTAAAGCTTTAAACTGCTCTAATATATTTGGGACATCCTATGTTGTTTCAATGTGCTTAGTCATTACATATAAATCCTCAGATAGACTGTCTTCCTTAAAGACAAGGATGTGTCATTTAGTACTTATATCCATAAGTTATCAAGCACAAGGCACATGAGGGCTCCATGAAGACTTACCAAATTAGACTTACTTAAATGACAACTTGGAAAGAAAGTGTAAATGTAAATGAAGTTAATCTCTCCACACTAAATGCAAGACATATTTGAGTCAAGAAGGAAGTCCTGATTGTAAACCCTAAACCTGAGCACTAGATCATAGTCTGTCTCTAATGATTTATGTGTGAAATCCCTGAGCTTATAAGGATAGGCCACATACAGACCTTGAAACAGAAACAAAGGGTAGATAATATGTAATTCTATATTTACTGCAGGAGAATGGAAACCACAGAAAATTGCACCAAGGAGATAAGACTCATGTTCTCTGGCTGGGAACCTTCTGCAAGCTTCTAGTCAGGCAGAGACTATTTAGAAGAGAGGATGCTTTCTGCTTTACCACTAATAAATAAATCACTGGTTGTTATATATTTTTAAACATCTAAATGGCACCCGAGGGCTCAGTAAAGTCTGATTTCTTTGGTCCTATTGGCATGCCAGCAATTCCCTTAATTGTATACATAATCGTCTGTGTAAGGAGTGCCATAGATTTTGCACCCTTCTGCACAGCGGGTCCCCTAGATCTGTTTTCAGTAAAAGTGGCTGGCACGGTGCAATTAAAAAAGAAATAAATCTTGCTATCTTGATGACAGTCTGTGAAACTGAAACCTGGCGATGGAGATGGTGCCAAGAAAATGGAATCTTGTATTCTTTGACAGCATAATTATTATGCTCTGTCAAATTATATGGCTTTTTTCATAAAAATCACTTAAAACCTCATGCGGATATTACTTTTGCCATCAAATATCACTCTTGGAAAAGTTAATAATTTAGGAACTTTTATATTTTAAAAAATGGCTAATTCAACAGATGCCCACATGCCATAGCCACAATAGATGATCTGTTCTTAAAAGTTTAACGTTTACATTTTAAAGAGGAGCATCAAAGAAAAGGTCAGTGCAATGAAGGGAGAATGTTTCTAGTCTGATTGCCAGAGAAGCAACATTTATTTATTCATTTGTTTGTTCACTCATTTACCAATTATTAAGTAACTCCTGTGTGTGAGAATCTTAGGATATAAAAATAAAAATGAAAAGCTATCCTTGTATATAAAAGGCTTGCCTTTTGACAATATACAGAGAAGTAAATCCAAATATATGTGAAATAAATTTAAAGTAATTTGGGAAGTGACTAATATTTGGGAGGAAATGACATTGAGCTGAGCTTTGAAGGGAGTTAGGAATTCCAAAAGTCAGAGATGAGATGCAGAGCAATATGGGGATAGTATATCTTATACAAAGACAGAGAGGTGGGAAATGAGATGTTTTCTATGCAGAATAGCAATTCAAATGCAGATAGACTAGGAGAGAATGGTTGTGAAGATGTAATATGAAATCAGTCTAGACAGGTTGAAGTCATCCTGTCAAGGGCACAATATAAGTAGAGTTTGTATTTTATCCTATAGATCAATAGCTAGTCACTGATTCTTTTTGGGCATGAAAACGATTCAACCAGACCTGTACAGTAAGAATATCAGCTATATGGACAGTGTACTGGAAGTAGACAAATATATCAGGTAGCTATCTAACCAAGATATGATGAAAACCAGAGCTAAGGTGGTGACCATCTGAATGAAGAGATGGAAACTAATGTGAAGTTGTCAAGGTGGTAAAACTGACAAAATTTGGAAACTGATCACTAAGTACAGGAATAAGGAAGAGAGAAGGCAGCTGAGTGGCTCAGTATGTGGAGCACTGGACTAGAATAAGGAAGATTTTAGTCCAAATCTGGCCTCACTTACTAGCAGTGTGACCGTGGGCAAGTCACTTAATCCTGTTTCTTCAGTTTCTCATAAGTAAAATGAACTGGAAACGGAAATGGAAAATCACTTTGGTATCTCTGCCAAGTAAACCCTAAAAGGATCATGAAGAGTCAGACATGCTTGAAAACAAGGAAACGTGAAAAACCAAAGTTGACTCTAACATTATGAACTTGGGTGAATAAATATGGTATTACTTTCTATAAAAACACTGGAAAAGAGATTTATTTCAGAGAGAGGATGAATAGCTCTATTTTTAACATGTTGAATTTGTTGTATCTATGGGAAGCCCTGTGGGAAATTTCTGATTGCCAATTGCTAATAATGAACTTGAGGTAAAAGAGAGGTTAGTGGTATATAGGATATCCCATAAATCTAAGTGCAGTTTTGACCTATGAAAGTTTGAAACTACACTAAGATTTTAAGGGTATTCTGTATCCAGATCTGAAAATCATCTATATCCATGGGAATTGATGAGATCACCTAGATATATCAGCATTGGAACCTAAGGGCAGCAGCTCTCTAGATAGGAAGACTATTGGCTTCTCAGCCATAGATATATCATTATTTTGATGTATTACTTATCCATAGTCCCATTGTCTTAGAAAATTCTGAGCAAAATCAAATGCATTGGTTTAGAAAGTGAACTCATATGTGTAAATGCCCCCATTACACGTCACCATGGTAACACCTAATAAAATCACCACCACTCTTTTTTCAAAATAAAACTTCTAAATCTAAGCCCTGAACATCTGACAGTGCTTGGTTTTGATGATATTTCAGGCATCAAACTTTTTACATTTCCTCCTGTGACATTGCATTACTAATTCCCCTCTGCACACATAGCATTTCCTGCAGTTAGAATGAGTTGTTGGGCCTCAGTAGAGAAAGTCTTGTGGGCTTCAAGATTAGATAATGAAATATATTTGGTACAAAAAAGACCTTGTCTCTATCTTGATTTATCTTTGCCTAAAGGAAATTGAAGGGGGGGGGAGGGAATTCTACATCCTGAAAAGAATTTCTGGGAGTTGAGGTGCCCCGTGTGACTTTGTATGCATTTAAACTTAGGATCTTTCATTAAAAAGTTAAATCTTTATTCTAGAGTGAAGATGAAAGCACATTTTCATACTTGATTGCTTATATTAATGGCTTATCATGATCATCAGAAAATTAGTTATATCTCCTTCCAAAGCAAGAGGAGTAGTTGGTTGTATTTTTCAAGCATATTGATAAGAATGTGCTTTAGTCTCATTTTGTAGTAGAAAGCCTCAAAATGCTTTACTCTATAAATTCAATTAACCCTTGCTTCACATTGGATAAAGGTATTAAATCAAAATCATTAAGGCCTAGCAAATGAGAAGTGAATGTTAGGTTCTGAGGTCAGAATTCTTGACCAACAGGGATTTGTGACTTATTATAGAGACTGAACTTTTGGATGAATGGCTGGGAAATAAAAAGTAGTAAACTCTGTTATCTGGCATTTTGTTATTAAAGTTTAACAAATGAATTAATGAATGAATGAAAAAAAATAAAGTGCTTACTAGATACCAAGCATGATGCTAAACATTAGGGCTATAAACAGAAAAATCAATATAGTCCCTGCTTTCAAGAGATTCCCCTAAATAGGGAGAAAAGAAAGTTCAGATATAAGACTAAAAGAAAAACTTTCAAGACAAGGGCAAGGCAGATGGCAACACTTAGTGGTCATCAGGTTCTCCTGTTCATTGGATTCTACAATATTTGAATTAGAAATGAGCATCAATCAGACTGGCCTATCAAATGGTCTTCTTGTATAACTTCTCATCTCCCATTTCTCTTTGTTTTTGAGTAAGGGTTTCCCAATCCATGGAATTACTTCAGATTCTCTTAATTATTTAGCATTTTATTCAAGTCATTAACACTTTATTCCTCTTGTAATGATTTTGGCAGTATTTTTGTGCAAATTGTTCCTGCCCCGTAGAATGTAAGCTCTTTGAAGACAAGGATTATTTAATTTCTGCCTTTGTATCCTCAGTGTCTAACGCATTGCCTCAATTAATATTCTTGGAATTGTTCAATTTAGCTGAATCCTCTCATTTTATAGAAAAGCAAACCAAGTTCTAGAAAGATATATTAGCTCAAGATTAATTAGTGTAAAACCTAGTGCTAGAACCCCCATTCTCTTGTTCTCAGACCTGGACTCTTTCCATTAGATCATCTAGGACCATTTCCAGTCATCCTGCTGTATAATTGGTCACTGGACCCAGATGGATCCAGAGGAGAAAGTAAAACTGGCACAGGCCTCCCTCACTCAAATCCAATTTTGCTTGCATGTCATGACATCACCTTACTCATATTATGGTTATCTTCAAGAACGAAGGACAAACAACAAGAACATCCTATTGTATTAGAATTATAATAGAGACAATATGGGAGCTTTGAACTTGGAGGTAAGAAAACTTTAGTGCAAATCTTATCGTGACATTTAATAGCTATATGATGTTGGGAAAGTCATTTAACACCTGTGTTCCTTGGGAGTTTCCTAGGATTTACCTGCTAAATCATGGTCAGATTTCAATGTGGGTTTGTTGAAGGAATTTGCACAGGGAAAATTGCCCACAGAAAATAAATTGCAGAGCTGTTGAATATTCCTGCATAATTGAGAGTATTCATATCATAATTGAGAACCATAATGACAACCCTGGGAGTCTGTGATATCCTGAAGTACTTCCTGAGGCATCTATTCAAAATAACCTCACACAATAGATTAATCTCTGTTTTTCCATGTAAAGCATAGCTGATAACACTATTAACCAGAACATTCAATTAAACATTCCTCAACTATGGTAAATGAGAGAATTGATGATTAATAATAACAGTAATAATAATAACCACAATTGCAACTTTGTATTATGTAATCCTTTAGAATTTTCAAAGCACTTTTGTATGTACATTTTCTCATGTATTCCTCACAGTCTTATCAGGTAGGCAGGAGTATAGAATTGGTCCAAGGTCAAGCATTTAATTATTAATAACACAGTAGGGGGGGGAGATGTTTGTGCAGAGAACACATCATACTAATTCAGCCTGATTCAGATACTAAATTGTGTAGGAATTTAAAGAAGGACAAAATTATGTTGCCCTGAGAGGGCAAGGGAATCAGAACCTGATGAGAAAGGCCACAGCATATTTTTCACCAATTGTTCATAGACTTATCAATCTATGCTTCTTCCATTAAGTGATTACTGATTTCTATGTATAACATATCAACCACTTCAGGGCCCTTACTCTAAGACCTGAGGGAGACTGATAGTACAATGAAAGTCATTTTTTCAATGTCTACTTGCAAATCCATGAGCCTCCTTTGATAGTCTCTCTCTTTTTTTTTTTTTCTTGTGTATTTTCTCTTTCCTAATCATCAGAAGATAAGCAGTGATGAAAAAATACTGGTTATAGAAGTCATGCTTAATGAGATGTAGCTTTAAAGAGTCTTCAGTCTTACTCTGAATGGCTTTAAAGAAATGTGTATATGTGTGTGTCTGCACACACATATGGATACAGGGAAATAAGAGGATAAGAAGGTTCATCTTAGAAAGGCCCTAATTATGGTTTAATTTCTGAGAGAAATGTGGACTTCCCAGAGTGCTTATGTCTCCAAGGTGTGTGTGTGTGTGTGTATGTGTGTGTGTGTGTGTGTGGTGAGAAGAGAAGAACATGTTAGCTGAAAGAGACAGACACTGGGGGGGATGAGTTGATCTTTCTTTGGGTCCCTCTTCATAAATTATCTATATCAGCTTTGAGGATACAAAAGGCTATTCAAAGAATCATCTTTCTAGGGAAAGTATAAAATTATTACAAAGTAGTTTGAATATATAGAGCTGTCAGATTTAGAGGAATCAAATGAAGAACCTGTTTTATCCCCAAGAATCTCTGTTCAGTAGAAGTTTTTTTGCCTTTTAGAGCTTACATACAACTGAAATTTTTTGACTCTCCAATACCCCAAGTTATATACTTGGGTTAAGTGGTTTACCCAGTTAAGTGACTTACCCAGAGTCATACAGCTAGTCTCAGTGGCAAGTATGAACTCAAAATTCAACACCAGCTCCCAATTCCACAGTATCCACTATGTCTAGTTATGTCTATTATCATTGTAATACCAGGGGTAGTATATTCTAATGGAAAGAACCCTGGAGTAGAGAAAAGGAGATGTGAGTGGTTGTAGTGTTAAATTTGCCACTGACTGATTTTGTATTCTTGAGCAAATCACTTCTGTTCTGACTCTTTAATACAGATTCCTCAGAGTTAGGAAGTCCTGAGTTTGAATCTCATATAAGATATGTATTGACTGTGGTAATTGCAGGCATTGTTACTTAGCCCCTTGGTACTCTGCACCAGACATAATGCCTGCAACACTATCAACCAGCTTAAAATGAAATTAGAAAAAAAATATTTAACAAGATAAATAAAAATACAATAAAACAAAGATAATATTGAATATGTACTTTTATAGTATGCAGCCTCAAGGAGTTTTCTGAGGGATTTTAGTGAATCCTGGTTCTATTTGAGTTACTGAGTTATCTGAGTTATCTGAGATAGAATTATGTTAGGAAATTCTATAACATGAAATTTTAGAGAAATTGCTAATCTTCAAACATAGTACTCAAGAGAAACATAGAAAGATAAATGGGGAGAAAATATATTATTTAAAGGTTAAATTGTTTATATCCCTAGATGGGAAACTTGTATATTGTACCTGTTGTTGGGACAGTTAGAGGGCACATACATGGATAGAGGCTATGGTTGTGAATGGACTCTGATGTGATATCAAAAATAAAAGACATTAAGGAGTAGAAAAAGGATTGTACTAAGAAAAAAGCAAAGGGAAGGTATAATGAGGCAAATTTGATCATATGAAGGGGCACAAAAGACCTATTATAATAGAGGGAATAAGGGAGGGAGAAGAGCATTGTCTGAAGCTTGATCATATCAGTTCTGGCTCAAAGAGGAAATAACTTAATCATTTAGATGGTTACAGAATTGATATTGGTAAACGTTGTTTCCTCATCTGACAGCTCCTATATTAATTTATAAGTCCATTCCCTAGTCTCTCTTCCTAAGGCAATTATCACATTATATTATGTATTAGTTGTCTACATATTTAAGTTATACTCCTCTTTTATTTTAAGTCCCTTGAAGACACAGACTATATATGACTTATCTAAACTTTCTATTATTTCCAGCATCAACAATTGTACTCTATTTACAGAAATTTCTGAATGAACAAAGATATGAGACTCCCATTGTTGGAATCTTTACAAACTGCTAATTCATTAGAGTTGATAAATTATTGCTCTGATCTTACAAGGAGATGTTTTGGGCCAGAACCTGAAACAAGGTACTAAGTAGAACTAATTGATACAATGCTTGTGTTCACACTTTACTCATTGGAGTTCACACATTTGGGAGATTTCAGGGTTTAGTATGACATATCTGAATTCATACCTCCCTTGAAGCTCTTAGGGCCAGAGAGCATGCTGGGAGATATCCCACAATCCTACTCTCTCATATATAAGAAATAGACAGAGGCTCTCAGAGGGAGTTCAGCTGAATTAGTTTGAGAGGGGAGCATCAAGTGAGTTCAGCCAGAAGCTCTTTCTTGGAAAAGACTTACTTCGGGTTAGAAAGAGTTACTTTGGAACATTGATTGGGGTCAGAGAGGAGCACTCTGGGAGGAAGCCCACAAGCCCTTTCTCAGAGGCAAGGGAGATTCATTCCATTTTCCACCTGGCTGGCTGGAGGCTGAAGGACAAACCTTTGTATTTGGAGACATTCGGAGGGAGCTCTTGGAACCAAGCAGAGAGATAGGTCTCTAAGAAAACTAACTGGGCTATATTGAAGGACACAATAAAAGATTTGAACTTTTAACACCTGGCTGCATTTGGGTGATTATTACTTTCAACTGAAACTAAGGCTGCCTCCAGAAAACCTCCCCAAGAAACCTGCTCTCCCCCAGAGAAAAACCATTATATTTTAAAAGAAGAAGATCACCACATTTTGGCACCTTGAACATGGGACTGACAGACCCCTCAGCTGATTTCAGTGGAAAAGCTCTGATCCTGATTCCAGTGGGAAAGCCTCTGATCCTGATCCATTGGAAAAGTCTCCTCAACCCAGAAATTAGGGTGAGTACAACAAAGAAATTTTGTTTAAAAAGTTAAAGTAGAATTTCAGCTAAGATGGGACAGATGTTTAGAAAACAGCCTTCTGTTTCTGTTCAAGGAAAATGTTTAGAGAGCATTGTCAAAGTTATGGAAAGCCAAGGTTTGATTATAATTTTGCAGCAGGTCACTGAACTTTTAGAAATTGTAAAGAACATATGTCCTTGTTTCTCTCTGGAAAAGGAATTGGATCTAGACGAATGGAAATTAGTAGGAGAGGATCTTTGTCAATTCTATAATAAAAATGGACCTAACTCAATTTCCAAAGACACACTTAATACATATAATTTAACACAACTGACTTTAGGAAATTTTATAAGTATTAAAATAAGGAAAAAGAAGAAACAGCAGCAGGGAGAGGTGCCAACTAAACTAGGTGAAAATCAGCAAGAATCAGATAAGAATGGAGTTAAGTACAATTCTGAGTGTGATACTTCACAGCAGGAAGAATTAGATCATTCCACATCTCATGACCCTCCCCCCTCAATTAACCCTTCATGGGTGGAGGAAGAAGGGGGAAGGAGAGAGGCAGAAACACAGTCAGCATCTCCTATGAAGCAGAATATGACAAGATTCGAAGAGGCATTAATAAAAGCAAAAAATGAAGGAGAAAATATATCTGATTTTATAAATGCATATCCTGTAATTGAAAAACTCGACTCTTCAGGTCAAAAAGAGAGAAAATACACTCCTTTTAATTTGGAAAAAATTAAAGATTTGAAAAAGGGTTGCACTCTTTATGGGGCTACATCCTCTTATGTTAAGCTGTTACTAGATAATTTGTCTTATGAAATCCTAACCCCGAATGATTGGAAATCCATATCTAGAACATATCTAGACCCTGGACAAAATTTGTTGTGGCTTTTGGAGTTTCATGAATTATGTAGGATTCAAGTCCAACACAATAGGCAAACAGGAGCTATTGGACAAATCACTTTTGACCAACTAGCTGGTGAAGGTCAGTATAGAGAGAATTCAGAACAGATTTATTATCCCATACCAGTGCATGAGCAAATTTCTAAAGCTGCAATAAAAGCTTGGAATTCTCTCCCTGGACAGAAAGATGGAAGTAAAGCTTTCACAAAAATAGAGCAAGGTCCCAATGAACCTTTTGCAGATTTTGTAGGACATTTGCAAACAGCTATAATAAGAACCATTGGAGACAATGCAGCAACAGAAATAATGACCAGACATCTGGCTAAGGAAAATGCCAATGAGGTTTGCAAAAAATTACATGGGGACTAGACAATGTTGCTCCTTTAGAGGAGATCATAAGACGCTGTGCCACAGTGGACACAAATGCTTATTATACCCAAACTATGATGAACATAGAAAGACAGGGTCCCTCTTGGCAAGGGATTACTAGAGAAACTCATAGATGTTTTCAGTGTGGAAAAGTTGGACATTTGAGAGCCCAATGTAGATATAGAGATAGAGTGAGAGGGTGGAGGGTCCAAAATGGAACCTAGGCTTTCACTGGGCCTCTGAATGTAGATTGACCCAGAGGAATGAGAGACAGATGCCAGCTCCTAGATATCAATCAAAAGACAGATGGGGCATGATAGCAGCTGAGGTTACACCCAGAGGATCTTTAGAAATTCAGGGCTCTGATGTTATCAACCAACAGAAAAGCAATCAGGATTACAGTTGGGGAGAATACAGGTCTTTTAAACTAACAGGGCAGTGTCCAGTGCAACAGTTCCAATGTAATTGCCAGATGATGAGAAGAAAATCCCCAAAGTGGTAAATAGAAGGGAATTAGATAGGTTAACTGCTTGGGGAAGAGGATTTGCTTGTGTCTCTACAGCTAGAGAAGGAATCAGATGGGTGCTAATGAGCCACATTTACCTTGTCCATCAGAGAGAAACAGAAAAAGAGAAAAAAAAACTTCAAAACAAAGGAGAAGACTTAAGAAACATCTGACACCGAAAGAGCATAGCTGACAATGAGACTTTAAAAGAACTTTAAAATCTTCATGAATCATTGGATTGCCTAACACAAAATGAGACTGTTTTAGTTCTTGAAAAACCATCAAGAACCATTGGATTCCTTGAGATGAAAAATTGTTGATGAGACTATTGCAGTACTTCAGAGCTTATAGGAATTATTGGATGCCTGGCACATGAACTAATGGACAATGGATTCCTTTTGAACTATTTCTAGGACTTATGGACATATGTAAATTCTCATGTTGATTCATGTTATTTGTTACATTACTACTAGCCTGTGTTATATTGCTATGTGCTTATGTAAATTATGTATAATGCTGCCCATATTGATGGATTTATGTATACCATGTTTATCTTACTCTCTCTAACCCGTTTTAACTCTCTTCTGAGAGAGGACTTCTGGCTGAACTCACTTGATACTCCCCTCTCACTCTAATTCAGCTGAACTCCCCCCGAGAGCCTCTGTCTGTTTCTTATATATGAGAGAGTGGGATTGTGGGATATCTCCCGGCGTGCTCTCTGGCCCTAAGAGCTTCAAGGGAGGTGTGAATTCAGATATCTCATACTAAACCCTGAAATCTCCCAAACATGTGAACCCCAATGAGTAAAGGTATGAACACAAGCATTGTATCAATTAGTTCTACTTAGTACCTTGTTTCAGGTTTTGGCCCAAAACATCTCCTTGTAAGATCAGATCAATAATCTATCAACTCTAATGAGTTAACAGTTTGTAAAGACTCTAACATACCATTATAATATGGCACTATATTATTTAAAATAACAATAGCATCGAAATAATAACAGTACATAGTTATTATTTCATGATTTGAATTAATATATATTTATCATGTTTCTTTAAAATATAGATCAATATATTAAGCTTTGATTTCACAAAGGCAGCTGATCATAAAATTAATTATTATCACCCATGTTCTTCCAAGCAGAATTTCTTGTGGTTGACTCTTGTTGTGAAAGATGGACAGAATAAAGAATGTCTTACTATCATATGGATTCATATATGACCTTTGTGAATCATGCTCCAGATAATTCCACGTAATCAAACTCTAACAAAGAATTCATCAGATTCCCAATAATGGCATTAAATGTTTTGTGATATTCTGTGATGGGCATATATATACAGTGACTATGCTTAGTAAGTACTTAACATTTTTTTTTTTCATTCATTTCATTCAGTCAAGCTTTCTTCCTGGCAGTCAAGGAGGGGAGGTCTCTTGCCCTCAAAAAAAAGTTATTTCACTTAAATGACTTACATGGACCACTAACTGGAGCCAGATAAACTTTTTGATCAGAATTATAAAGTGGAAGTAACTAGCACTTCTCCCTAATCAGTGATTCTGGGCTGGATGAATATTATTCCTTATGATGGTAGTTTTATGAATTGCCATCTTTCTGCTGTAAGGTTTTCTATTGGTCCTCAATGTTTCCTTTAGCCCTATGTATGTCCGCATTTTCTCCTATGACCCTGAGCTGTCAACCCCAAGGATTTACTGCCATCATATGCTTTTGCCCCAGGGTCCAATTTGCCTCCTGGTTCAAGTGGCAGGAAAGGAGTTTTGAGGATTAGGTATCATTAACTGGTTTTTAGTAATGTAGGATAGATTCCCCAGTAGATGCTCCGACCTCTCTTCCAGGAAGACTAAACCTAACTGGGATCCCATCATGATGCAATTGGGCCTGGGTACCCTGGCTGTGCCTTTCATGAAAAATGCCTAAAATTAGCAAGTATGTTAATATGTGTTAACCAACATATGTTCCTGAGGCCTTTTTAATAGTGCAGAAAAGCATTTCTAACTTATTGTCTTCCCTACCATTCCACTGAATTTATTCTATACTGTAGAATTCACAGTTACAATTCTGCTTTCAAGCTTGTAACTCTAGAAATCTTATTACCTAATAGTATGACTACATATTTTTATAGAATTTCCAGGCAAAAAAAGATGAGTTGACATAGTATTCAACAGCTGAAAGAGAATCCAAAGCATTTGAGCAGGAGACGCTGGGTATCTGACATTTTATTGAGAATCAATTGGCTCACATCCAATGTCCTAGAAATAAAAGTTTCACAAGTCAAACATCAAAACTCAGGTATTGGATGTGGACTGGACCTAAACTATATGTAGACATCTCTATAATCAATCTGCTAAAATCAGTATTCTAGCCTGTCCTGATCTTTTTTGTAGTCTGGCTTTTAAAAACTTTTTTCTAGAGAAGAAATTCAAATTGAATCTTTAACATTAAACTTAGCAGTAATAAGAATGGTCTTAAACATGGGTTCAAAAAATTGATTTCAGAAATACAAGATAGGGATGGCATGCTTAAATTGGTTGTTTGGAAAAGGTGGGGGTTTTAGTGGATTATAAGTTCAATATAAATCAATAATGTAATATGGAAGTCAATAAAAAAGTTATCTGTGACTAAATAGTGTTCGGGGATGAGAATATAATAGTCCATCCACATACTTCCCTGGTCAGACCACATCTGCTCTGTTGCATTATATTCTGGGCAGCATACTTTAGGGAGGATATATTTTATAGGCTGAAAAAAGTCCAGAGGCAGTAAACTAGGATGGTGATAGATCACAAGTTGTCTCCAGAAGAACTATTGAAAGAAACTCTCTTCTAGAAAAGAAAGAAGTCACAGGGAATGTGATAACTGCTTTTAATTATTTGAAGGTCTGTCATATGTGGGGAAAGGGAGCAGGCTAGTTCTGGCTGATTTCAGAGGGGAGCACTAGGAGTTATAGGTTATAAATACTGCCAAGAGAAAAATTTAGACTTCATAACATCTAGAGCTATCCACAAATGGAATGGAATGGATGTATTTTGGAGAGTAGGGAATGCAGGAGGTTACCCATATACAAGAAGTCTTTAAGCAAAAGCTGTGGATGACCTTTTATTGACTTTCCTTATAAAGGAGTTCACCTTTTTCTGATAAAGGTTTTATTTCCAAAATATATAGAGAATTGACTCTAATTTATAAGAAGTCTAGCCATTCTCCAATTGATAAATGGTCAAAGGATATAAATAGATAATTCTCAGATGAAGAAATTGAGACTATTTCTAGCCATATGAAAAGATGCTCCAAGTCATTATTAATCAGAGAAATGCAAATTAAGACAACTCTGAGATACCACTATACACCTGTCAGATTGTCTAGAATGACAGGGAAAGATAATGCACAATGTTGGAGGGGATGTGGGAAAACTGGGACACTGATACATTGTTGGTGGAATTGTGACTCCATTCTGGAGAATGATTTGTAACTATGCTCAAAAAGTTATCAAACTGTGTATACCCTTTGATCCAGCAGTGTTACTACTGGGCTTATATCCCAAAGAGAGTTTAAAGAAGGGAAAGGGACCTGTATGTGCAAGAATGTTTGTGGTAGCCCTCTTTGTAGTGGCCAGAAACTGGAAACTGAGTGGATGCCCATCAATTGGAGAATGGCTGAATAAATTATAGTATATGAATATTATGGAATATTATTTGGCTTCCTTGTCATAAGAAATGACCAGCAGGATAATTTCATAAAGGTCTGGAGAGACTTACATGAACTGATGCTGAGTGAAATGAGCAGGACCAGGAGATTATTATATACTTCAATAACAATACTATATGATGATCAACTCTGATGGACATGGCCCTTTTCAGCAATGAGATGAACCAAATCAGTTTGAATAGAGCAGTAATGAATTGAACCAGCTACACCCAGTGAAAGAACTCTGGGGGATGACTATGAACCACTACATAGGATTCCCAATCCCTCTATTTTTGTCCACCTGCATTTTTGATTCCTTTACAGGTTAATTGTACACTATTTCAAAGCCTGATTCTTTTTGTACAGCAGAATAACTGCATAGATATGTATACATATATTGTATTTAACTTATGCTTTAACATATTTAACATGTATTGGTCAACCTGCCATCTGGGGGAGGAGGTGGGGGGAAGGAAGGGAAAAATTGGAACAAAGGGTTTTGTAATGTCAATGCTGAAATGTTACCTGTGCATATATCTTGTAAATATAAAGCTATAAAAAAAAGTTCACCTTTCACACCCCCCCCCCCATATATACACATACACACACAGAGATATATATATCTATATATATACACACATATCTTAATATTCTGATCTTGGCATTTAAACATTGATAAATGTCCAAAGGAGAAAAAAGTTCCTTCCATAATGAGTTTTGATATATGCTACATAACTCTCTATCTGAAGTGATTTTGAATCAGAAGATCAAATTTGGAGAGGTGCAAGAGGTCTCAGAAAACAATTAAACTTTTTCAGTTTACAGGTGGTCTTATAGAAATTTTACCTATTGAAAACTGAAAAGTTTTATTCTGATTCAGAGAAATTAAAAAGCTCAAAGTATCTTAATTAATCAATGGCAGCTGGGAGTAGAAATAAAAAGGAGTTCTTACTCCCAAATCAGGACTGTTTTCACTAAGCCAGTCACTCCTCCATATTGCTTTCTGCCAAGAAACAGATGGTCAGCATGAGAGAGGAGAATATTATGACCTCTTGAGTCACTTTCCAGGCCAAGCATTCTGTTACTGAAAATTGTGATGTTTAAAACCATTCCTGAACTTTTTGTAGTAGCAAAAACTAGAATAAAAGAAAAACAATATAAACAATGACAACAATGGAAATGGAAAGAAAAATAACAAAACAATTGGAACTTGCTATGAAAATATGACCGAAGTTGGCTTGCAGAAGATATATGAGAATTTATCTCCCTCCCTTTTAAGTAGAAGTAGGAAAATATGGATGTGGAAAACTGTATGCAATGTTGGACTTAGTTGAAATATTGATTATTTTTGCTTAACTCATTTTTTCTTCTGATTTCAATAAGCTTAGTTAACTCAACAAGCATTTGTTAAACTTTACTATGTGCTAGGCATTATGCTCAGTACTAGGAATACAAATATAATTTTTAAGGGATGGTTCTGTGAGAAAGGGAGAAGAAATCATATTGGAAAGTGTAGATCATATAAAAAACAAAGAATGTCCACTTTTTAGAAATCTAACTAAAAACAATTAAAAAATTCTTGTTGAAAGTTTCTAACAGACCCTCCAGGAAGGCAGAGGCTTGTGAACCACATTGTAGCTTTATCTAAGATCAAGGAGAAATGTGGGACTTTTGTTTTTTACTTTAGTAACTTGACCAATCACAGATTTTATTTTAGAATTATCAGGGATTGGCACCCAATACAACAAGAGAATTAGAAATGGTGTAGTATAATTATCAATTGAAGAAATTAACTTGAGAAAATAAGGTCATGGGAGAACAGAAGGAAGAGAAGGGAAGAAAGAGAGAGAGACAAGACAGAGAGACACGGAGAGACAGACAGAGAGGAAGGAAGGAAGAATGAAAGAGAGTAAGAAAGAGATAGATGGATGGAGAGACAGACACACAGACAGAGAAATAGAGACAGGGAGAATTAATGAATTTTTGAATGACTACCTGTGCAAGAGATATTAGATATGTTTTAATTAGACCCAGAAGATAGATCTAGGGACAATGCTTTTCTTATTTGGATCCAACACAGACCAGTCCTCTAGTAATTGAGCTTCTATTATGATACAAAATGGGATACTTTTAGGTCATTCAACAACTAACAACAACAACAACAAAATCTTTACTTAGTCATAGCAAGAATAGAATATTCAACAAGGATGGGCAATGAAAATCTCTTGAGTTGATTTAGTTGAGTAAATTTTCCAGCATGATCCACAAGTCAAGCATCTGAGAGTCTCTCCAGCTTCTCATGATTGTAATGAAGTGACATTGACAACATGAATCTTTGGTACTCTGAGCCAACCAAGTCTCAAGGAATGTCTTAATAACAGCCTAGCCTGAAGTATGAGAAGAGGTTAAGATGTTGTTCCTATCCCAGATGGGAAAATTCATTATAAGGAGAAACATTTTAACTAGAGGAACTCTTCCAAAGGAGTTCAGAAGATCTTTTCACCAGAAGATCTTTATAAGAGAATAAATGAGTACTTCTCAAAGATATTCTAAAGACCATTCCTATTTAATTATAGATTCAAGTGAATGATCTCTAAGGTCTCTTACAATTCTGAGACTCTATGATTTTTTGATTGAAACTCTATTTGCTATTTTTAAGAAGCTGAGGTAATCCAGTCACTTTCTCTTAGTTTCTTTTTCTCTGTCTCTCTGTCTCTGTCTCTCTGTCTCTATCTCTGTCTCTCCCCCAACATCCTCACCCCAAGCCTTCCCCCAGTTAGCTCTTCATGCTGCAGCCCAATTCTTTTTCCTTTTGTTGTTTTGTGTAGCTGCTATTTCTTACACACATCTACTCAGGACCTCACAGAATTAGTTTCTCTCCCTAATCTAAATGGAATACAATATAACTTAAGAATTATTTGTATACTTGACTTACTTCAATAAGAATTAGCCTTTTCAGGACCTTAGTGATCTTTTATTTTCTTTTCTTACCAATCAACTAGCTAGCATCCATCAAATGCCTTTCATGTGTCAGGCCCTATGCTAAAGGCTGGAAATACAAACATTAAAATAATACAGTTACTGAGTTAAAGAAACAGATATTCTAATACAAGAAACAGTATCAACTATTTAACAAGCATTTATACAGTATTTACCAGGTGCAAGGTATTGTGCTAAGCAGTGGGTATACAAATACAGTCCCTGCCCTCAAGGAGTTTATATTCTATTGTGTGTGTGTGTGTGTGTGTGTGTGTGTGTAATAATGATTGTAATATAAATGTATGTAATATACATGTAATGTAAATGAATGTAATATAAAAATGTGTATACACAAATCCATTTTATATTCAGTTATTTCAGTTGTGTCTGACTTTTAATGATCCCATTTGGGGTTTTCTTGGTAAAGATACTGGAGTGGTTTGCCATTGTCTTCTCTAGTTCATGTATAGATGAGGAACCTGGATCACGTGTAAAAACATCAAGAAGACTAATTTGACAAGATCATATAATGCAAGAAAGAAAATGATGCAAAATTGGAATAGAATAGGTAAATTGAGGATAGATTGTAGAGGGCTTTAAATGCCAAAAATTTAGTAGGGGCCATAGATAGCCACTGAAAGTGCAGTAAAAGAAGGCATCTGTACCTGAGTAAATCTCTTTGGGAGTTGTATAAGGAACAAATGGAAGAGGCAGCAAAATCAAATACGAGATCATTGCTAGGCAAAAGTAAGAACCTGTACCATGGTGGTAGCTATATGAAAAGAGAGAAAGTAATAGATGGGAGAGAGATTGTGAAGGTTGATTTGGTAAGTGAGTTATGTGAAGCAAGAGGGACTGAAAAATCAAGAATGATACTTGGATTGCAAATCTGGGTGATTAGAAAGGTGACAATGTCCTCTAAGAAAGTAAGAAGTTCAGAAGGCAAATTATCCACTTGTATAAAGAATGATTGACTTGTCTGGGGAAGAGAGCAGGTTGTAATTTTCTGCATCTCAAATGTTGTTAGTTGTCTGAGTAGCTAAATCTGCCTACACACTTGTCAACCCACTGTAAGTAAACGTGGTGTTTGCTTAACAGTGCATTTTATTTTGTTTCAATAATGAAGATACTCTCTCCAATGAAAAATACAATGAATTAGATGGGACAGCTGCTTAGGGCAGATGTGATCATGTTAATGACAGAAAATATTCAATTTTTATTTTTGTGGTAAATTGGGAAGAGAACAAGATAGGATGTCTCCTAGTTTTGACTTGCTGTGGTGATAATTATACTACTCAAAAGGTAAAGGAGGCAAGCAGAGGAAATGATGGCTCGAACTAAATTTGAACCATGGAGAGAAACTTATTGCTAAAATAAATATTATGGGAAGCTAGAGGAAAATGTGACCATACCATCTTGGACTTTGTCAATGAGGAAAGTGAGAAAAGTGTTACTAAGGAAGGGGAAAGTAAAATTGAGTCTGATGCTTATTATACATTTGAAGAAAGTGAATTTCAAAGAGCTTAGAATTAGGATTGAAGTGATCCTTGGAGCCTATGGGGGAAGTTGGATCCAGAGGGATGGGATGCTCTCTAGGAAGAAATTCTTTTTTCTTTTTTTTTTTTAATTTTATTTTATTTAATAATAACTTTGTATTGACAGAATCCATGCCAGGGTAATTTTTTACAACATTATCCCTTGCACTCGCTTATGTTTCGTTTTTTCCCCTCCCTCCCTCCACCCCCCCCAAGATGGCAAGCAGTCCTATATATGTTAAATATGTTGCAGTATATCCTAGATATAA
Source organism: Antechinus flavipes (assembly GCF_016432865.1). Taxonomy (NCBI): domain Eukaryota; kingdom Metazoa; phylum Chordata; class Mammalia; order Dasyuromorphia; family Dasyuridae; genus Antechinus; species Antechinus flavipes. The sequence goes on along the minus strand of NC_067399.1, from coordinate 586,926,831 downwards.
TACATATTTGCAGAACCAAACAGTTCTCCTGTTGCACAGGGAGAATTGGATTCAGAAGGTAAAAATAACTCGGGAAGAAAATCAAAAATGCAAATAGTTCACATTCGTTTCCCAGTGTTTCTTCTTTGGGTGTAGCTCATTCTGTCCATCATTTATCCATTGAAACTCAGTTAGGTCTCTTTGTCATAGAAATCCACTTCCATCAGAATACATCCTCATACAATATCGTTGTCGAAGTGTATAATGATCTCCTGGTTCTGCTCATCTCACTTAGCATCAGTCCATGTAGGTCTCTCCAAGCCTCTCTGTATTCATCCTGTTGGTCATTTCTTACAGAACAATAATATTCCACAACATTCATATACCACAATTTACCCAGCCATTCTCCAATTGATGGGCATCCATTCATTTTCCAGTTTCTAGCCACTACAAACAGGGCTGCTACCAACTTTTGGCACATACAGGCCCCTTTCCTTTTTTTAGTATCTCTTTGGGGTATAAGCCCAATAGAAACACTGCTGGATCAAAGGGTATGCACAGTTTGATAACTTTTTGGGCATAATTCCAGATTGCTCTCCAGAATGGTTGGATTCGTTCACAGCTCCACCAACAATGCATCAGTGTCCCTGTTTTCCCGCATCCCCTCCAACATTCATCATTATTTTTTCCTGTCATCTTAGCCAATCTGACAGGTGTGTAGTGATATCTCAGAGTTGTCTTAATTTGCATTTCTCTGATCAATAGTGATTTGGAACACTCTTTCATGTGAGTGGTAATAATTTCAATTTCATCATCTGAAAATTGTCTGTTCATATCCTTTGACCATTTATCAATTGGAGAATGGCTTGATTTTTTATGAATTTGAGTCAGTTCTCTATATATTTTGGAAATGAGGCCTTTATCCGAACCTTTAATTGTAAAGATGTTTTCCCAGTTTGTTGCTTCCCTACTAATCTTGTTTGCACGTTCTGTTTGTACAAAGGCTTTTTAATTTGATATAATCAAAATTTTCTATTTTATGATCAGTAATGGTCTCTAGTTCATCTTTGGTCACAAATTTCTTTCTCCTCCACAAGTCTGAGAGATAAACTATCCTATGTTCCTCTAATTTATTTATAATCTCGTTCTTTATGCCTAGATCATGGACCCATTTTGATCTTATCTTGGTATGTGGTGTTAAATGTGGGTCCTTGCTCTAGGAAGAAATTCTAATGACAAAGACAAACAATTCCAGAGAAGAAAAGGGAGAGTTGTCAGAAGAGATTGATGCAGATACATAAAGAACTCATTGAATTTAGCTTGGGGGTGGGGGTTGAGGAAGAACTAAACAGAAGGTGGAGACAATGGTAGATAACTGATAAGAAATACAAAAGATTGTGTCTATAAGAAAGGTGTCAGAAACAATAAAATTCAGAATGAATTGACACTAATGATGAATAGTAAGTCCAGAAAAAAAGTCCTTTCTGAACTATGTCTCAAAAGAAACTTTACAAAAGGTATAGGGCTCTAGGTGGGGGTGGGTAGTATGATGACAATGAAGGGCAGCAATCAAGTTTTTTTTTTTTTTTTTGATAAAGAGAACTAAGATGGTTTTAAGAGAGTTGAAACATTTGCCTAATAAGCAAATATACAAGTCACTTAATTTCAATAACTTCAGTTCTCCAGATCTAGGTGAATAACATACCTAGATAATAAAAGATTTTATAGAAGTCTACCCTGATTCCCTGAATTGCTAATACCTTCTTTTGGAAATAATTCTGCATTTTGTATTGTAATGCCAGAGAAACTGAGCAAGACAGAGGTTAGAGACCAATTCAATAGTTTATTAAATGGAGAGAGATACTGAGACCAGATGGATTTTGGTCCCAGGGGACTATCATCTCAAAGAATCCAGCCCTGAGTACTGGGACAGCAAGCTTTTTGTAGGATAACAAGAACAGTGACATAATGGGGGAGGTACCTAGGTGGGGATAACCTAATGGTGGGGGAGGCCCCTAAGATGACACAATAGAGGGAGGTTACTGATATTCTAATGACATCTAAAATGGATAAACCTTTATCCTGTCAAATATTAAGAAGGAATGTCTATAGCCTAAAGATATAAAACCTTCATCTCATCAACCACTTAAGAGAGAATGATTATAACCTGGGGTTTTGAGGTAGAGCAACTGAGGTAGACCTTTATCTCATCAAACATTAAGAGGGAAAGGTTATAACCTGAAGCACAATAACTAAATAGGACAATTGGAGAAACTGGGTCACGACATTAAAAAGAGAACTTTGGCACAACAGTATTTTAGCTAATTTTGTCTATTCTATCCCTCCACCCCAAATAAAATATGAGTGATGACATCGTAGCAATACCTAGTTCAAAATAAACATGTGACAAATTCACAATGACCATTCTCTCTGGCAAAAAGCAGGTTTATTTAGGAGAAGAGGTTACAGACAAAAACAAGAGGTGAAATAGACATCTAGGATGGGTGGCAAATATGAAATAAAATTAGGAGAGCATATAGTTGGCAAGAAAAGACAAATTCCCTAAGGGCATAGGTGAAAGGAAATATTCCATGAAGTAGGAGAAAGCCACTGACTGGCAGATTAGGTCCATAGACTTTAGCAGACTAATTAGCAGACTCTATAGGGTAAGGAGCCATTAAGGGGAAGTAACTATGAGGGAGAGAAAGACTACCTCATAGTGGGCTTTGTCCTGTAGAGATCTTGGCAAAGATCTTCATCATAAGCAGATCTTTTTATAGGGGAAATATATCCTTGGAGTTTTCTTTGGAAAAACCGGAGAAGTAAAGGCAGGAACTCAGAGGGAAGGGAAATCAAAGAGCTAGATGGAATGCACCTGGCAGACAGGTCTCAGATCTGTTTAAAGATATGCTAATCAATATCTCAAAAGTTGTTTTAAAATGCACAGAAGTTTGAGTGATAGACAAAAGAATTCCATCCTCACAATCACTCTATACTAACTGGATAGTCTGGGAACTGGTTATACCTGATAATAGCCATTTGGGCTTCTTCCTACCAGGAAAAGAGATTAAGATATCATCATGAGCACCTTGAGAGCAGGGATTCTTTCATTTTTGTACAATATTGGAATCCCATTAGAAAGAATTTCTTCATAGATATCATCCCTTTCCCCTCAAAAAGGAAAAAAAAAAGAAAAATATAACTATATACTTATTTATCCATAAAGCAAAAAAAGGAAAATAGTTAAGCAAAAAAGCCACTTCAATTTCTGAATTTGACAGTGTATGCTTGATGAGTTTAGATTGAGGGTGGTCAGGAAACCAAAATGAAATTAGGATCCCTGGTGGTCAGGGAGTTAGGTTAGTGGCAGGTTCGGGGTTCAGGGAACCAAATAAAGAGGTTTGGCTCCCCTAAATTCTCTTGGGATTTGGGACATGGTACAGAGTTTTGGGAACCCCCCCCTTCTGGCTGCACACAGATCTTTGGCAAAGTAATTTACAAACCAGAAAAGCTACACTGATAAAAAGAAGTTTATTATAGGGATAGGGGGTCAGCTTTTGCTATGCATGAATAGAAAGGCTGAATTCTGTAGTGGCAAAATCCCAATAGAAAGATATAAAGTCTTGTTAGGGAAATAGGTGAGGATAAGGGGGTAACACTGGAAGAGAATATTATCCCAGTGGACAGAGATTTCCTTGGCATGGCCTGGCATATTAGATCCTCTTCAAGGAAAGGATTATCATTGCCATTTTAATAATTGAAGTCTTTGGCTATAAGCAAGGCCTGCTCCTCCTCCCGATGAGGCTGGTGGGTGGAGTTTGAGGTGGAATCGAATAGAATATTTTCAATTCAATAGGGTTGGAATTTTTTAGCTCAGGACTCAACCAGTCCCACCTGGATAAATCACTTTATCTGATTCCCTGGAGTGGTCTCTCACACAGGCAGGATTGAAAGAGAATCTCTCCTTTAAGGAGCTTCAAGTGCTTTAACTCATGGCTCATTCCCAAAGTCAGAGAGAGAAAGAAAAAGAGTTTCAGGGTCCCATCATTCCGACCCTTTGATGGAGTTCAAATTTAGTCTTGGATACTTATTAGCTGTGTGTTGCTGGGCAAATCATTTAGCCTCTTTTTGCCTCAGTTTCCTCAACTGTAAAATGGGAAAAATAACAGCACCTATATCCCAGGTCATTGTGAGGGTGTAAAATGTAATATATGATGTGGGGTTTTTCACCAAATGATGTGGCAGGCACCAAAAGTTAGATTATGTTGTAATGTCAGAGAAACTGAGGCAGAATAGAGATTAGAAAACAATTTGATTATTAATTTATTGGAGAGCAAATCAATTGACTGGATAGGACTCTCATCTCAAAGTATCCAGCCCTGAATGTCAGACAGCAAGATTTTTATAGGATAACAAGATCAGTGACATAATCAGGGGAGGTACCTGATAGGGATAACCTAATGGGGGGAGGCACCTAGAATAACATAACGGAGGGAGGTACTGGAGAGGTTACTGATATTCTAATGCTGTCTAAAATATAAAACCTTTATCTTGTCAAACATTAAGAAGGAGTGTTTATAGCCTGAAGATACAAGACCTTTATCTCATCAAATATTTAAGAGGGCATGATTATAGCCTGGGGTTTTGGGGCAGAGCAACTGAAGTAGGACAATCTCAAGGAGACTATGGCATAACAATGTGGAGAATTCACAGTGGCCATTATTTTTGGGAAAAGGTAGGTTTATTTAGGGGAATAAGTTACAGACAAAAGGAAGGGATACAATGGACCCCCAAGGAAGGGTTACAATAGATCCCAGAAATGGTAAATTTGAAATAGAATGGGAGAACATATGAAAAGTAAGTTCCTCAGTGGGAATCAAAATTACACAATAGAAAGGGAGCTCCCCATTGTGGTTGGGGCATGGCATTAGCTGGCAGGCTAATTCTTCCAAAACTCCTAGTATTCTAAAAGAGTTAGCTGTAAGGAGAAATAGAGTTGGAAAGCATAAGTGTAGTTGGGGAAGATGGCCCAAGTAGGTTTTGTAGGGAAAATTTAATTTCAGGGACATGACTGGAATTTCTACAGAGGGTGGGTCTCAGGAGTTTGACAAAACTTGGATTTCAGACTGAACCAGACCCCCAAAGCAGGGGACATGGAGCTAAACTGATCTCTAGAAGAGCCTTCTGCCTGCTTGCCCCAGGGATCAATTCCTCTACTAACCACACCTACCATGAAGACTTTAAAGAGCTTAACACAGAGCCTGATACCTAGTAGTTTATAAATAGTTGTTCTTTCTTCCCTTCCTCTTTTCTACCAAAAGAAAGAAGAGCTAAATTCCATGATTTGTTCTACAGAGCCATAATTAGCTGCTGTAATTACTCAGATAGAATTCAGCTTAATTTTAATGTTATTTTTCATTTGTTTGCATTTTCATGTTTGTACAACTACCCTTCTGGTTCTATTTATTTCACTCTGTATCACATACTAAAAATCCTCTCCTATTCCTCTTAATTCTCCATATCATGTCTTCCTGGACAGCTAAGTGGCACCATAGTACACAGAGTGCTAGGTCTAAAGTCAAAAAGACTCACCTTCCTGAGTTCAAATCCAGCCTCAGACATTTACTAATTGTATGATCCTGGACGAATCACAAAACTCTGTTTGCTTCAGTTTTCTCATCTGTGAGATAAGCTGGAGAAGGAAACATCGAATCACTTCTATCAAGAAACTGCCCAAGGAGGTCATAAAGAGTTGGAGGTGATTGAAAAATAATTAAACAACAAGAACAAGCTTTCTGCCTACTCAATAATATTCCATGAGAGTCAGTCTACCATTTGTTTAGCATCCTACAATGGTTGGCCTCTACTTTGTTTGCCATTCTTTGCTATTATATAGAAGGCTGCTTGGAATATTTTGGTAAAAATTAGACTTTACTGCCTTCAACTTCCTTGGGTATATTCCCAGTAGGAAGACTGCTGAGGCAAGGGGAATAAACAATTTAGTCACTTTTCTTTCCTAATTCCAAATTGTTTTCTAGAACAGTTGGATCAATTCACAGCAAGCACAATTAGACAAAACCACCATTTAGAAGGAATGTTGCTCTTTTGTATGTTTGCTTCTGAAGTGTTTTGTGCCACCATCAGCCTTGATTCCAAGAATTTCCCAGTCATATTAGCCTGCGCAGCCGAAAAAACAGGACGACAGCATGTCAGTTTCTATCTGCTTTAGACAATTAACCAAGTAATTCAGGCAAAAATTGTCTTTCGCCTGGATTCCCCTGATAATTGTCCCAGTCCTTTCTTTTGTGTGGGTGAGATGAGCCTGACCACAGAATGCTACTGAAAGGAAGATCAAAAGTACCATTTTCTCCCAATCTCTTTTACAAGTATCTTAAGCTTTATCTAGGAAAGGCAAAAACAAAAAATAAAATATGAACCTAAGTAGCAAAAAAGATAGTAGAAGAGTATAGTATGCTGGGAAGAGCTCTGAGGCCAAAGTCAAAAGATTTGGATTCTAGGTATGGACCTCCTATGAAATTGCTATCTGCCTCAGCCAGTATACTTCACCTCTCTTGGCCTCAGGTTTCCCATATGCAAAATGAAGAAATAATATTGCATGATCTCCTGTTATTCCACAGTGTCCTGGAATTGTCCTACCTCAGTTATTCTGCCCCAATTCCCAGGCTCTTACACCACCCTTCCCTATTAAACATCAGAATATTTGATAAGGATAAAGATCTTATATTTTAGAATATCAGGTGCCTCTCTCCATCCCAATTTATCAGAATATCAGGTGCCTTTCTCTATTTCAATTTATCAGAATATCAAGTGCCTCTCCCCAGCTCTGGTGCCTCTCCCCATTATCTCATTGTTCTTGTTACCCTATAAGCTTTGTACCCCACATTCGATACTGGATACTAGGAGATGAGAGTCTGATCTAGTCAATTAATTAACTCTCCAATAAATTAAATTATTATAACTCTCTAACTTCTATCTTGCCTCAGTTTCTCTGGCATTACACTCCAAGGTCTCTTCTAGTTCTAATTCTCTTTGCAGTTATAATCACAACCATTGCAGCTTTACAAAAATTCAGCCTACATGAGTAAAATACTATTTATTAGAGATTCTTCTCAAACAAAATAGAAGAAAGGAAAAAAAAGAGAGAACATTAAAACTGAGAAATACTTTGGAAATAGTCATGGACTGTCAACTAAAAGGATCTGAGATTTTGAAATGGTGAGGAGAAAGAAACAGAGAGACAGACATAGGGGGAGAGGAGATGGGAGAGAGAGAGAAAGAGAGAGAGAGAGAGAAAGAGAGAGAAAGAGAGAGAGTAATGCCTGAGAAACTGAGCAAGACAGAGATTAGAGGACAATTTAATAGTTTATTAAACGAAGAGATTTACTGGGATCAAATGATCCATGTTTGGTCCTAGGGCTGCACAAGATTATCATTTCAAAGAACCCAACTCTGAATGTCAGACAGCAAGACTCTTTTATAGGATAACAAGAACAATGGCATAATGGGGGAGGTACCTGGATGGGGATAACCTAGTGGGGGGAGGCACCTAGGATGACATAATGGAGGGAGGTACTGGAGAGGTTACTGATATTCTAATGATGTCTAAAATGGATAGACCTTTATGCAGTCAAACATTAAGAAGGAATGATTATAGCCTAAAGATATAAAACCTTTATCTCATCAAATAAGGTTAGAACCTGAGGCAGAGTAACTAGATAGGACAATTGGGAAACGGGGTCAGGACATTAAAAGGGAACTGTGTCACAAGGAGAGAGAGAGAAAGAGAGAGAGATTAGCATTTATTTAACTTTTACAAAGTGTTAGGCACTGAGGATATAAATATAAAATTAAAAAGCCTCTGTCCTCAAGGAGCTTACACTTCAGTCACAAAGAGAGACAAGAAGAAAATGTTATCATTAAAGCAAGTTAAAGTTCCTGGTTTCTTGAAGACTTCTTAGAGAATGAAACATTTAAAAAAAAAAGAAAAAAAGGTTAGATAAGTAAAAAGAGTCAATGAGTTTTTGTTCAAGAACAAAAGGCTCACTGAGATAGAAACATGCTTTAAAGGAGGGTAGATGATTGTCATATGAAGATTGTCCTCAAGAAGACTGCTTGGTAAAGAGGTGGATCCCCTTGGAAATGATATCTTGTGTTATCCCAGGCCTTATGGATGACATAAGATACTTATCACTCATTGAAGAATAGAAGTCATAATTCCTGGCCACAAGATGCTTATATTCATAGAAAGTAGAAGCAAAAGATCTCAAGAAGACAATCCACTCTAACCACCTCGTTTTACAGATAAGAAATTCTTGGTTAATGAGGGACAGTGACTTTATAAGGTCATACAGGTCAATGACAGAGCCAAAACTGGACTTTGGGTTTTCTTTCAGCCTAGTGACATTTCTAGTGGGTGAATAGGACATGCATATATTCCTGAAACATATAAGAAAGGGGGTAAGAAGACACAAAAAATGAAAATAAATGAAAAAGAAAGATATACCTAATAGTTGCTGCATGAAGGCTATATGTAGTTAGTGTCAGAGCTCCTAATTGGGATTGAATTCTGAGAATTTGGGAGGGGTTAACTGAGGAAAAGAGTGGGAAAAAGTTTAGAAATTCATGTTGAGAAAAATGAGAAATAGACTTCTTGAGGAATTTGCCTTGAACCAACAGCTTCTCCAGAGGATTGGGGAAATTTCAGCTGTGTTAGATTATTTAAATCTGAGAAACAAAAGCTACAAATCTGATTCAAGGGCTTGGGGAAAATAAAAGCATTTTGGAAAGAAAGTGATAAACTCCCAAGTTGCCTATCTGCCTGTGGGCCACAGACACCAGCAACTTCTGTGTAATCACTAAAAGAATGAAATGGTTTTTATTTTTTATTAAAGCTTTTTATTTACAAAGCATATACATAGATAATTTTTTTGACATTGACCCTTGCATAACCTTTTGTTCCAAATTTTCCCCTTCTTCCCCTATCCCCTCCCCTAATTGGCAAGTAGTCCACTACATGTTAAATATGTTGAAATGCATGTTAGGTCCAATACATATTACATATTTATATAGTTATCTTGTTGCACAAGAAAAATCAGATAAAGAAGGAAGAAAAAGAAAAAGAGAAAGAAAACAAAATACAAGCAAATAACAATGGAGAGAGTGAGAATGCTATGTTGTGTTCCACACTCTGTTCCCATGGTTCTCTCTCTGGGTGTAGATGGCTCACTTCATCACTGAACTAGTGGAACTGGTTTGAATCATCTCAGTGTTAAAGAGAGCCATGTATCAGAATTGATCATCATATAGCCTTATTGCTGTATATAATGATCTCTTGGTTCTGCTCATTTCATGCTCATTTCACTTAGCATCAGTTCATGTAGGTCTCTCCAAACTTCTCTGAAATTATCCTGCTGGTCATTTCTTATGGAACAATTATATTCCATAGGATTCATATACTATAATTTATTCAGCCATTTTCCAACTGATAGGCATCCACTCAGTTTCCAGTTTCTTGCCACTGTAAAGAGGGCTGCCACAAACATTTTTGCACATGTGGGTCCCTTTTCCTCCTTGAGGATCTCTTTGGGATATAATCCCAGCAGAAACACTGCTGGGTCAAAGGGTATGCACAGTTTGATAATTTTTTGAGCATAGTTCCAAATTACTTTCCAGAATGGTTAGATCCATTTTCAGTTCTCTAAAAAGAAATAATCCACAACTTTAGAAAAGTTGCAGGATACAGAATAAATCTACATAAATCATCAGCATTTTTATACATCACTAACAAAATCCAACAGCAAGAGATAGAAAGAGAAATCCCATTTGAAATAATTATCGATAGCATAAAATATTTGGGAATCTATTTGCCAAGGGAAATTCAGGAACTATATGAGCAAAACTACAAAACACTTTCCACACAAATAAAGTCAGATCTAAACAATTGGAAAAATATCAAGTGCTCTTGGATAGGTCGAGAAAATATAATAAAGATGTCAACACTCCCTAAACGAATCTATTTAATTAGTGCTATATCAATCAGACTCCCAAGAAACTATTTTAATGACCTAGAAAAAATAGCAAAATTCATCTGGAATAAAAAAAGGTCAAGAATTTCAAGGGAACTAATGAAAAAAAAAATCAAATGAAGGTGGCCTAGCTGTACCTAATCTAAAATTATATTATAAAGCAGCGGTCACCAAAATCATTTGGTATTGGCTAAGAAATACACTAATTGATCAGTGGAATAGGTTAGGTTCACAGGACAAAATAGTCAATAACTATAGCAATCTAGTGTTTGACAAGTCCAAAGATCCTAGCTTTTGGGATAAGAATTCATTATTTGACAAAAATTGCTGGGAAAATTGGAAATTAGTGTGGTAGAAACTAGGCATTGACCCATACTTAACACCATACACCAAAATAAGATCAAAATGGGTTCATGATCTAGGGATAAATAATTAGATTATAAATAAATTAGAAGAACATAGGATCATTTACCTCTCAGACCTGTGGAGGAAGAATGAATTTGTGACCAAAGAAGAACTAGAGGTCATTATTGATCACAAAATAGAAAATTTCGATTATATTAAGTTAAAAAGTTTTTGTACAAATAAAATTAATGCGGACAGGATTAAAAGGGAAGTAATCAATTGGGAAAACATTTTTACAGCTAAAGGTTCTGATAAAGGTCTCATCTCCAAAATTTATAAATAATTGATTCTAATTTATAAGAAATCAAGCCATTCTCTAATTGATAAATGGTCAAAGGATATGAACAGATGTTTCAGATAAAGAAAAAAGAAACTATTACTAGTCATATGAAAAGTTGTTCCAAATCATTGTTGATCAGAGAAATGCAAATTAAGACAGTTCTGAGATACCATTATACACCTGTCAGATTGGCTAAGATGACAGGAAAAAATAATGTGGAATGTTGGAGGGGATGTGGGAAAACTGGGACACTGATGCATTTTGATGGAGTTGTGAATAGATCCAACCATTCTGGAGAGCAATTTGGAACTATACTCAAAAAGTTATCAAACTGTGCATACCCTTTGATCTAGCAGTGTTACTACTGGGCTTATATCTCAAAGGGATTTTAAAGAAGGGAAAGGAACCTGTATCTTCAAGAATGTTTGTGGCAGTCCTCTTTGTAGTGGCCAGAAATTGGAAACTGAGTGGATGCTCACCATTTGGAGAATGGCTGAATAAATTGTGGTATATAAATGTTATGGAATATTATTTTTCTATAAGAAATGACCAGCAGGATTAATACAGAGAGGCTTGGAGAGACATACATGAACTGATGCTAAGTGAAATGAGCAGAACTGGAGATCATTATACACTTCAACAACAATACTATATGATGATCAATTCCAATGGACGTGGCTCTCTTTATCAATGAGAGAATCCAAATCAGTTCTAATTGATCTCTAATGAACAGAATGAGCTACACCCAGAGAAAGAAGACTAGGAAACAAGTGTGAACCACAACATAACATTTTCACTCTTTCTGTTACTGTTTGCTTGCATTTTTATTTTTTTCTTCTCAGATTATTTTTACCTTCTTTCTAAATCCAATCTTTCCTGTGCAACAACATAACTGTATAAATATGTATACATATATTGTATTTAACATATACTTTAACATATTTAATATGTATGGAACTACCTGCCATCTAGGGAAGGGGGTGGAGGGAAGGAAGGTAAAAGTTGGAACAAAAGTTTTTGCAAGGGTCAATGTTGAAAAATTACCCATGCATATGTTTTATATATAAAAAGCTATAGTAAAAAAATCAAATTAAAAAAAATGTTTTCCCAGTGTATTGCTTCCCTTCTAATCTTGTCTGCATTAGTTTTGTTTACACAAAAACTTTTTAAACCTAATATAATCAAATTTATCTATTTTATGATCAATAATGATCTCTAGTTCTTCTTTGGTCACAAATTCCTTCCTTTCCACAAATTTGAGAGGTAAACTATTCTTTGTTCTTCTAGTTTGTTTATAGTATCATTCTTTATGTCTAGATCATGGACTTATTTAGACTTTTTCTTGATATATGGTGTTAGGTGTGGGTCTATGCCTATTTTCTGCCATACTAGTTTCCAATTTTCCCAGCAGTTTTTTGTCAAATAGTGAATTCTTACCCCAAAAGGTGGGGCCTTTGGTTTTGTCAAATATTAGATTGTTATAGTCACTAGCTGTTTTTTTCCGTGAATTTAATCTATAACACTGATCATCTTCTCTATTTCTTTAGCCAGTACCAAATAGTTTTGATGACTGCTGCTTTATATTATAGTTTTACATCTGGTACAGCTAAGCCATCTTCATTTGCTTTTCTATTCATTAATTCCTTTGAAATCCTTGACATTTTGTTCTTCCAGATGAATTTTATTGTTATATTTTCTAGATCAGTAGAATAGTTTCTTGGAAGTTTAATTGGTATAGCACTCAATAAATATATTAGTTTAAGGAGTATTGCCATCTTTATTATATTCACTCGACCTATCCACAACGACTTGATTTTTTCCAATTGTTTAGATCTGACTTTATTTGTGTGGAAAGTGTTTTGTAGTTTTTCTTATATGACTTTCGCTTGGCAGATAAATTCCTAAATATTTTATATTATCAACAGTTATTTTAAATGAAATTTCTCTTTGTATCTCTTGTTATTGGATTTAGTGATATATAAGAATGCTGATGATTTATGGAGTTTTATTTTGTATCCTTCAACTTTGCTAAAATTGTTGATTATTTTTAATGGCTTTTTAATTGATTCTCTGGGGTTGTTTAAGTATACCATCATATTGTCTGCAAAGAATGATAATTTGGTTTCCTCATTATCTACTCTAATTCCTTTATTTTTTTTTCTTCTCTTATTGCTGAAGCTAGTATTTCTAATACAATATTAAATAGCAATGGTGATAGTGGGCAACCTTATTTCACCCCTAATCTTATTGGGAATGGTTCTAGTTTATCCCTATTACATATGATGCTTGCTGATGATTTTAAATAGATGCTATTGACCATTTTAAGGAAAAGTCCATTTATTCCTATACTCTTTAGTGTTTTTAATATGAATGGGTGTTGGATTTTATCAAATGCTTCTATTTGCATCTATTGAGACAATCATAGGTTTTTTTGTTAATTTGGGTATTGATATAGTCAATTATACTAATAGTTTTCTAATATTGAACCAGCCCTGCATTCATGATATAAATCCTATTTGGTTGTGGAGTACATCCTGGGGATGATTTTCTGTAATCTCTTTGCTTATATTTTATTTAAGATTTTTGCATCAATATTCATTAGGGAGACATTTTTCTATTTTCATCCCACCTGGTTTAGATATCAATACCATGTTTGTGTCATAAAAGGAATTTGGTAGGAGTCATTCATTCCCTATTTTTTCACATAGTTTATATAATATTGGAGTTAATTGTTCTTTAAATGTTTGGTAGAATTCACATATAAATACATCTGGTCCTGGGGATTTTTTCTTAGGAGTTGATTAATAGCTTGTTCTATTTCTTTCTTTCTTTTTTTTTTTTAATAGGACTATTTAAGTAATTTATTTCCTCTTCTGTTAATCTGGGCAATCTATGTTTTTGTAGGAATTCCTCCATTTTACTTATGTTGTCAAATTTATTAGCATAAAGTTGGGCAAAATAACTCCTGATAATTGTTCTGGTTTCCTCTTCATTGGTAGATAGCTTTTCCTTTTCATTTTTGAGACAAACAATTTGATTTTCCTCTCTCCTTTTTCTAATCAAATTAACTAAATGATTTTCTATTTTGTTGTTTTTTTTTCATAAAACCTACTGTTAGTTTTATTTATTAATTCAATAGTTTTTTGTTTCATTTTTATTGATCTCTCCTTTTATTTTTATTTTTAGAATTTTAAGTTTGGTATTTGATTGGAGTTTTAAAATTTGTTCTTTTTCTAGCTTTTTTAGTTGCAAGTCCAATTTATTGATCTTCTCTTTCTATATTTTATGCAAGTAAGCATCTAGAGATATAAAATTTCCCCTTAATTACTGCTTTGGTTGCATCGCACAAAATTTGGCATGTTGTCTCATTATTATCATTCTCTTGGATAAAGTTATTGATTGTGTTTATGATTTGCTGTTTCACCCTTTCATTCTTTAGGAAGAGATTATTGATTTTCTAATTTCTTTTTGGTCTATTTTCCCCTGGCCCTTTATTGAATGCAATTTTCATTGCATCATCATCTGAAAAAAAATGCAGAAAAAAAATTCTGCCTTTCTTATCTGGGATAAGATATTATTTTCAAGACATAAGGTGGAGACCAGAAGAGCCATTTGCCCATATGATTTTCACTATCCAAAACTTCAGTGATTGTTCATTAACTCATTCGTTATTTCAGTTTTCTCTAAAAGAGACTTCTGAATGGGAAAAAGAAAAAAAAAAGTTATTATAAAGAAATTGAGGACTTTTCTATTCATCATTTTTTTTTAATGTTTCCTCTTTGTTCTCCACAAAGTAGATAAAATAAATAAATAAAGCAGTCAAAATCTCTACTTTAGGATCAGATAAATTTTCTCCCCCTTCTTCCCTCCCTCTGCTTTCCCCCAATATAAGCTCTTACTATAATTCTCTAGAAATCCTAAGGAAATCCCTTAGAAATCTGGACATTCAATGTGAAATTCTTCATAAATACAGATTAATAGAATCTAAGTGTTGTATTTCAGAGGTCATTCATTGCAATTTATGCCTTTAAAACTGTCATTCATAGTTGATCATATAATGTTGCTGTTACTGTATATAATATCAAAATATTTTAAAAATAAATTCACAAACCCAATATTAAGAACTCTTGCTTTATAACATTTGCCCAGATTGTCATTAATCCTTCATATAAAGACTTCTAGTAACCATGAACTTATTCTACTTATGCTTTTCATTGAAGATGCAGGATTAGGACCTAAAATAAGAGAGAAAGAGAAGAAGAGGTAGTAGAAAGAGAAAAAAAAATCCAAATATGATTTGAAGGGCTTTGAAATTGTAAAGAAATCTAGAGATTGAATATGAGCAGAGGGAATTCAGGAGGTTCTGAGAAAAAGTTGAAGGGAGCAAAGAAGTATTCAACCTGAAGAAAGAGAACTCAAACTGAAAGAACAGAATTTGAGTGAGGGGAAGGAAATGATGAGCAGAAGACCTTTGAAAAAGAAGGAACTCTAAGAAAAAGACTTGAAGAAAAAGAAGAGAATTATAAGGAAGGTGAATTAATGAAAAAGAGAAAGTAGTTGGAAAGAGAAGAAAGATTAAAAACTGGACATGTGAATTCTTTGACTTAGAGAACTCACAGATGAGCCCATTTACTCTTCCGATACAGGTATGCATCTTTTCTATAATTTATAGTCTTTGATGTGATTAGGTCATTAAGAGGTCAAGTTACTTATCTAAGGTCACAGAAACAGAATGGGTCATAGCTCAGTCTTTCTGACTGGAGAATAGCTAATTCTCTCTATTATCCCATGCTACTATGCCTAGATGAGGAAAAATAAAAATTACAAAAACAAGTTGGCAAGAAAAGGAAAAATGTAAGGAAGAAAAGGGAAAGAATAGGCATGATTGCCAAGATGCTAAAGAGATAAGAAGCAGAAAGGCAGATCAAATTTGCAATTTCCCAAATAGTTTGCTATGATAGTTATCTAGAAACATTACTAGCAAGAATAACAAAGAACTGAATAATTCACTTCCAGCAAATTTGAAGAAGAGAAAGAATTTTATATTTACCTGAAGGTTAAAAAAAGAAATTAAAAAAAAATTCTGCCATGACCAACAAGGGAAATTAATCCAAAATCATGCAATTAATTAAAAACAGATCTGAGTCTAAACTCCAGTTCTTTTGATTTTCAAAAATTCATGCACACTAAGTTGTTAATGTTTAATAAAAGCTAACTCTATTACCCCTACAACAGCATCTAACTTAAACCTCCTATATATGTTGTTATCCCTATTAGAATGGGGATTCGGTGAAGCTAGGGATTGTCCTTATTTTTCCATTTCAAAATCTTTAAAATATAATCCATAAAAACAAATGCTTTGGTGTGGAAGCCAGTCTCTTTCCAAACATTTTATAGATATCTAGTGAACTATGATGACTAGTGTCAGAGAACTATGGAAAAACAAAATAACAAACTATAACAGACCAGAATCATATACTTCTAGTCCAACCCTAAAATGAACTGCTGGTCAGCTAAGTGGAACAATGAGTAGAATACTGAGCATGGAGTAAGAAAGATTCCTCTTATTGAGTTCAAATCTAGCCTCAGACTAGTTGTGCAACCCTGGGAAAGTCACTTAACCCTGCTTGCTTAAGTTTCCTCATCTGTAAAATGTACTGGGAAAAGAAAATGAAAAAATAGCGTTAATATATTTGCCAAGAAAACCCCAGATGAAGACACAAAAAGTCAGACATGACTGGAAAATGACTGTCAGACATGACTGGAAAATGACTGACAACAACCATATCATCTATATCCCAGAAAAGGACTGTGTTAGGCTTCTCTCTGGGGAAGAACAACCCCAACCAAGAAGAAAGAAATTCCTCATTCAAAAGTAGCAAGGTCTGAAGGGTGAGGAGAGCAGTTTATAGATCAAGTTTGCAGCATCTCTCTAGGATACTGAGAGGCAACAGGTTGAACAGACAACAAGCCACCAATGAGAGAATTCAGAGTTGAAGAATTTTGTAGGAGATTAAGAAGCCAAAATAGTAATATTAGTTACACATCACTCCACCTAACTCAAATCTAATTCCCCAAAGCTTAAATATTTTTACAATGGATCTTCTGCTAATAGCTTGTAGTGAGAAGGGATAGGAAGATAGGAATGGAGCCTGACATGAGCCTTTCTGATTCAATCATTCCTGTTAATTCACAGGACTCTACAAAGTGAATTTCTGTCTTTGGGAAATTCCTGTATGATACTAATACATTATTGGCCAAAGGGACAGCAATATTTGGGAAAAGGACAGAGTGAAACCAATTAGAGAATTCAAGAATAGAAGAAACTAACATTTGCAAGCCATATGCTCAACAAATGGATGAAGAAGAACTTCTGCAAAAGACTTTAACTTGCTTTCTTTCTCTTTTTCTGAGATGGAAGTATAGAAACAGGCTAGGAAATGTTAACACTTATTCTTACCCAGATCACTAAGCCTTGGAAGGCAAGGGGAAAGCAGCCTCTCTCACTTTTCCATAAAGATTAAGACAATAATTCACCTTTAAAATGGAGAATCTAGATAAAAAAGAGATAGGGAAGAATTTCATTTAGATTCTAATTTTGGTATGTTAATAAGGTTGCTTTTAACACATACATTACTACTCAACATAGTATGAAATGCCTGAGGACATATGACTTGAATTCTTGCAGTTCTTGGTGTAAAAACTGGAAATAGTCTATTTAAAAAAAATGTTCTTCTTTAGAGGCTTTTCTCCTTGTTTGACGTGCTCCCTTCCAATCCCATTTCTTCCTTGAGTTGTCTAGATTCTATCCTTCTTTCAAGATCCATTTCAAAACTACACTCCTTCAAACTATACTCTTTCCAGACAAATTTGAAGCACATTGGTCATTAGAAAAAAAAATGACCAATTTTACATAGATTTTTTATAGCCCCTAATTTGCAAAGTTGGGAAGCATAAATGAATTGATAAAGCATGATATAAATACAACCAGACATGATTTGGTAAACTTCAATTCATCAAACAATAATGCTCACAATGAATTGGGTACTGTGCTAAAAGCTGAGAATACACAGAACAATGTTTCCTGTGCTCAAGGAGCTTATGTTCTGTCAAGGGGAAACAATATGTACATAATCAAATATTTTTTCTCTAAGCTATTGTATAGTCATGGCAGTATTAATGAAATAAAGGCCCAAATGATTAGATTTAGAAAAATGAAATTGCTTGCCCACCATAGATATCAGTTATATATATATATATACATATTTATAAGATATTTTTACATATCTAAATAAATACATACATACACATACTGAAGCTTACTAAAGTTTAAGATTGCAGAAAGGCTTTTGGTACACACACACATATGATAATTTTCAAGGAGAGGATACTAATACCTATTAAGGTCAGGATAAGCTCATTGTTTTAAAATTATATCTTGTTTTGGTCCCTCTGAACTCTCCCACTTCTTAGAATAATAAGTTTATAAGTAGCTAGTATAAGATAACAATAATTGGAAGTAAGATTACAAATAGGAATCCAGAAGTCATTTACAAACTGTCTCATAAATTAGGGGAGCATAGGAGCCACTGGCAATGGTCTTATAAATTAACTGAGTATATAACTCAGTATAAAATCCTGAGACTATGTGCTAAATTAGAGAAAGCCATCTAGGTCTTAATGTAATGTCCTCAAAGTCCTGCTAAATGCCCTTGCTCTGTAATTCTCAGATAAGCTTTAAACTTGTTTAGTAAAACTAACAAAACACCAGTAAAATGGTTTATTAATGAACTAAGTTATTGCTGATAATTTTGAGGTGTTAATGAACTAAACCTAAAGTAGCATGGATAAGAGTTTCTTCATTCCTTACCACTCAAAACCTATAAAAACAAGACCACTGATCCCCATCTTCCCTTAGCACTTCTCTATCTTGCTACCTCAGTGCTCCTAATTTTGATCTACAATTACACAAGTGATGCTATATGTTCCTTCCATTCCCTTCCCCACCACTGTCGACTGCTTTCAACCATTCCATTGCTTAAACTTTCATTGTTTGCACCTGTACTCTCTGTTTCCCTTATTAAGGTATGTTTAAAACATTATTCCTCATTTGCTGCCATCATGGTCTTTCCTAGGGAGTAATGAAAGAACTAAGCATGCTTACTCACTTTGACCAAAAAGACCCGTCTGTAGTACCTCTTTAATTTTTCAACTGGGAGCATCAAGATTGAGGCTATACTCTGCTTACAGTTTTCTCTACTGGAAACATACATGGAATGATAAGTTCACTTTTATAAATCAAGGTTGAGTAGATGAAATCCCCCTTTACAAGAAGAATTTCCTTTCCATTAATTGGGAGACAACAAATCAATTAAGTCTGTAACTTAATTAATAATTTAGTCAGTATAAAAGATATACAGATGGATGAATAGTCAGCTATTCAGAATGAGCCTCAAGGATACCTCAAGGTGTCATTTCCCTCTGGAGAATCTAATGGCATCTGTTTATTCAATGCTCTTTTGAGTGCACAGTTCCTCTGGTGTAGATTTCACTTATAGATATTTGAAAAGGTACCTGGCCCAGATAACCATCAGCCTTCATTCAGGAATGAGACTTCCTCTATGGTCCAGGTAACTGAGCAGAAATAGTCTTTAGGCCTTCAGAGCACGCCTTCCAGCATTATGATTCTCATGTCCTTAGACAATGTCTCCAGGGACATCAATTTGCTCAGAAATGATCACATTTCTTTGCTTTCTTCCTTTCCAAATGTTAAATATTAACACAACACAGAACTTGAAGGGAATTATTAAACAGTGATGGAGCCTCACAGAGGGAGGTAGAAGCTTTTAGGCTCCTTTTCAGATTATGGTTTGATTGAAAGTTCCTCTTCATCTTTTTTTTTTTTTAAATGCATGTTTAACCCTTGCTTTATCCAAGGGCTCATTCAATTCCATCCAGTTCATTTTAGCAAATATTCACAATATGAGCCTTTTTTCAGTGCCTGGCATACTATTATTATTGTCTGTGTGAATATGACCTTATTATAAAAGGCCTTATGGGGATACAGATTGTACATAATATATCATCCACATTCTTTAGGAATTTACAATCTGGTTGGGGATACAAGATTTGAAATCAAAAGACAATAAAGGTAGACATTATGATAAACACCAAAATGAGTAGTACTGAAATTAAGTGCCAAAAAATAATAATTTCTTCCTACTATTATACATGACATCAGTAGGAAGAATGTATTCTATGGTGAAATGCTAGTTATATGTAGCTTTCATGGATGGCTAAGATTCAGAATTGAGGATACAAATGTTGGTCTTCTTTATTGTGCTAAGTGCTAGGGGTAGAGCAATCCTTGCTTACATCTTAATAGGGTTTACTTCTGGCTTGGTATCATGTCTCCTGGGTCAGTCTGGGACCTAAGTATCAAATCTTATCTCTGTTACTTTTCTCTTAGCTACTGAGCCTATGCTGCTTTCCAACCTCTCTCTTGGGCTTGAGCTAGAATCCTCAGCTGAGTTGTTATTAAAGAAAGAGTGATTTCTGCCATTTCTTTTTAAACTGAGAAACAGTAGTCTAAACTCCATTAGAAAAACTGAACTTTCAAAATGAGTAGTAATTCAAGTAAGAAAGAAAATTTCAATTGCTTTCTCTCCTTTAAAAAAAAAAAATGTCAGTTTCCAGAGTCTTTTGCTCTAATACTTTTGGGACTCAGATTAGGTAACCAATTACTTTTAACCTATAAGTCATTTATTCTCTTTTTGAACCTACTTCCTCCTGTTACGAGAATCTGCACCTTTATTCCAAACCTCTATCTCATTTAGAGTTAGGAGGTGCCTTTTAACTCCTATCTGTTCCTGACTGAAAACCTGTATTGATTTGAAAAGTTTCTTCCTGAAAATTGTTTGGGTCTGGCAAATAGATTTTACTTAGACCCTTATCTCTTAAAAATGTTGGTCTTACTATGCAAATGAATCTGTACAAGCAAAAAAACCAAAACAAAACAAAACAAAAAAAACAACTACTACAACAAAAAATTTAGTTGGACAAGGTCATAATCTTGCTCTTGCTCTTGCACATTCCTGCTTTTGTTTTGTCCATATTCCTACATATGATTATGGACAAGTCTCTGAGGTTTTGAGAACAATGTAGAGCACTCTCTTTCTTAAGGATTCAAAGGCAATACTTTCTACCTTCTGCTTCCTAAGGAATCCAAACTCTCATGATAAATCCTATATATAAGCATAGTAGCCTGGTCTTCAAGTCCCAGTTCTCTGCTAGACCAAAGACTAGTGGGATTTTATTGTTTGTTTATCATTGTGATTCCTCTTCTACACATCTTATTAATTGGCTCAAAGTAAATACCCACCCTAAGATTATTGTCTTACCACCCTCTATATACACAAAAAAAGTAGTGTCAATATAGTAAAGCAAATAAGGTATTTAATTGCAGAGAGGCAGAAAAAGGTTAGGGACTCTTGGTTTAGAGAAAAGGAAATTCTCATAGGATATTCCCTCCTAGTAACAGCTGAAAAACAATCAAGTCATGGTTACTGAGGGTCCTATTGCTTCTTCAGTACATATAGAATCAGATGATGGGTCATTGTATCTTGGGTGGAACTACTCTAGTAGAATTACTTAGTGATGGATGATGTGTGATGGAAGGCTAGGAAGACCAAGCTCTTTGTGACTTCATTGAGATATAGAATGTGTCTCTTGGTGTCAGAATACTGTGACAGAATTGCAGAATTGGAGAAGTAAAAAAAATAAAGGATATTGTCAAATACATATAGGAAATTCCTCTGACTTATGCCAGATAAGTTTCCTCCAATCTTCCACCACCTGAAAAGCGTGTGAGCAAGAGTTACCACAAGTGATAATGTGAGAGGAGAGGTTAAGCTCACTTCTGTTTTTTCTTATGATATCCTTAGATTGGTCAAACCACAGAGTGCCAGGAAGATTTTTCTCTTTGGAGAAAGAGGTGGGCATTAAAATACCTGTGTCAGTTCTCAATTTAAAGAGATAAAATTATTGATCCAGCAGTACTGGGCTTTTAAGTAATTGTTTTTTACAACCTCTCTGTTCTTTTAAATATGTACAATATTATAATTTGCTTCCTATTGTTTCAAATAGCCAGTGTTCATTTAAACAAGTGCAAGTTGAGTGGGATGTGAATTTCTAGCAGTCTTTCTACGGGCAAGATAGTGATCTATCCAGCTCTTATGTATTTCTGTTACATTGGGCAGTATCAGAGAATGTTTCCATGAATTCCACTTTGATAAAAGTCATTTCGCCATTTACCTAACTGAGGCTCTGAGCCCTGGAGTATCACAGAGTGATTATAAAGGGCAGGGATCACTGAACCAATACCCAATAAGGGCAAAGAGCTTGGCTTTAGTTCAGTAGTTCAGTTCTCCTTATGCAGAATGGAAATAATTTTTATCTCCCTCAACAGAATAAGGGAGTAGATGGAAGAAATAAAAGATATAAAGGTCCAGGTTTTGTTTTTGTTCTTTTAAAGTAACTGTCTCGCCATCTAGGCATTCCTATTGTTACAAGATAGTGTTTGTGACATAGACTAATGAAAAGTCAGGAGAGCTAGATTTGTATTCTGGCTCCTATACTTAGTAGTCATGTGATTATGGACAATTTATTTTATCTTGTGATGTCTCATTCCCTAATTTGTAAAGTGAGAACAATGACATTCGCACTATTTACTTCATGATAGGTACTTGGTAGATTGTTGGGAGAAAAACACTTTACAAATTTTGAAGTACAATAGAAATATGACTTTATTATCATTAATGTAGCTGAAAGAGTTCTGAATTTGATGTAGCTGAGAGAGCTCTGGATTCAAAATAAAAAAAAAAACTTGGTTTTGAATCTCAACTCTGCTACTTATTAGCTATGGAAACTTGGAGAAATCATTCAATTCTCTAGCTTATATATATGTCTTCATTTATAAAATAAGAAGACTGAACTCAACAACTTCTGAGATCCTTGCCAGTCTAAGTCTGCAATCTAAAATATTATCTTATAGCTGGAATTGTATTTGAAGATGTATAGAATATTTTATATACATTATTTTATTTGAATTTCTCATCAACTTATGACAGTTTCCCAACAGCCCCCATTTCATAGATGAGAAAACTGCCTCAGAGAGGGGAAATCATTTGCCCAGTATCACATAGCCATTAAGGTTCAGAAGTGTGATTTCAACCCAAGTCTTCCTGCATTCAAATCCAGCATTTTATCCTCTATGGCCTGCTGAATCTTATTATAATAAAGCTCTCTCTTTAATTTCATTGTATTTTAATGTGTCAGTATGGTATCATGGAGAGCACACTGGTTTGGGATTTATAGTAGCTGGCTTTGAATCCCAGTTCTGCCACTTGATGTCATTATGACCTTGCACAAATCTCTTGACCTCTTTAAACTTCTACTAATTTATAAAATGAGAAGGATGAACTGCATGACTTTCAAGGTCCCTTTCAATACTAAATTAAAAAAATCTTATTTGTATAATGCTTTATCCTAGGAATGCTGTTGATTTTATTCCCTGAAAAAAATTTAGCTGAGTTTCAGAGATATTAAGGTCACAATTGCTCAGGGTTACAAAGCCAGGCAGGGACAGTACTGAAATTAAGATGGAGATGGCCTTGTTCTGAGGCAAGTACTTTTTCTTCTGTATCATCATGCCTTTAGACAGCACTCTAGGCCCTAAAACACCTTAAATGGCATGGAGAGCTGGTCACATCCAATTTTGTGGTTTCCTGTTTTCCTGAGCAAAGTAACTAGAATATGGGCCAGGAGAGAGGTTCCCTTTGTAAATGCTAATGGTAAAGCTAATGTATTTCAGCAACAGATCCAAGTCAGCTTGGGCCAAGGCTCATGTTCTCTCATGAATGCTAATTCCTCTGCAATGTCATCACTCTACTAGATAGAAAGGCATCCTGCTCACCCAGAAGCCTAATTACCAATGCATGGTATAGATGAGTTACTATTATCCTGACAACTTTCACTTCTGGATATCCTGACTTTGTGCTTGGGTCTCTCTATTAAATATTCCAATATTTATATAAATGAGGTTCTTGGTTATATTATACACACATATGCATGCGCGCGCATGCGCACACACATATATGTATTCAGACATTATACATATATGTGTCAAAGTATATACACACATATATACTTATACATCCACACACATATACTTTTATATTTAAATTAACAATAGTTTATATGCAAATATCCTTGTCATTCTGGTCAATTAAAAAAATAATCAGCCAGTTGATAGGCTCATAGAGAAGGGGTGTGTGTGTGTGTGTGTGTGTGTGTGTGTGTGTGTGTGTACGAGAGAGAGAGAGAGAGAGAGAGAGAGAGAGAGAGAGAGAGAGATGCTCACTTAAAAAGCAATTGGAAAAGATGAAGCATAGATTCCAGAGGAATTAATGGGGCAGCAGTATAGGAGACACCAAGAAAGATGCAGGAAAAATAACGATTCAAAACATATTATTTCAATTTAAAAAGCATTTAAGCATTTATTAAGCATCTACTAGGTGTAAGACAGTGTGCTAGGGATATGGACAATTAAAGTGAAACAGCATTCTCTCTTAGAGGATAAAGCTACGAATTCTAAAAATGGATCCTTTGCTCAAAAATTTTATTACCAAAAAACTTTATTCTTCAGACTTCTCTGACATATACTTGGAAAAAATCAGCTGTGGTGGAACTGAAGATTACCTTTGCTCTGCCTAAGAAGGAAAAGGTGTTTGCTGTCCAAATTCTAAACCCAACTGTGAAAGGCATTTTGTTGTGGTAAAAAAAAAAAAAAAGTAATAAATAATAAAGAATTTGAGGCCCTACTCTGCCATATTCCAGCTTTATGCCCCAGGATAAGCAACTTCCTCATAGGCTTGTTATCTCACTTGTTAAATATTATATATTTTCAATGATGTTTTCCATCTCTATGAGCAGTTAAATTGATTTTTCCTTTGATTTTATTGATTTAATTGGCCAGAATGTCACTTTATGTACAAACTAGCATTAATCAACGATAATCAATAGTCGCCTACTATGTGCTCTTCAAGTATAATAGTCTTTTCCCTCAAGGGCTTGTTGTCTAATTGAAAAGACAGATCCAAGAAACTCTCCCTACTCCACAGATGTCTAGGCAGATCCAACTCTTTAGCTACCACAGCTATTGATGACTCAAATAAGAAAGTTCTTACCTTTAAATTTTTTGGCATTATCAAAATCCACATCAAAAAGGGATATAGTTTTATTCAATGGAAATCACACTAGCCATGTAACCTTAAGGACCCATGCATTTTTCCATCTACCTAGGAACTGAACTATATATTGATTACCTTATTAAGATGTAAGCAAGGATTGCGCTACCCTTAGCACTTAGCACAGTGCTTTGCATATGTTACTTTCCAAGTAAATGTTTTTCCCCCATGGTTTTTTTCATGCAAACAAACAATACAAGAAGAACTAATTTAGAACTAATTTGTAGGACATAGGATCATTGGAGTCCAAAAGTCTACAGAGATAGAACAACAGGTCTGGTATTATTGATTAGGAAGAGTTTTAAGGAGGTGAGACTTGAGCTGTATCCTGAAGAGTATTTACTATTTAGATAAAGCAAAATAGGTCATTCCAGAGAGAAACTGAAAAAAGAGGGAGGCAAAAATTATTCAAATTATGGTAGCAGAAATAAAGATATTATCTTTGTGAAACAAGAGAGGAAATTGGGTTGACTCTAAGAGAAGGAATGTTTTAGATACTGCGTAGAATTCTTATAGAAAATGAAAACTGCTATTATTTATTAAGATTTTTAAGGTTTACCAACATTTAATTTAAGCATCACAACTTTAGGACAATAACTTAGTGTACTAAGTAAATTATTTTCCTCATTTAACAAATGAAAAAACTGAAGCACAAAAAGATTAAATTATTTTACAATTGCATAGCTTGTAAATGTCCAGAAACTTGATTCAAACACAGGTCTTCCAGCCTTCTTTCCAATATGGCGCTTTCAACTAGCTTTTATCTAAATGTAATTGGATAGAAATAAGTTACTACTGCAAATAGCCCATATCCATTAATAGAAGCATGAACTTTAGAATGAAAGGGTGGGTCTTAGAGATCATCTGATTAATCTTCCTTATTTTGCAGAAAGGGAAACAGATTTAGAAAGATCAAATGATTTATTCAATATCACATGTGATGACCGT
Organism: Antechinus flavipes; assembly: GCF_016432865.1. Lineage (NCBI taxonomy): Eukaryota > Metazoa > Chordata > Mammalia > Dasyuromorphia > Dasyuridae > Antechinus > Antechinus flavipes. The sequence goes on along the minus strand of NC_067399.1, from coordinate 586,900,867 downwards.
GTATTTAAAATCAGCTGGAGTCAGGAATTCAGGTTAAGGGAAAAATCATCAATCTTTATTCTCAGAAAAGGTGAAGAAGGATTGTGATAGCAACATGGGCAGCTATGACAGGAAGCCAGCTAGCAGAGGGGGATCGGAGGTAAAGGGCGATAGCAATAGCAATGCAAGCAGCTGTGTCAAGAAGCCAGCCAGCAATCTCTCTTTCCACTTCCTTCTCCCCTCCCCTGCCTCCACCCACCAAAATCATCATTTCCTACACAACATATCAGGACTTACACAAAGAGTGGGCGGGGGCCATTCTTTCTCCAAGCATATATATTAATAGAGTATGGTCCAATTACTATTTAGCCTCACATGCTTGGGACCTCAGTGCATCAATTCAATCCTCAGCCCATGACATCTCCCACTTTCTTTTGTTTTAGAACACAGGTGGTCATGCCATCCCTGTCTCCTCAGGGAGGTCAGAGCCCCCAAGGGGAGGTGATCACACCTTCCCTGACTTCTCAGGAAAGGAGATGAAAGCAATTTTTAAGTAGTAGATATGGGATCTGAATCCCAATTCTCTGATTTTGGAATTAGGCTTTTTCTATTCCCTAAATCCAAATGGACTAAGATGTCCAATTAAATGAGACAGAGTAGAATCTTTGTTTTGTGTAGCATTTGGAGCTTTGTTTGATAGCTACATTTCACTTGACATCTCCATCTCAAATTTCTTATCAGCTGAGGCTAACTTGCATCAAAATATTCAGCTTTAGTATAGGTCTTTCTTATTCCATGCCTCACAATGAGATAATTATTTCCCTTCATCATGATTTCCAGAAACTTACCATCCTACAAGATTACACCAACTTTGAAACTCACACTTCCCCAGTATCCCCTGGCTCTGTGTTCCTCCCTCCCTGTAATTGGAGAGAGTGACAAATGGACAATGGGAAAGTTCTTCCCAGCTCTTTCATTCAAGGAAGGCACCCAGGACAGCCATCTTAGTATTTCCTGTTAAGCTGCACTTCTATAGATTTCATCATGTCTTGGGGCTCAGTACTCTTCCCCTCACTGTCTCACCTTCTTTTCATATGGTGTCTTCTTTAAACAGATTATGAATTCCTTGAGATAATTTTTTTCTTTTTCCATAAATCCTCTACTCTTAGCATTGTGACCAGTACATGGCAGGTACCTAATAAATGCCTGACAAAAGAGATTCCTTCTTATACTGGAGTTAGACATGTATAATTACTTTTTCTAGTCCCTTACCTTATATTACCTGAGAAAAAGTCACATCCTTCTTCTCATCTCCTGCATAGGCTCTAACAAAGAAAAGCATTCACTCTTCTTACCTAAACTCTCTAAAGATGATGACTAATGAAGGTAGTGTTTTTTACTTATTCATATATTTATTTATTTTCTGTAATCTTTTATAGCTATTTTGTTCTTAAGCCAGGAGTCCATTTGGAAGGGTACTCTGAGAAAATAATAGGAACAAATAGCAGAGTAGGCATTTAATAAATGTTTGTTGAATTGAAGGACCATGGAAATCAGCCTTGACTTTGGATCTGTTTTATTTTATTTTATTTTATTTTCATGTTTGGATTTGGCCAGCTTTCTTAGCTAATGTTTGCTTTTACTTAGATTTAATTTGACCTTGCCAGTTAAGTTTTGTGACCAGATTTGTTGTTATTGTTGTTCAGTCATGTCCAAGTCTTTATGATCACACGAAACATTCTATCTATGGGGTTTTCTTGGCAAAGATGCTGGAATGGTTTGCCATTTCCTTCTTTAGTGGATTAAGGTAAACTGAGGTTAAGTGGCTTGCCCAGGATCACACAGTTGCTAAGTGTCTGAGGCTACATTTGACCTCAAGCATTCCTGACTCCAAGCTTAGTGATCTAACCACTGAGCCATCTATTTGCTTCTGATGTGAACAGAGACTACTCTCCCCCCAAAATAACTCAGCAGCTCCCATTCCTATATCTATGTCTCTACCCCTCCACCCTGTCACATACACATATAATAACAATCTTACAAATTCTCCCTTGCCAAAGAAACCAGGCAAGCAGGTATGGATGGGTCACTTCAGTGTACCCCAAATGCTAAAACTTCACTATATTATCACTTTTAAAATGAATGCTGTGCATAAATTCATTTATCTTGGCAGTATACTTTCTGGGAAAATTGATATGGATGATGGGGTTGACACATCAAAGAAGGTGCTATACTGATGAGCTAAACAAAATGGCAATAGCTCAAAAGAAACATGAGATGTGCAAATTTAGAGACATATCAGCTCCAAATGTTCATATGGTGCAGTTTTGCCCAACTGGTGGTAGAGCTTTCCAAGCTCATATGAGTCTTGTCACCCATAGTTGGACTGACTATAAGATCCACACCGTAATGTCACTTTGTTTCTCTTTAAGAACAAAGGACAACCATCAACCACTTTCAAAGTGAATTGTATATAATAATCTAATATACCAAATAACCAAAAACTTTGGTTCTGTCTCAAGAGTAGAAGGCCCAGTCCACTATTCAGCAAATAGCAAATGTCACTTTTGTGTTAAGAATTGTGACTTCAACTAAAAAGGTAGAAAACACTTGGATTGAAGAAACCTTAGGATGAGGGTGATAGCTAAAGAAAATCCATTTTGAATTCTCAGCATAAAAAACGCCAACCTGCTTTGGAGATGCTGAGATGCAGCTGACTTTTTAATCTTTTTTTTTTTAATTAAAGCTTTTTAATTTTCAAAACATATCCATGGATAAACCCTGTGTTTCATTTTTTTCCCCTGCCTTCCCTCATTCCCTCCCCTAGATGGCATGTAATCCAATATATGTTAAACATGGTAAAATATATGTTAAATCCAATATATGCATATTTATTTATACAATTATCTTGCTGCACAAGAAAAATCAAATCAGAAAGGAAAAAAAAAGAAAGTAAAATGCAAGCAAACAACAAAAAGAATAAAAATGCTATGTTGTGATCCATATTCAGTTCTTACAGTTCTCTTTCTGGGTATAGATGACTCTCTTCTTCATAAGATCATTGGAACTGGCCTCGATCATCTCATTGTTGAAAAGAGCCAAATCCATAAGAATTGATCATCATATAATCTTGTCGTTGCCATGTACAATGATCTCCTAGTTCCGCTCATTTCACTTAGCATCCGTTCATGTAAGTCTCCAGATTTCTCTGAAATCATCCTGCTAATTGTTTCTTATAGAACAATAATATTCCATAATATCCACATGCATAACTTTTTCAGCCATTCTCCACCTGATGGGCAGCCACTCAGTTTCCAGTTTCTTGTCATTATAAAAAGGGCAGCTGACTTTTTTTTACCCAGTTATCCCTCATTATCACAAAAAAAATGGATATTTTAAAGTTATTTTAGGGAGCTGACTTTTGTCAGTTTAAGGGGCAGTGGATAGAGTGTTAGGCCTGGAGTCAAAAATACTCATCTTCCTGAATTCAAATCTATCCATAGATAATAGCTGTGTGAACTAAGATAAATCACTTAACCCTGTTTAACTTAGTTTCCTCATCTGTAAAATGAGCTGGAGAAGGAAATGGTGAAGTACCCCAATATCTTTGCCAATAAACCCCAAATGGGTTCACAAAGAGTCAGACTCAAACGAACAATAACAAATTTGACTAGTTAGCAAAGACAGACTCTTAGAGATGTAATAGAGCTGGAGGACACCTTAATGATAATTTGACTAAATCTCATTAATTTTACACATGAGAAAATTGAGACTCAGAGAGCAAAAGTGACTTGCTCTTTTGTATTTCTTTCTCATTGTTTGTATCCTCAGCATTTGGTACAGTTCCTGACTGTCCAAGATCACACAATGAATAAGTAGAAGCATTAGGACTGAAACTCAAATGTTTTCACTCTTGCTCTTCCCACATTTCAAGTTATTCTTTTAGGGATTCTTTTCTCTCTACAAGGTCAAGACTACTATGGACTTGGTGAGTTAATACTTTAAAGGGGAAACAAATAGTTTAATGAAGCCCAAATACTATGCTATCACTGAAAAACACTGGATTGGGAATCAAGAAACCTGAGTTCTAGTCCTGGTCTTTTTTGTTTGTTTGTTATTTACTTCTTGCCGGACCTTATAGCTTATCTCTCTGTCTTCAGATTTTTTCCCCCTAAAATTCAATATATACTCTGCCGTATTTGAATGAAGATGTAGCCACTTTGCACTAGCCGACTAAGTTTCCTTTTAACTACTATTAGATTTATTCTTCAGGCAGTATTCAGTTACCTTCCAAGGACCCAAACTTTTTTTTTTCTTGTGTTATTCTTTAAGAAATTGCTCATCTTTTTCACCTAGGAAACAAACAAAAAATAGATAGGATCCACACAAAACTCTATTCAAACCTACACTCTTGAATATTTAAGTGGAGCTGTGATCTCATCAATATGGATGATCCCTCCAGACAGTGATTCAGATCATCACCCCTCATTCCTGCCCATCAAGTGCACTTTTTGTCCATGCCCTTCCATAAATTTGCCCACTCTTAGAACACAAATTTCTTGAGAGCTTAGACTGCTTTAATCTTGAATTTGTATCCTTACTGCTTAATCCAATGCTTTGCACATAAGAGCTTAATAACTACTTTTCATTCATTTTTTCATTTATTCATTTGTTTATTCATATTTACAAGTCTTCAACCTGATCAAATATGTTCACACAGAACCTGACCGGAGGAGGGCAGGGAATGGTGAATAGGAGCTTTACTGCTCAGTGAGGTAAATAAGAAGGCAGAATTGTTCTGTAAATTTCTGAAATCTCCAGATGAGTAGGAAACAGGATGTTAGAAACAAAGCCCAAGTTTATTTGCCCACAGCTATGCCAAACTTAAGCATGTTTCACCTGGTACACTCTATTCCTATACCTCAGAAAACCTATAATGAAGAATCTTTCATGTAGAAGAAAAAGCATTGCACAAGAACTCAAAAGATATTGGTTTTGTCACATGTATCTTAATGTAGATTTTGGAAAATCCAATACAAGAAAACATGGGACATATAACATATAATGCAAATCCAGCTTTATTGGAGGAATTATGTTCCTTTTAGGAAGAGCAGTCTGAGAGGTTGGTAGAAATAAGTGAGGTTCCTTAGGAAACGTGTGTAGAATTGTGTGGGCTCTGTTGGCATCCTGGAGGGAATGGGGTACCTCTGCATAAAACCTGGTAAGTTTATAAAGGATTCTCTTATCTGGGGGTTTCAGGACAAGGCTTTAGGAGGGAAGAGAGGAGTCAGGTTTGGTGGACTACTGAATTTATGCTAATTCAAATTTCCTACTCTCAATGGGAAAGAAACTTTGGATCATTATTGATGATCTTACATTGACAGAGTAACCCTGGGGTTCTGAGTTTCTCAAAGGAATTTCTTTCTTTAGTAGAGTGGAAAGGCTTCATAGGTCACATGAAGAGAGCAAGTGATAAAACTCAGCAATGTTAATGATTCCTGTGGGGGCATAGTAGACAGCCAGCCAGTTCTAAAGTTAGTGAGTCTCATCTTTCATAGTTCAAATCTGGCCTCTGACATTTATTAACTGAACAGAGACACTCAAATCTTTACTTCTGGAATTAGCAAATGAATTAATAAATGCTGATTAAATGCCTCCTATATGGCACGCACTGTGTTGGGTCTTGAGCATATAAATACAAATATGACATACTCCTTCATTACTTTTACTAAAGAATTCTATCTACTTACATACACTATGAACAATTTTATAGGTTTCTATTATGTGTGACCCTGGGCAAGTCACTTAACCCTTTTGCCTCAGTTTCCTCATCTGTAAAACAAGCTAAAGAGAAAGATGGCAAAACACTCTAATATCTTTGCCAAGAAAACCCAAAATGGGATCATGTAGACTCAGAAAGGAACAACTACTTGCTAATGACCAGCCACATGATCTAGGGTAAATTATCTTATATCTCTGGGACTCAGTTTCTTTATCTGTTGAATGTGGAAATAATATATTCCTTAATTACCTTTCTGAGTTATTGTGAGGATGATATGAAATAAAGGATTCCAAAGCCCTTAGCCAACTAGAAAATACTAAAATATGAGTAGCATCACAGAATCCTCACAGAGCTACTACATGAAAACAAATTAAAAGTGACCATATGAGAACAAACTGAATTCAGAATGTTACAGTGGAAGAAGCGATAGATTTTTGAATTGGAGGAATTAGGTTTCAATGCTGTTTGTGATCATTTCTAACTGTATGAGTTTGTGTAAGTTGATTAATATTCTTGGGCCTGAGTTTTCCTCATTAAATGGAAAATCTCAATTAGTTGACCTCTTAAGGTTACATGGAGCTTGGAATCTAAAAGATGGAATGTTCAACATGAAAAAGTGAATACTGAAAATACATAATAGAAACCTATAAAACTGTTCATAGTGTATGTAAGTAGATAGAATTCTTTAGTAAAAGTAATGAAGGAGTATGTCATATTTGTATTTATATGCTCAAGACCCAACACAGTGCCTGCCATATAGGAGGCATTTAATCAGCATTTATTAATTCCTTTGCTAATTCCAGAAGTAAAGATTTGAGTGTCTCTGTTCACAACTTGAGCAAGTTAGGTTTAAAGAAAAATTTACATGGAGAACAACTTCAGATAAATATCTGCTTACTGAATGAATGGGCAAAAAAATTCTAAGTAGTAAATATATGGGATTCAGTCCTGGTAGAAATGCAGATAGATCAAAAGAGTGAACAAATCACAGGCTATAGAAGTTTGGATAAACTTTAAAAAGGCAAGAGTAGAAACTTATTTGCTGACAGTAGGACTCTGAGCTATGTGCATATCAGATTCTGGGATATGGGTTACTGATAGCTACTCCTAAAAGCTCTGGAAAGCTGATTATTAAAATTTCAGTGTGAACACTTGCATCTCAGAAATTTGGAAAAGCTATAAATCAGAGCTTGATTGTTTGGTCGATTATCTTAAAAAGTGATTATTAAGAAAGTAATTGAGAAAATGTAAATAATTCAGATTAAACTTAAAGTGTGTAGTCCAAACTTTCCCCCTCCAAAGATTCAATTGTTAATTTTTTCCTAAAATAGTTCCAGAGGTTGTGATCAAGTGTGGCATCTGCAGTCTGAACTTCCAATGAGAAGTCTGGAAAGAAATTGAGACTGCAATTCTGGCTAAGCAATGGTAGTAGCAATGGCGATTGATGGTGATGATGATAGCAATAGTGATGGGGATGGTGGAGTTGGATTTTAGTGAACATTACGTTTTTATTTGACCAAGTTCCTTAATGCCCACCCAGAATTCACCAAAGGTCCTAAGATAAGTTTCTAATCTAACCTGCCTTTCCCCCATTTCCCTTTCTACTCTGCCCCTATTTAAAGGAGACTTATAGGCACATAAAACCAATCCTAGTTAAAACCCCTTTATTCCTCTCCAATAAAAACTGAAACTTTCATTTGATCCAGTAAAACTCTTAATAACCCTTTTTATTTCCTCTTTTAAAAAGTCATTTTTTACAAGTCTTAAGTAAAATAATTACTTACTACTGACAAATGTATTTCTAATCCCACAATTACTTTATTAAATATCACCAGCTTAAAAAAAAGCTTGAAGTCTGAAATCTGTCTAGAAAAGAAATTACTTTATTTAATATGTATTGTAATTTCCCCTCAAATAATTATTTCTGATGGGTGGGTAAGTGGGGGAGAAAAATTAGTTGACCATGGAACGTGTTTATTTTTAGGTCTGATCTACAACACATTTATCAGGCAAAATTGATTAGGCTTGCCTGTTTTATGTGGCCTATTTGTTGGGGGTTGGAGGGAAGAGGAAGATAAGGGAAGAATAATAAGGGAAACTTTCCATCACCAGGAGATAGATGTTTTTGTCCAATAATTCCAGAGTATAACGCCTGACTACAGAGCCTCTCTTACCTATGTTGAAAAAGGAATGAGATTTCCTCCACAATATTTTTCCCACTGGACCTATTATAGTACTTAAAATTCTACCATTACAGTTACTTCATTTGAGTTTAGCATTGCCCACTTGGGTTTCTCTTTTTTTTTAAAATGAAAATACTCCTGGGAAAGATGATGAGTAAGTCTTGGTATAATGGAAAGAGTATTGTAGTAAGAGTTAGAGGTCCCGAGTTTTAATGTATTGTGACGTAAGGTAAATCATTACTTATCTTTGGGCCAGAGTTTTCCTATCCTAAATTTTAAAAAAAAGTATATTATTTCAGATTTCTTTCACCTCCAAAATCCTCATTCAGGGCCCAGCTTAAAAACTTTGTGAGTAAAGAGAGAGTATGTGGTCTTCGAGGTAGCTCATACTGCAGGTATTGTTATAATTATGGCAATTCTTCACAATTATTAAAGATCACCTAGTCAAACCCTCTTCTTTACAGATAACAAATGGAGGCCACAGAAAGGATAAATTTTCTGCCTAGGGATTCAAGTAAATTAAAACTAAACTGTGGCTACCATCCAGATCTCCAGACTTTTTTTTTTATTTAATTTTGTTTTTCCCATTGCTGTTTCTTAAATAATGATAAACATTTTTTCCTTAGTCCCAATTAACACATGCACACACATAGCAAGTCAAAACTCTCTCCCTTGACCTACATCAGCAATTTATATTCTTGCATATTTACCATCTAGAGGTGAAATAGCCTAGCACAGGTTGGTCCTTAATCTTCCATACCACAAACAGTAATAACACTACCTTCTACAATACGATAAGTAGAAACAGTCTGATTTATGGAGAAAAAAAACTTGAAGCCCAGAAAAAGGAAGTGATTTTACCCAAGAAGCCATCATGGCAGACCAACAGCTTTGAATATGGTCCTTCTATTTTTTCAGTCTTTTGCTTTTTCCATAAAATTGTATTCTCAGTAATGAGTGCTTTCCTCACAACTCTGAGTATCAGGCAGTGTAGATAACTTTAAACTCATTTTAAAAATAATGACCAAAAGCTCAGAGAAGTCTTAAGTTTACACAGGAGTAAAGCTAGGCTTTTACCCAGACTTTTGATTCCAATGCTGTTACCCTCTTTATTATAACATATGTCCTGTAGATAAAAAAAATCTCTTCTTCAAAAATCACAGAGATGCTTCCTCTATCCCTTGGTTATCCTTTTCTCTTCCTATGAGAACAGTCCATCTTCTTTTTCAATTTGCTGAGAATTAATTTTACTCCTTGGAATACCCAAGGAACTTGCAACAAAGATGGATTCCCACAGCAAAATGTTATCTTTGTTTCCCTCATGGGCTGCAAACTTTCAGGAGTCTCAGCAGAGGCTCTAAGATAGGTAACTAGTTTTCCTTCCTGGAGCTCACTGAAAAAAAAATCACTTTATAAACTCTAGGTGTTACAAAAGAATTTCTTAATCACTTGAGTTTCTTGATTACTAGTTTGTGGCCCAAGAGTATGATACAGAAAGTGTATGTGGGGGTAGGCAAAGAAGAAGAACAAATGCAGTAGAGATAAGTACCCAAAGCTCTCCCTCTTGGGTCAATGATGTGATCCAGGCCTTCAGACTGAAAAATAATAGAATTCCTTTCCCAGAAGCCTGACACTTCCATTTGCCAGTGGGTGCTTTTATATTAATATGATTAAAAGAAAAATTTGCAGGAATTGTGAGGTCAAGTTTTCTTGTGACATGGAGCAAAATAAGGAGTCTTTCAGTATAGCTTTCAGAAAAAGTATGTTCTAAACTCCTTCAGCTCTTCTCAACTTCTGTTGCCAAAACCCCCCAAAATGTTTTTCTCATCTTTTTTTCCCCATGTTTTCTAGGCAATTATTATTTCTTCACCTCCTTCCTCCTTATCTTCTCTCCTCTCAATTCTGCTACTTTTATCTAGATGCACCTAGGTAAATTATTTCTCTCTGAGCCTTAGTTTCCTTATCTATAAAATGAAAAATTTGGATTTGTATAGAATTTTTAATCTGCAATTGGTGAATGTCAAATATATATATATATATATATGTATATATATATATCACTCTATTTTGCAATACATTGTTTCCTTTATGAAACTATGTACAGGTATTCCATTTTTTGGGGGGTTTAGTTTTAAGCTTTAATTAAAAAATATACTAAATTTTGGAACATCCTGTATTTTATTCTATACATTTAAAATTTTATTCTGAGAAGATTTCTCTAGGCCTCACCAGATGTCAAAGGGATTCATGATACAAAAAAAGTGAAGAATCTTAAACAAGATGAACTTTAAGGTCCTTTAAAAGGACGTTGCTTTTTGTTCACTTTTCAATTGATCTAGACTGTTGGACTGATTGTGATGAGTCTAGACAGATTATCTACAGATGCTTCTGGACTTTAGATCCACAGGATAACGTCTGCTTTTTAGCCTAGAACAGAAATTTTAAGCTCTTTTTTTCCTGCCATATTCTCTAATGTTGCCAGAACCATATTAAAAAGTAATTGGGAAATATTTCACAAAATCAAGAAAAATACAACAGAATACAGATAATACTAGTCAACATGCTGTCCAAAGATATTGTTATGTATAGTTCAATGACTAGTTTCTCTTTGGGGTTGACAATACTGAATGAGAAGCCCGTAATAATCAATTATAAACGTGGATTTACTTCTTGGCAGCATTTTTGAGGATCTTTCCAAGTTTGCTTTTTCTTTATTTTAGCATGCTTATCTTGGTTAGAGATGAGTTCAAACTTCCATTTAGAATACTCTCTGTGTTCTAGAAATCAAGCAGAAAAAATTTTATTCAGAGTTGGATTTCCCCATGTGTTTCAGGGATGTCTTGAAAAACTATAGGGATTCGGGAGGACTTCCGGCCAAGATGGCAGAGAGGAGGCACACAGCTGTGTAAGCTCTGCGTTTTCTCTCAGAATCCATTTCATTACAAGCCTCTGAATTAATGCTTGACTGAAAAAAACCCACAAATAGTTACAAGAGAAGACATCCTTGAAATTCGTCAGGAAAGGTCCATTTTTTCTTGAGGGCGGGGATGGTTTTAGTTCCGGCACAGGCTGAGGGCCGGCAGCGGCAGCGAGAGTCCGGCAGGAAGCTCACAGCCAAGCAGACCGGAGAGAGGGTGGGGTGTGATCTCAGCCATCTCTGAGGAGAGAGCTTTGCTACAGGATTGGATACTTTGCCCTGGCAGCAAGTCAGCAGCCCAGCAGAGATGCTAAAAACACCAGGGGTGAAGAATACAAGCCCAAACAGCTGGAGTCTCTCGGGACCTGGCCACCCCTCCCCCACAGTGTCTTGGCACAACTCTCGGAGTCTCAGAGCGCAGGTGCAGCACAGTCCTGCTAGTGTTTCGCTGCTGCTGTTGCTGCTGCAGTCTGTAGAGGAAACTCGGTAACACCACCCAGCCCCTTCCCCCAAAAAAGCAGACTCCATTTAGGGGTTTTTTCTTTTTTCTTTGCTAGTTTGTTTTTGATTCTTCTCTGACAAAATGAGCAAAAAATTGAAAAGGACCTTAACCCTCGACAGCTTCTATATGGCTAGGGAGCAGACTCTAAACCCTGAGGAGACTAAAAACAGATTGTCTCCAGGTGAATCCCCAAAGGAGGAGATCATCTGTTCCTCAGCACAGATGAACTTCATAGAAGAAATTAAAAAGGCTCTCACAAGGGAGCTAGAAGAAAAATGGGAAAAGGAGAGGGAGGCTTGGCAAGAGAGTCTGGAGAAGATATAAAAAAAAGTTAGTGAAGAAAATACTTCACTGAAAATCAGGTTCGAACAAATGGAATTGAATGACTCGAGGAGACAAGAGGAATCAGTCAAGCAAATCCAAAAAAATCAAGCAATGGAAAAGAATGTGAAATACCTTCTTGGGAAAACAACAGACCTGGAAAACAGATCCAGGAGAGACAATCTGAGAATCATTGGACTCCCAGAAAAGTATGATGAAAAAAAGAGCCTGGACACTATTTTCCAGGAAATTATCAAAGAGAACTGCCTAGAAGTCATAGAAACAGAGGGTAAAATAGACATTGAAAGAATTCATCAACCACCTACGAAAAGGGATCCTAAAATCAAAACACCAAGAAATATAGTGGCCAAATACCAGAACCCTCAGACGAAGGAAAAAATACTGCAAGTGGCTAGAAAAACCCAATTCAAGTATTGAGGAGCCACAATAAGGATCACCCAGGATCTAGCAGCATCCACATTAAAGGATCGAAGGGCCTGGAATATCACATTCTGAAAGGCTAAGGAACTTGGTATGCAACCAAAAATAACTTACCCAGCTAGAATGAGCATCTTTTTCCAGGGAAGAAGATGGACATTCAACGAAGTAAGCAAATTTCACCTATTTTTGATGAAAAAGCCAGAAGTTAACAAAAAGTTTGATCTACAAATATAGAACTCAAGAGAAATCTAAAAAGGTAAAGATTAATCTTGGGAACTATATTTCTGCTATAAAGATGTATAAAGGACACATGTATACCTTGTTCTAGAAACTAGATGTGGAAAGGACATTGTACCAGAAAAAGGGTAAAGTGGGGGTAGTACATCTCATGAAGAGGCAAAGGAAATCTATTATATTTGAGAGAAAGAATGGAGGGGGATGAATATAGTCGGTATCTTACTGCCTTCAGAATTGGCTTTAAGTGAAAAATCTTAGACATATTCAATCTATGATGAAACTTCTCCCACCTCATTGAAAAGTGAAAAGGGAAGGAATAAGCTAAGCAGAAGGGAATACGGAAACGGGAGGGAAAGGAGTAAGATAGGGGGAGGAACTCTAAGGCGGGGGGGGGGAGGAATACTAAAAAGGGAGGGCTGTGAGAAGCAAGTGGTGCTCACAAGCTTAATACTGGGAAGGGGGGTAAGGGGGAAAAAAGGGAGAAAAGCATAAACAGGGGTTAACAAGATGGCAAGTAATACAGAATTGGTCATTTTAACCATAAATGTGAATGGGGTAAACTACCCCATAAAGAGGAAGCAGTTAGCAGAATGGATTAAAAGCCAGAATCCTACAATATGTTGTTTACAGGAAACACACAAAAAGCAGGGAGATACATGCAGGTTAAAGGTAAAATGTTGGAGCAAAATCTACTATGCTTCAGGTGAAGTAAAAAAAAAACCAGGGTTAGCCATCCTGATCTCAGATCAAGCTAAAGCAAAAATTGGTCTAATTAAAAGAGATAAGGAAGGGCACTATATCTTGCTAAAGGGTAGCATGGATAATGAAGCACTATCAATATTAAACATATATGCACCAAGTGGTGTAGCATCTAAATTCTTAAAAGAGAAATTAAGAGAGCTGTAAGAAGAAATAGACAGCAAAACTATAATAGTGGGAGATCTTAACCTTGTACTCTCAGAATTAGATAAATCAAACCACAAAATAAATAAGAAAGAAGTCAAAGAGGTAAATAGAATACTAGAAAAATTAAATATGATAGATCTCTGGAGAAAATGTAATGAAACTTTGTTTTCAGCAGTTCATGGAAGCTATACAAAAACTGACCATATATTAGGACATAAAAACCTCAAACTCAAATGCAGTAAGGCAGAAATAGTAAATGCATCCTTTTCAGACCACGATGCAATGAAAATTACATTCAACAAAACGCCAGAGGAAAGTAGACCAAAAAATTATTGGAAACTAAATAATCTCATACTAAAGAATGATTGGGTGAAACAGCAAATCATAGACATAATTAATAACTTCACCCAAGAAAACGATAATAATGAGACATCATATCAAAATGTATGGGATGCAGCCAAAATAGTAATAAGGGGAAATTTCATATCTCTAGAGGCCTATATGCATAAAATAGAGAAAGAGGTCAATGAATTGGGCTTGCAACTAAAAATGCTAGAAAAGGAACAAATTAAACCCCCCCAGTCAAACACTAATCCTGAAATTCTAAAAATAAAAGGAGAGATCAATAAAATTGAAAGTAAAAAAAAAAAAAACTATTGAATTAATTAATAAAACTAAGAGTTGGTTCTATAAAAAACCCAACAAAATAGACAAACCCTTAGTAAATCTGATTAAAAAAAGGAAAGAGGAAAATCAAATTGTTAGTCTTAAAAATGAAAAGGGAGAACTCGCCACTAACGAAGAGAAAATTAGAGCAATAATTAGGAGTTACTTTGCCCAACTTTATGCCAATAAATTCGACAACTTAAATGAAATGGAAGAATACCTTCAAAAATATAGCTTGCCCAGATTAACAGAGGAAGAAATAAATAGACTAAACAGTCCCATTTTCTAAAAAGAAATAGAACAAGCTATTAACCAACTCCCTAAGAAAAAATCCCCAGGACCAGATGGATTTACATGTGAATTCTACCAAATATTTAAAGAACAATTAACTCCAATGCTAAATAAACTATTTGAAAAAATATAGATTGGAGGAGTCCTACCAAACTCCTTTTATGACATAGACATGGCATTGATACCTAAACCAGGTAGGTTGTAAACAGAGAAAGAAAATTATAGACCAATCTCCCTAATGAATATTGATGCTAAAATCTTAAATAAAATATTAGCAAAAAGATTACAGAAAATCATCCCCAGGATAATACACTATGACCAAGTAGGATTTATACCAGGAATTCAGGGCTGGTTCAATATTAGGAAAACTATTAGCATAATTGAATATATCAATAACCAAACAAAAACCATATGATCATCTCAATAGATGCAGAAAAAGCATTTGATAAAATCCAATAAAAAATATCCTAATAAAAACACTTGAGAGCATAGGAATAAATGGACTTTTCCTTAAAATAGTCAGGAGCATATATTTAAAACTGTCAGTAAGCATCATATGCAATGGGGAAAAACTGGAACCTTTGCCAGAAAGATCTAGAGTGAAGCAAGGTTGCCCACTATCACCATTATTATTCAATATTGTAGAAACACTACCTCTGCAATAAGAGTCAAGAAAGAGATTAAAAGAATTAGAGTAGGCAATGAGGAAACCAAACTATTACTCTTTGCAGATGATATGATGGCATATCTAGAGAACCCCAGAGATTCTACTAAAAAGCTATTAGAAATAATTCATAATTTTAGCAAAGTAGCAGGATACAAAATAAATCCCCATAAATTCTCAGCATTTTTATACATCACCAACAAAATCCAACAGCAAGAGATACAAAGAGAAATTCCATTCAAAATAACTGTTGACAGCATAAAATGTTTGGGAATATATCTACCAAAGAAAAGTCAGGAATTATATGAGAAAAATTACAAAAAACTTTCCACACAAATAAAGTCAGACTTAAATAATTGGAAAAATATTAAGTGCTCTTGGATAGGCCAAGTGAATATAATAAAGATGACAATACTCCCTAAACTAATCTATTTAGTTAGTGCTATACCAATCAGACTTCCAAGAAAATATTTTAATGATCTAGAAAAAATAACAACAACATTCATATGGAACAATAAAAAGTCGAGAATCTCAAGGGAATTAATAAAAAAATCAAATGAAGGTGGCCTAGCTGTACCTGATCTAAAATTATATTATAAAGCAGCAGTCACCAAAACCATTTGGTATTGGCTAAGAAATAGATGAGTTGATCAGTGGAAAAGGTTAGGTTCACAAGACAGAATAGTCAACTATAGCAATCTAGTGTTTGACAAACCCAAAGATTCTAACTTTTGGGATAAGATTTCATTATTTGATAAAAACTGCTGGGATAACTGGAAATTAGTATGGCAGAAATTAGGCAAGGACCCACACTTAACACCATATACCAAGATAAGATCAAAATGGGTCCATGATCTAGGCATAAAGAACGAGATTATAAATAAATTAGAGGAACATAGGAAAGTTTATCTCTCAGACTTGTGGAGGAGAAATTTGTGACCAAAGATGAACTAGAGACCATTACTGATCACAAAATAGAAAATTTTGATTATATCAAATTAAAAAGCCTTTGTACAAACAAAACTAATGCAAACAAGATTAGAAGGGAAGCAACAAACTGGCAAAACATCTTCACAGTTAAAGGTTCTGATAAAGGCCTCATTTCCAAAATATATAGAGAACTGACTCAAATTTATAAGAAATCAAGCCATTCTCCAATTGATAAATGGTCAAAGGATATGAAGAGACAATTTTCAGATGATGAAATTGAAACTATTACCATTCATATGAAAGAGTGTTCCAAATCACTATTGATCAGAGAAATGCAATTTAAGACAACTCTGAGATACCACTACACACCTGTCAGATTGGCTAAGATGACAGGAAAAAATAATGATGAATGTTGGAGGGGATGAGGGAAAACTGGGATACTGATGCATTGTTGGTGGAGTTGTGAACGAATCCAACCATTCTGGAGAGCAATCTGGAATTATGCCCAAAAAGTTATCCAACTGTGCATACCCTTTGATCCAGCAATGTTACTTCTGGGCTTATATCCCAAAGAAATACTAAAGAAGGGAAAGGGACCTGTATATGCCAAAATGTTTGTGGCAGCCCTGTTTGAAGTGGCTAGAAACTGGAAAATGAATGGATGCCCATCAATTGGAGAATGGCTGGGTAAATTGTGGTATATGAATGTTATGGAATATTATTGTTCTGTAAGGAATGACCAGCAGGATGAATACAGAGAGGACTGGTGAGACTTACATGAATTGATGCTAAGTGAAATGAGCAGAACCAGGAGATCATTATACACTTCAACAACGATATTGTATGAGGATGTATTCTGATGGAAGTGAATTCTTTGACAAAGAGACCTAACTCAGTTTCAATTGATAAATGATGGATAGAAGCAGCTACATCCAAAGAAAGAACACTGGGAAATGAATGTGAACTATTTGCATTTTTGTTTTTCTTCCCGGGGAATTTTTACCTTCTGAATCCAATTCTCCCTGTGCAACAAGAGAACTGTTAAGTTCTGCACAAATATATTGTATCTAGGATATACTGCAACATATCTAACATATATAGGACTGCTTGCCATCTAGGGGAGGGGGTGGAGGGAGGGAGGGGAAAAATCAGAACAGAAGCAAGTGCAAGGGATAATGTTGTAAAAAAAATTACCCTGGCATGGATTCTGTCAATATAAAGTTATTATAAAATAAAATAAAATATAATAAATAATAAATGAATGAATGAATGAATAAATTTTAAAAAGAAAAAAAAAGAAAGAAAAACTATAGGGATTCAATGTGTTATAAGAAGTCCAAAGACTTCAACTAGGGTAGTTTGGTTCCTTTTTTGAAGGTAAAAGGTTAATTTCCAATCAACCCCAAGTCCTGTATTCCTTTTGGAACTTTTCTCTTAAGGAGGAAGAACAACTTTATTTTCCTCTTTTTCTGTGAATTGTAGAAATCGTTTGCAAATATCAAGTAGGTGATGATCTATGAAAATTTTTTAGTCATTGTGTCCTTTCAAATACTGTGTAACTATGCATTTGAGAGAGAGAATGCATAACATCCCTCCTTTTCCCCAAGTTCATCAGTTATGAGAGACCCAAATTCTCATAGAGAATTATTTATTTTTGGTAGGTTTAAAATTCTGTGCCAACAACTCTGCCTGGGGTCTTTAGTATAAGACATAGGAGAATAAAGCATCAAGAAGACAATGTTGAAATTTCTCCAATTACTTGAGGGCTATCAAAATTTGAGACTGTCAATAAATATATGATTAAATGCTCTGATTTGCTTGAGACAGCAAATATTAACTTGGACAAAAGTATAAGAAAATAGAATTTAATTCCCTCCTTTCTACCCCTAAGTTCAGCTCAGATGTAATTCCAGGATGTAATTACAACTGAAAAGGTGTTCATGTAATAACAAAGTATTAATATCCAGTAAGCTCTTTACAAAATGTGAATACTTTTCTCTGATGGACAAAGGACAAGGCAAAAATTTGACAGAACTCTGGAGACATTCATATAGCTAAGTCAGCCAGCTTTGAAAAGTAATCAGATGTGGAAGAACTCAAGGAAATGAATACTTGGAACAAGTATATAATGCAACTTTAGTACCTGTACCAGAGGGTATAAAGTAAAGAAGGAGGGTGATGAGTTAAATCAGTATATTTTTTGGGACAATGATGAGAAAATGAATGGGTGCATAAATGAAGGAGTAAGTGATGTAGGAGAAAGAAGGAAGTAGGTAAAAGATATCCTTTTCAGTTCTGTGGGTGAACAATGAAGAAATGCTAACTTCTATAGTCTGAAAGCTGGAAGAAAGGAGAGAAAGAAAAACCAAGAGACTGAAACAAGATATGGAAGTGTGAGATCTCAATCAAATAGGGGAGAGGAAGTATCATTGAAGAATAGTTCCACTTAGGACAAGTTATTTAACTGCAGTGTGACAAAGGGACCTTGTGATGTGTATAATGAGGAGAACTGATGCATAGCTAATCTTTTTTAAAAATGTCATGTTTCATCTCAGTGTACAATCTCTTACTCCAAAAGAAAAGAAATATAAGGTTCTAGGAAACAACCCGCAGCTAGAAGGGTGGGAGACTCTAGATTGCAGCTGAGATAGTACAACAAATGGGAAGGAGAATGGATATTGGGAGGGCAAGGCATGCATACATACTCATAAAGAATTTTCCAACATGGACAATGTATCCATCCATATTATTCTCTCAGGAATTGATATTTCTAAGATTAAGGTATAGCAAAACCAAAAAAGTTTGGGGCAAAATATAAAAAAAATGATAATATAAAATTTTTAAAATCTTAGGCCCAGAATTTATGAAGTTTTAATTCCAAAAAGAAGACAAAATAAATTAAAGAAAGAATAAATGACTAAATTGAATCATAGACTAAAATTTTGGAAAAGACAGAAAGGGAAGTAACTTAAAAAAGAGCACAGACCAAATAAATCATCCTTAGAAAAAAGACTCTGTCAAAATATAATCTATTAACTGAAAAGGAAAAAGAAATAAGAGAAAGAAAGAATTATATAATTAAATGAAAGAAAAAAAATTTTTTTAATGATTTCACCAATCAGGAGGGCTATTGCAATTGTGCAGGTAAGGGCCTAAACTAGAATGGTAGTCATGTGAGCAGAACAAGATGGATACAAAAAATTTTGTCGAGATAGAGGGAAAAAGAAAGATTTGCCTACTCATTGGATGAATCATGAGATGAAGGAGAATGAAAAATCAAGAACAATTTGATCAGACTTGGCCATTAAAGAGAGCTCCCTGAGCAGAATGTGCATAATAGATTGAATTGATGTTGAACCAGAGCTTGAGACACTGGGAAGGAAGTTGCTACAATACTGCTGTTTGTTGGTAGTAATGGGACTGGATTGAAGATGATGGGCATAAAAAACATGGGGGAATTCAAATCAATGATACTCAGCAATTAAATGAATGTTAGATTTAAAAAAGAAAAGGGAGTATAGGATGTTTTGAGGTTTTAACTAATAATGACTGAAATGATTAGCAGAAAGAAAGAAATCAGGAAATATTTGTGAAGAGGCATTGGAGGGATGAAATATTGAGTTTGATTTTGGACATATTGAATTAATGGTGTCAGCAGAAATCTAGGCAAAAATGAATAGCAGGTGTTTAGTATTGTAAAAATGGAGCTCATGAGATGGGCTGGAGCTGAATATCTAATTATTCATTTGCATGGAAATTATGGATTATTTGTTGAATTTGTTGAATTTGAACATTCAGAACATTAAAAGACTAGAAGAGGGCAGAGCACAGAGCACAGCAGTTGCCTACAAATTCTATTTCTTGTAGTCTCCACTTAAGACTCAGATGCTTTTTATTTTTAAAACATAAATGTAGATAATTTCCAACATTCACCCTTGCAAAATCCTGTGTTCCAATTTTTTCTCCCTCCCTTTCCCCCACCTTTTCCCTTAGGGCAAATAATCTAATATAGGTTAAACATGTGTAATTCTTCTATACATATTGCCCCAATTATCATGCTGCACAAGAAAAATCAGATCAAAAGAAAAAAATGATAAAGCAAACAAAATGCAAGCAAACAACAATTAAAAATTGAAAATACTATGTTGTGTTTCACACTCAGTCCCCATAGTCCTCTCTCTGGGTGCAGATGGCTCTCTTTATCACAAGACCATTTGAACTGGCCTGAATCATTTCATTGTAGAAAAGAGCAACATCCATTAGAATTGATCATTGCATAATCTTTTTTTTTTGCTGTGTATAATGTTTTCCTGGTTCTGCTCATTTCACCTAGCATCAGTTCATGTAAGTCTCTCCAGACCTCTCTGAAATCATCCTGCTGATTGTTACTTGTAGAGCAATAATATTACATTATATTCATATACCATAACTATATGCATCCATTTCCCAACTGATGGGCATCTACTCAGGTTCCAGTTCCTTGCCATTACAAAAAAAAAATAAGATCTCCTACAAGCATTTTTGCACATGTGGATCCCTTTTTCTTTTTTATGATCTCTTTGGAATATAGGCCCAGTAGAGATGCTGCTGAATCAAAGGGTATACACTATTTGATAGCTCTTTGGATATAATTCCAAATTGTTCTCCAGAATGATTGGATCAGTTCACAACTCTACCAACAGTGTATTAGTGTCCCAGTTTTTCTACATTCCTTCCAACATTATCCTTATAGAACATCTTCATTATCTTTTCCTGTCATCAGATGCCAAATCTTATGCAGACCTTCAGAATGTGCTCAATTATTGATGCTTACATGCTTCCCAAATTACTTTGTATATACTTGTACTTATTTATCTCTTTATATATTATTTACCACATAGTAGAATATAAACTCCTTTGTGATCCTTGGTTTGGAATAGTTCCTTACACAAAGTTGGCATTTCATAAGGGGTTATGGAATTTAATCTAACCAACATCTGTAGATGTTCCCTATTCATGAAAAGACTTTGAATGGAGAGTGTGTTAGAAGAGGAAGTACTAAGATTAACATCAGACCCAATTCAGTTGGGATTCTGGGTGACAAGTCCTCATTTAAAAGATTGACAAAAGCTTTCCTCTGAAATGCGTCCTGAATACTACATGGTCCAATTTATTTTAATAAACTGTGTTCAAAGGCATTACGGTCTTCAATAAATGGCAGTTAGGAAGCAATAAGTTGAAGCCCACAGTACCCAAGACCTCAGAATTCTCAGCAGCAACATTATTGCCCTGTGGTGCTATTATCCCTCAGCACAATGTAACAGGATATTAAAGATGTCAGGACTCAGGAAGAATGGGAGCCTATGAATTAGATAGCAATCAGTCCTGTTAACACAGATAACATTTAGATAAATGCAACCCCTTCTTTGCCATTAGAGGCAACCTTCAATTATAGAGCAACCTATGGTTAAAAGAAATAGGCTGTAAACAGTTCAGATTTGGAAGAAGAAACTTTATTACATAAAGCACTGAGGGATTAAGGTAGCTCATTTAACTACATTAAAGAATTAGTAGATACAAAGAAATTGAGGCAGACCAAGTTGGGCAGTTCATTCAGGTAGTTCAGAAACAACTAAGGACTTAACTCTTTTGTAGAGTCTTTTGGTCAGGACTAAGCCTTCAGGATTCATTGGGTAGGATTAGAACAAAAGGAGGATACTTCCCTTCCCGATGAAGTAAGTTTTTATATTGTTCAGTCATGTATAATTCTTAGTGAGCCAGTGGACCATCCCAGTCATGGGGTTTTTCACAAAGATGCTGGGGAGATTTGCTATTAAAACAAACAGAAGGTAAGGGCCTATTCCAAAGTTACAGAACTATTAAGTGTCTTGGAACTTGATGCACTCCAAGCTCAGTGCTTTATCCACTGAGCCATCTAGTTGTCCCTAGTTGAAGCAAACCATATAAACATTCTCAAACTATATTAGGAGACCTAAGAATCCTAGGATTTTGGACTCTCAGATCCTTTACTTCTTGAAGTATCAGAAGTCATGTAAAAATGAAGATTCAATCATTCATAGAATCAAGTTTCCAAAAAAAAATCTTCCCAAAGCAGTTGAAATATGTCCAGTTCTGTTATATAGTGTCATCACTATATAGAATCCTCTTCTTGATTTTTTTGGGGGAACAGGGACATGCACATCTGGGTTCTAGTTTCAGAACTGCCACTAATTTGCCGTGTTATCTTAAGCAAGTAAGCTTATTACACTGATCTCAGTTAACTCATCTTTAAAATGTGGAAGGTGGACTTGATGACATCTGAAATTCTTTCCCCTTCTAGATCTATGATCTTACAAGGGAAGGAAATCATCTTTTCTGACCCTGTGACACTGGCAGTTAGGGAGAAGGAAGACACTGAGCCAGTCAGCCAGATTATCTCAGTAAACCTTGACAATCTATAAGACAAAAGCCTCCCTTTTTTGGTTGTTGGGTAACTTTTTTTTTTAACAAATTGAAAACTATTTCAATGTATAATAAAGCTTATGGTTTTGTATTTGTATAAAGTATTAAATGCATAGTTGGGATGACCTTGAAGATCCCCTCTGGCTCTACCCATTCTACAGTTGTGAAAAGCTATATCACCATATAAGAATCAGATATCAATACAGAAGAATCATCCTTATGCCAAAGATGAGTTATGAGTATGTGAAACACGGCTTACTTTTTAGAAGCTGAAGTATGAGGCCCCTGTTGTGGGTCATCACTTTTCTTTTCAAGATTCAAAGGTGGGAGGTGGCTAAATGGTACAGTAGATACAGCACCAGCTCTGGAGTCAGGAGGACCTGAGTTCAAATCTGGCCTCAGACATTTAACACTGTTGATGGGGAAAACAAACCACAGATACTAACTTTCTCTGCTTCACCTAAGTACTATACTTCTTGCTTCCAACTAGACAAGGATTTGATTTTATAATTGTCAATGCATAGTATTTGCATGGTGATTTCAGCTAGGTGGCACAGTGAATAGTGTTGGACCTCTACCAGGAATCAGGAAGACCTGAGTTCAGATTTACCTGCAGACATTTACTAATGTAAATGACTTTAGGCAAGTCACTCAAAATGTATCTGCTTCAGTTTACCCAATTGCAAAAAGAGGATAATAATAACTACTTCCCACAGTATGAGAATCAAGTGAGATATTATTTGCAAAATGCTTACTTATATGTAAAAACATCTAGATACTTAATAAATGCTTCTTCCCTTCCTTCCTCATTGTCCCACACCTCATGAAACATGAAATAGAGACTAGAAACATCTTACCATGTATGCCACTTTAAGTTTTGTTTTATATTTCAAACTAAAATCATTTTAAAATTTGGCATCAGGAAGCTGACACTGGATGATCATAGGATCAGCATAGAATCAAAGAATTAAGAACTGGAAGGAATTTTAGAAATTATTTCGCATTTTATTTTCTCATTTAGATGAAATTATTTGAGACCTAAAGACATGAAGTGATTTGCCTTAAGTCTCCCAGGCATATGTAACAGGACAAGGATTTGAATCAGGATCTTGACTCCAAATCCAGATCCTTCCATGATATGATAGTGGGAAGATGTAATTGTCCCGAGCAAAGAATTCTTCATTTTTATCTTTTAATGCCCAGGGCTTAATATGGAATCTGACACGTGGACAAATATTTATTGATTGATTTATCAACTTTCAAAGGACAAAATATTTCATTGGCCAGAACAAGTATGGCTTCCCACCATAGTATCATGGTAAATTGGATTGGGATCCAGAATCAAATCTGTTTATTGGTTACTTACCAATTGTATGATTTAAGGCAAGCCTCTTTATAAATTCAGAACTTACAGTGGCTCCATAGAGAGGCAGTCTCACACAGTAGATGAAGGCCTGACCTGTAGTCAGAAAAACCAATATTCAAATCTTGGCACTGACACAAAATGAACAAATGACTGTGGCCAATCACTTATCTCAGCGTTCTAAGCATCTCTGTAAGACTATATGTTACCAAAAGGAAATTGCCATACAGAAAGTCCCCCATTCTATTACAATATGGAAAGGTTCAGACCCTTCCATATGCTCTCTTTGAATAATTCTATAATCTAAAAATTGATTTAAGATCTATTCTTAACTTTATTGATCTTAGGCCTTCTGCAGATAATGTTTCATAAGTTTAGCATATATTGTATAATCTAAAACTTGGTTTTGTTTGTTCTAAAAAGGATCCCTTTCAATCTTTAGTGCTCTAGTACTTCAGAATTTAGTGATACTCTGTCTACACTTTTTATGGGTTTATACACATTAATCCTTTTTTAGAAGATAAGTAGTAGTTTTGACATTTAGAGCAACTACTGTGTAGGCAAGCCATCACCAATGGGGACTCATGAAATCATGTGAATTGATGATGTGAACATAATATAAAAATAACAAACATTAATTTATTTAAATGGGAAGAATTAGTTACCATGGGGACTTAGAGGATAGATTCTCAAAGTAGCAGGAAGGGATCCCAAAGGCACTTTATTCTACCCCACAAAATTTGAGAGCCATGCTTTCTTCATCAATCAAGTCTCATCAATGATTGAAGCTATATGCTCTATAGTAATATTATCTTTCCCTCTCTTTGGGAAGTTTTATTGCTTCTAGAGAGATGCTATCACATGTAGAAAGAAGGCTAGGAAGGAGAAGGTGTCTTGAGGGAGTAGGCTGGAATGAATTGGGCATTTCTTTTTAGGGATAAGTGACTGAGAGAGAAAAGAAATAGATTGCTATCTATTATCTAAATTTGCTAAACCATCATCACCATAGCATTTATATTGGTAAATCATTTAAAAAATACTATCTTATTGATCCTCATGATCACCCTGGAAGGTAAGTATGATTATCTCCATTTTATTAATGAGGGAACAATTTTACAGATAGAGGTTAAGCGACTTGCCCAGAATCATGCAGCTAGTAATGTTTGAGGCCAAGTTTGAATTCAGGCTAAAGCTCTAGCTCCCATGCCAATTAGCATTCTCTGATTCAAAAAATCATTTTTCCTGCTCCACTGATGGATATTTTTTCTACCTCCTAGTATATTATAGAAGCATATATGTTTAATTCTTGTAGCCTCTAATTTTTTATGCATTAAAACAAAGTCCTCATGACTCAGAACCAGCCCAGGTCTATCTTATTTTTTCTCTGTTTTCATCAGAAAATTCAAATAATTATATATTTTTTCTTTTTATCATCAACCTAACTGGTAAACAGGACAGATATTATTTCTTTAATGTATAGAGAAAGAAACTTAGATGCAGATGATTAAAGGTTGCTGAAGATACTATTGACAACAAGTATCTGGCACATAAGAATCTATAATCTATTTTCCTGATTGCCAGATCAAAACTTTCCTGGTTTTTTTCTGGAGCTAGCTTGCAGAAGTAGGGGCAGTAAAAAAACTGACCTCAACAGGTCAGTAATTTTGCTCACATTTCTTCTGTGTGTCCACAGCTTGATTTATAAATTGAAAAAGTCTCTTTTCTAGTAAGAATATTATTGAATCTTCCATTTTAACCCCACAAGATATTTGAGCTACATAAAATATTAATTACTATCTCTAATAGATTAAAAAGAACGAGAGCACAGAAAATGTCTTCACTAAACTGTGTTTCTCCTCTAGTACCTAATCTTGCACTTGCACACAGATGCTTCACAAATATTGGATGAATGACTTTGAGAATTAAAGGTCTTGAAGCTCATTCTTGATATCATGTGTGGCATCATATCTCACCTTGGAAATTTAGTAGGGGAGGACAGGTGCCTCCTGGAGAGGATTCTTAACCTACCAAAAAATAAGATCATTTTAATACAACTTTTGTAGTGTGTGTATGTGTGTGTGTGTGTGTGTGTGTGTATGAAATCATGCTCAGAAGGACTTCCCTCCTTGTAAACCTACCAAATTTCTAAGATAAGCACAAACTGTCTTGGGATTGTCTTATCTCTCTTTCATAGCTCACATACCTTAGTTTTATGATTATTCTTTCATCTGTTCATTAAAAATTAGTTATGAAGTCCCTGCATGTAAAGCATCATTTTCTTAAGGAGAATCCAATGCTTCATTAAGAAATTTACTCTGGAAATTTGGAACTAAGTCCAAAAGACTATCAAATTGTGTATAATCTTTGATCTAGCAGTATTTCTAATGGTTTTGTATCTCATTGTTTTGTCCTTTGTTTTTTGAAGAGAACCAAAATGACATCACTTTGTTAGAATAGAATTATAGTGTTTCCAATTGGGGCTGATCAAACCAATATGAGCCTGGAATGTTCTGCCACAGGTTGGACACAAATAATCCATGTGAACTTTTTGGGTAGCTTCTCTAATTTTGTTTATTTCACATTTCCTGAGCTAATTCAATTCTGCTTTGCTCACAGAGCACAATAGCTTCTGATAAGGGCATGCAGTTCTATGCCAGTGTCTTTCATGTCATACAATTGATTTTAAAGTTCTTAAGAGTTACCTTGAGAGTGTCTTTGTATCACTTTTTCTGACTACCTTGTAAGTGCTTACTCTATGTGAGTTCTCCGTAAATTTTTTTTGGTAAGCATACATTTAGCATTCAAATAATGTGTCCAGCCCAATTGTATTTTCTGTGTAGAGTTGGAATACATGGTAGTTGAGTTCAAGAAAGGACCTAAGTATGGTATCTTATTCTGCCAGGTGATCTTCAGAATCTTCCTAAGACAATTCAAATAGAAGTGATTCAGTTTCCTGACATGGCATTGGTATACTGTCCAGATTTCACAGGCATACAACAATAAAGTCAACCTAAGAACTCTCTAGGCCTTTAGATTGGTAGACAGTTTAATATCTCTCCTCTCCTGCACTTTTCTTTGAAGCCTCCCAAACACCAAGCTAACTCTAGCAATGTGTGTCAATCTCATTATCAATGTGGACATTCTGGGAAAAATATACTATTAATATAAGTGAACTTATTCACAGCATTCAAAACTTCACCATTTACTGCAACTGATGGTTCCACATATGAATAGTATGATGCTGGCTGATGTAGAATGTGTTAGGCCACAATTAACACAAAAAGCAGAGAATTAATCCTACTTTGTTGCAGCTGTGCTTCAGAGGCTGCAATGAATGCATAATCATCTGCAAACAAAAAATCATGGGCCAACACTTCCTCTACTTTGGTTTTGGCTTGTAGTCTTTTCAAGTTGAAGAATTTACCATCAGTGCAGTAGCTCATTTTGATTTCATATTTATCTTCATTGAAAGCATTTAAAAGCATGGCTGAAAATATCATGCTAAAAAGTATGTGAACTAGCACACAGACTTGTTTCACTCCACTGGTGAATGGGGAAACTGGAGAGCAGTGCCCATTGTCCAGAACTTGAACAAGCATGCCATCATGAAATTGACATACTATACTGATGAACTCTTCTGGGCAACTGAATTTTGACATAATTTTCCATCAGTCCTCATTATAGACAATATCAAATGCCTTGGTTAGATCTACAAATGTTGCATACAGATCTCTGTTCTACTCCTGGAATTTTTTCCTTGAGTTGTCAGACAGTGAACACTATATCAACTGTTCCTCGGCTCCTTCTGAAGCCACACAGGCTCTCAGGTAGATGATGTTTTGCTAGTGTAGGATAAGCCTATTAAAAAGAACTCTGGCAAGAATTTTGCCAGCCATGACTAAAGGAGAGACCTCCCCTGTAATTATCACAGGACAATCTATTTTCTATACCTTTACAAAGATGGGTAATGGAGGCATCCTTGGACTTCTGGGACATAACTTCTTGTCATATAATCTGGAAAGTTTCAGTCAGCTTTTCTAATAAGCAATGGATTCCCCCATCTTGTAAATCTCAGCTGGAATAGAATCAGCAACTGATACTTTTAGCACATAAAAGTAGCCTAATAGTTTTCAGAAATCTCTTCCTTAGTAGAAACCTTAGCTAGGGAATGATTGATTTCAACTTGAGGTAAAAGATCAATAGCTTCAGATTAATCAATGATAAATAATTATGAATAAGAACTCTATGGAAGTGTTCAGCCCATCTTTCCAGAACCATGTCCTTATCACTAATCAGTGTAGTATCATCAGCACTGAACAATTGAGATGCACCATAGGACTTTGGCCATAAATAGTCTTAAGTGCATTATAAAAAAAACACTTTGGATTGTTACTATCAGTATAAAACTGAATTTCACTTGCCTTTTTACTGAGCCATGAGTCCTGTATCTCTTTAAGTTTTGATAGTACTTTATTTTACATTTGATGAATGTTACCTTCTTAGAGATGGATGAACTATCCTGCTGGTACAATCTATGGAGTTCTCGTTTTTCATTTAGCACCTTCTGAATTTCCCCTTGATTTTCATCAAACCAGTCTTGATGTTTTTGAGTGTTCTGATCCAGATGAGCAAATGCAATATTGTATAACAAATCCAAAAAAAGCTGCCCACTCCTTTTCTTCTCCATTGTTGCCAATTGTATGTTGGCTCAACTTACTTTCCAAGTTGGCAACAAACTGTTCCCTCTTAGAGAAGCACTCAAATATGTTGATGTTAATTTTTCTAGTAGCCTTTTTGCATTGGGGCCACCACTTTTCTTGAATATAAATATTCAGTTTGGAGAGGATAAGTCTATGATCAATCCAACACTTTGCACCACACATTGCCTTGATCATTCTCACATTCTGTCTCTCTCTCTTCTTATAATTACATAGTTTGTTAAGTACCAAAGTTTGCTGCAAGGGTGCATCCATGAAGTTTTATTGTGTTTAGGTAAATGGAATACAGCGTTGTTGATGAGGTTATGAGATACACAAATTTTCAATAGTAAATGATCAACTCCCAAGGACTTCCTTCCGTATCTGGTAGTCTGAGCCTACTCTAGCTTTAAAGTTACATAGAACTACAAGATTTTTTTGATGATAAGGTCTTCATAAAATTTTTCTTTGACCTTCATTATTTGTCAAAGTGGGAACATAGGGACTGATGATGGTGGTATTGTGTTTTCCTGTGAGTGGCAATCACATTGTCATGAGCCTATTATTCACTCTTTTTGGAAGGCAAGTGAGCTTGTTTACTAAATTAGTTTTCTTTTTTTTTTTTTTTTTAAACCTACACTAGCTTCATAGTGCTCCCTTCCGCTGTGGCCATCCCAGAAAAATGGACATCCAGCTCTTATTTCTATCTTTATTTGTTAGCCTTCTATCACTCACGGTTACTCTTTGAATGTGATACTTATTGAGTTCTCTTGCAACAAGACTTGGTTTTTTTTTTTTCAGATCTACTAGATTTTGTGTTGTCTATAGAAGATGCACATGTATGTACTGATGGTGAGAGGAATCAGCTTTTCAGAAGCTTTTGTACATTTCTTAATGTTTCACTTACAGAGTGGGATCCCCACCTGCTGTAGTAATCAGATCAAAATTGGGTAAGCTGAACATTTTTAGAGCATTTTTCTAGCCTCTTCCTAATACATGTAGGTGAGTAGTACAATCCTTAAAAGGCTGCTCAGACACCCACTGCTGCTTTCAGTGAGAAGATAACCCTATGGACTGGGCTGCCAGTATGCACTTTGTGAGTAGAGGTCCCAGTGTATCCACACCTGCTGCTTTTTCACTTATCTATCTCCATAGAACTTTAGAAATGGTAAAATGATATGATGATATCTTTTGATTCATACATAAATGGGATTTAAGTGAGGCAGAGTTGTATAAAGTCCTCAGTATCACTCTCTCTTCTAAAGCCATCATTGTCCAGTGGCGGGACAGAGTCAACACAACTGATGATGACTCAAGATGCAGTGGATGATCTTGGTGTCTTTGATGTCTAACCAAACTTGAAGTATTCCACAACACCTACTTTAATTTCACTTATCTTAATGACCATTGGAACAAATTGTTCCAAGAGATCATAAAAGAGGGGAAAGGGCCCAAATGGGCAAATATGTTTGTAGGAGCCCTTTTTGTAGTATCAAGGAAATGGAAACTAAGTGGATGCCCACCAGTTGGGGAATGACTGAATAACTTAGGATCTATGAATGTAATGGGATGTTACTGGTTTATAAGAAATGATAATAAGAAATAATAAGAAATGAGCAGACTGATTTCAGAAAAGCCTAGAAAGACTAACTTGAATTGATGCTAAGTGAAGTGAGAAGAACCAAGAGAACATTGTGCAAAGCAATGACAATATTATGTAATGATCAGCTGGGATGGACTTGGCTCTTTTCAACAATGAGGCAATACAAGGCAATTCAAATAAACTTGTAGTAAGTTTATTTTTAAAACACATTATTTTATGAATCACATTGGGAGAGAAAAATCAGAACAAAAATGAAAAACCATTGAAGAGAAAAAAAAACACAGAAAAAAAAAGAAATGAATATAGCATGTGTTAATTTATATTCACACTTCTTAGTCTTTTTCTGGAGGCAGATGGCATTTTCTGTCCAAAGTCTATTGGGGATTTCTTTGGTTCACTGAACTGTGCAAACAAAGAAACAAACAAAAGAACAATCCTTTCATTGTTGATCATTGCAAATTCTTACTGTTATTGTGTACAATGTATTCCTGCTTCTGCTTGTTTCCCTCAGCATTAGTTCATATAAATTTTTCCAGGCCTTTCTATAATCAGCTTTTTAATCATTTTAAAAAAGAACAGTAATATTCCATTAATTTCATGGACTACAACTTGTTCAACCAATCCCCAATTGATGGACATCTACTCATTTTCCAATTCTTTGCTAACACAAAGAAAGTGTTACAAACATTTTTGCACAATTGGGTCATTTTTCCTCCTTTACTATTTCCTTGGGATGCAGACTCATTAATGGTACTGCTGCGTCAAAGTTTTATAACCCTCTGGGCATAGTTCCAGATTGCTTTCCAGAATGGTTGCATTATTTCACAACTCCACCAATAAGGCATTAGTGTCCCAGTTCTCCCACATTTCGTCCAACATTTATTATTAACTTTTCCTATTATTTAGTCAATCTAAGAGGTTTGAGGTAGTATCTCAGGAGTTGTTTTAATTTTCATTTCTATAATCATTAATGATTTAGAGCATTTTTTCATATGACTATAAATGGTATTAATTTCATCATACCTGTTGGGGAATGACTTGTATTCTTATAAATTTGATACAATTTTTTATATATTTTAGAAATGAGACCTTTATAAGAAATACTGGCTATAAAGATTTCCCCCAGCTTTTTACTTCCCCTTTAATCTTATTTCTGATGGTTTTATTTGTTCAAAAGCTTTTCAATTTAATGTAATCAAAGTTGTCCTTTTTGCCTTTCATGATATCCTTTATGTCCACTCTTATCCATTTTGATCTTATTTTGGAATGGGATGTGAGATGTAGATCTATACTGAGTTTCTGACATATTATTTTTCAGTTTTCCCAGCAATTTTTGCCAAATAGTGAGCTCATATCCCAGAAGCTGGAATTTAGGGATTTATCAAATATTAAATTGCTATGGCTTTGATTATTGTGTTATGTGAATCTAATCTGTTCCACAGATCCATCACTCTATTTCTTAGCCAGGACCAAATGGTTTTGATGACTGCTGCTTTATGATATAGTTATAGTTTTAGTTTAGGTCTTCTGCTAAGATATCATACTTTGTATTTTTCATTAATTCCTTTAATATTCTTGACCTTTTGTTCTTCCATATGAATTTTGTTATTTTTTTTCCAGTTCTATAAAATAATGTTTTGGCAGTTTGATTGGTATGGCACTGAACAAGTAGACCAATTTAGGCAGAATTGCCATTTTTCTTATATTAGCTTGGCCTAGCCATGAACAATTGATTTTTTTCAATTGTTTAGATCTGATTTTATTTGTATGAGAAGTGTTTTATAATTATATTCATATAGTTCTTGGGTTTTCGTGGCAGGTAGACCCCACGTATTTTATTTTGTCAACAGTAATTTTAAGTGGGATTTCACTTTCTATCTCTTGCTGATGGGTTTTGTCAGTAATATATGGAAATACTGGTGATTTGTGTGGGTTTATTTTATATCTAGCAACTTTGCTAAATCTGTGAATTCTTTCCAGCAGATTTTTGGATGATTTTTTTAGGATTCTTTAAGTATATCATCATATCCACTACAAATGGCGATAATTTCATTTCCTCATTGCCTATTCCAATTCCTTTAATTTATTTTTCTTTTCTGATTGCTAAAGCCAACAATTATAGTGCTATGTTGAATAATAGTGGTAATAATGGGCATCCTTGTTTCACCCTAGGAATACATACAGCTTCTTTGCATTGCAAATAATGCTTGCTATAGATTTTAGATAGATATTGCCTTATTATTTTAAGAAAAGCTCTCTCTATTCCTGTGCTCTCTAGTGTTTTAATAGGAATGGGTGCAGTATTTTGTCAAAAGCTTTTTCTGTATCTATTCAGATTATCATATGATTTCTGTTGGTTTTGTTATTGGTATGGTTGATTATAGTAATAGTTTTTCTGACATTGAACTAGCCCTGCATTCCTAGGATTCATGGTGTTGATTACCCTGCTGATAAGTTCCTGTAATCTCTTTGCTAATATTTTATTTAACATTTTTTTGCATCAATATTTATTAGGGAGATTGGTCTATAATTTTCTTTCTCTGTTTTGGTTCTTCCTGGTTTAGATATCAGTGCTATATTTGTGTCATAGAAGGAATTTGGCAGTACTTCTTCTTTTTCTATTTTCCAAATAGCTTACATAGTATTGGGATTAATTATTCTTTAATTGGTTGGTAGAATTCACTTGCAAATCCATCTGACTCTAGAGATTTTTTCTTAGGGAATTCATTGATGACTTGTTCAATTTCTTTTTCTAAAATGGGTCTACTTAAATATTTTATTTCCTCGTCTGGGCAATTTATACTTTAGTAAATACTCATCCATTTTGGTTAGGTTGTCAGAGTTGCTTCCATAGAACTGGGCAAACTAGCGCCTAATTATTATTTTAATTTCTTTTTCATTGGTGGCAAATTCACCCCTTTCATTTTTGATGCTGGTGATCTTTTTTCTGATTAAATTTACCAAAGGTTTATCTATTTTGTTAGTTTTTTTCAATTCTTATTTTTGTTTATTAATTCAATAGTTTTCTTAACCTCTATTTTATTAATCTCTCTTTTGAGTTTCAAAATTTCTAATTTATATTTTATTGGGGGAGTTGATTTGTTTTTTTTCTCCTAGATTTTTGAGTTGTATGCCTAATTCACTGATCTCCTCTTTTTCTATTTTATTTATGTAGCTATTTGAGAGATAAAATTTTCCCTAAGAACTGCTTTGACTCTATCCCATAGATTTTGGCACGTTATCTCATTATTGTCAATTTCTAGATGAAATTATGGATTGTTTTTCTGATTTGTTGTTTGACCTACTCATTCTTTAGAATTGGATTATTTATTTTCCAATTGGTTTTTAGTCTATCTTTCCCTGGCCCTTCATTGAAAATAATTTTTATTGCAATGTGGTCTGAAAAGGAAGCATTTACTACTATTTCTGCCTTTTCTGCATTTGACTTTGAGGTTTTTATCTCCTAATGCATGATCAGTTTTTGTGTAGGTGCCATATACTGCCAAAAAAAAGATGTATTTCTTTCTGTCCCTATTCAATTTTCTCCAAAGGTCTGTCCTATCTGGGTTTTATAAAATCCTGTTATCCTCCCTCATTTCTTTCTAGTTTGTTTTGTGGTTAGATCTGTATGATTCTGAGAAGGGAAGGTTGAGGTTCCACACTAGAATAGTATTGCTGCCTATTTCTTGCTATAACTGGCTTAAAAATCTTCTCTAGGAATTCATCTGCTCTAGCACTTGGTACATATACATTAATATCCTTACTACCTCATTATTTACTGTACATCTTATCAAGATGTACTTTCCCTCCTGATCTCTTTTAATAAGCTATTTTTACTTTTGCTTTTGTTTTCTTTTACAACATTGCTAATATAAATGTATATTATTGTCATGTGTATTATCTAATATCTAATTTTTTTACCTTTCCAAAGAGAAGAGAGAAATAGAAGGATGGGAGATAATTTGGAACTCAAAATTTCAAACAGTATTAAAATTGTTTATAATAACACAAATAAAACAGTGCTGTTATTATTAATAATTTAATTTTCTCTATCTACAAGAGTTTTCCATTTATCAGAGATGAAGAATAGTAATTTATATAGAGTAAATGTCTGGAAGTATTGCAATGAAAAATACAATAAAGGATTTATTTTAGATAAAAAGGACTACTGATTTTCTGATTTTATAAACTGTTAGATATGGGAGTTTTTGATGAAATACCTCATAATAGTCTTGTGGAAAAGATGTGGGTTAAGCAATAGTCTAGTTTGATGGTGCCAGAAACAAT